>NW_006799977.1:1398123-1409911 GCF_000485575.1 Poecilia formosa
TGTGTGTGTGTGTGTGTGTGTGTGTGTGTGTGTGTGTGTGTGTGTGTGTGTGTGTGTAAGACAGAAAAAGACAGACAAGACAGACAGCAAAAGAGAAACTGCAAGGACAGAGACAGATTTAAATCAGCAAAAGGAGGGATGAAGTAAGCAGTCATATAGGAAACAGATGACAGTCCAGTTCAGACACAAATTTGAACCCCCTTCTGCATGAGCCACATTTTTCAGCGATCCCATGAGAGAAACCTTATCATTGGGCCACCTCAACCAGCTTTGTTTATTGCTTTCTAAACAAAAGCTAGTGTTGTACTTGTTTGTGATCACTCTTTAATTCGACACAGCCTTGGGTGTCTGGACGCAACTGTTGTCTTCTGGTAATTGCAATACCACCAGGGTAAACATTATTGTCCTCTCAGTTCTACTCCAGCCCAAAACAAAGCATGGCTGAAGCCGTGTGAAGTGGGGATATCGGCCTTTGCTGTGTGACATAAATCAATTATTTATGCGTATGATGGTTCAAAATATTTATCTTGCTCCATGTTATACGAGGCCAAGTGCTCGGAAAACAAATAGATGTCTGTATCAAAGGAGCACGAAAGGTAAACAGCTGACGTTAAAGACACTGTGTGACTGTCAGCAGAGGTGGAAGAACTTTGGGAAAAAAAGCTTCTCAATGATTGTCAAAAGCACATCAAACAAACGGCACTAAACAATCACAGGAGTTTCATAGGTTTCTGTTTCTTAAAATAATTCAAATGAAAGTAAAAATCTCTAATAATTAAATGTTCACTTCATGTACAACATTGTACTTTTGGCGAAGTTATGATTACATGACGAATGAAGTTGAACATGATCACCCAAAGAAGGACCTGTATGGACTGACACGTAAATGACTGCTTAAAAGATAAATGCGCTCAAATCAAAGACACTACGAGTTCAAAAAGCTCCATTTCAGTCCAAATGCATTTTTGGGAGAAAGACAGAAAGAAAAAGAGCTTCTTAATTCAGCAAATTAGCATCTCTGAAAGTAACAGTTTTGGTACATGATAGATTCCAGAAATAATACATTATTGGAGACGAATGAGCATTTCTTTTTTTAGGATTTTAAAAGCTATATTAATTTCTCCTCTCTTATATTACCTACAATCCATTACACACTGATTGTTTACCCTATATGACATTTTGAAATCTTACAGATATTCCTGACCCAAGCAACCTCTTCCCCCAAAAAAGTTTGCAAAGGAAACATATTAATATCTCCAATTGCATTCTTAGTAAATCAATCAATATTGAAGCTGATATTTGTTTTAATGCTGATTTGGAGAAATCTGTCTTTCGATGAGTTGATGATCACAAAGACTCTCATTTTTGAGTTTCTCCTCTAATCTCAAAGTTTTGAACTGATAGTTTAGGATTTATTGGTTGACTAACAGGATGAAAAGCTCCCACTTCTTCTCAGTGCTGATTAGATTAACTATGCAACAAGCTAACCAATCTGTTAGCAAGACAGAAATCAGGTTACTGTGGGGCAAACAGAAGGTAGCATGATCAATAACTACACTTATGCCATTGCAGTCAATGTACTTTAAGCATGTCCTTTAAAATTTTTCCAGCTGTGGTGCATATTACGAGGCAGTGATATCATTTTAATGAGTGGATTTTAAAATCATGATCTGCTAATTATGATCTGCTAATTAATTAATTAATCCTTTCAACATTTATAGTTTTTTTGACTAATGGTGCATTCACACCTGCACTGTTTATAGTCCACTTTAATCGAACTCTGGTTCATTTGTCTAGAATGTCCGGGAACGCTCCAAAAGCAGGGTGTGGGCAATATAGCAGGGCATTCTGGGTAAACATAACTAAAACAAGCATGAGAGTCTAACGCTACTCGGAAAAATGACTCGCGCTCTTTCACCAAAAAAACAAAAAAAAATCCTTCAGCTTCTAAAATCTGACGCAGCTCCATTGTTTACATTTTGTGAAGAAGAAAATTTCACTCATGTTTTCTTTAGAGGTTTTTGTGTTATTTCCTTCAGTAGTTCTTGGTGCAGCGTCACCATAGGTTTTCCAATTAGTTTGGATTGTGAATGCAGTGTGAAGGAAACTGCAGCAGCTGTAAATAAAACAAGTGTTGCAATTTTGCACCCCAATCCAACCTGTTCTACTACACTATCAGGTGTGAAAACACCCTAAAATGTATGTGTCCC
The DNA here is from genome assembly GCF_000485575.1 of Poecilia formosa. Lineage (NCBI taxonomy): Eukaryota > Metazoa > Chordata > Actinopteri > Cyprinodontiformes > Poeciliidae > Poecilia > Poecilia formosa. The sequence goes on from NW_006799977.1 coordinate 1,400,334, forward strand.
TTAACCTCTTACACCAATCATTGATAATTGCTCTATTTATTTTTTTAAAACAACAGGTGACAATACCTTCCTCTAACTTTGTTCCAGGGATCACGTGTGCATACATGCCCCTCTCATCCTTTCACCTGCCTCCTGTCGTCTCATATCAGCTAAATGAAAAGAGGACTTGACCTTGCGCTTCATTGCCATGCTAAGTGTTTACAAATTGTTTCAGTCCCACTTGTGGGGGATGCTGCGGAGGCAGCGAGTGGTCAGAATGGGCTGCCGTACGAATTCTGCTGATCTCTGCATGACACGCCACCCTTATGGTGTTGCACATTGCCCTCCATTAATAAACAAATGAAGGGATCACCCCGGAGGTCATTGGAGCTCAGCTGGTCCATTTGCCACGGCAATGCCTCGGCTCACGGGGATCCAAAATGGCCACCCGCCGCGTCTGCCTGTCAGACGGCTGCTAACCTTGTCTTTGGTGATGGGCAGAAGGGCAGGAGGAGGGGTATCAGAGGGGGGGTTGGGTGGGACATGCACCCGCCCACTTTTTTCCCCAAATGCTGATTAGTGTGAGTGACAAAGTGGTGCAGAGAGTCCACTCAGGCCTTCATAATAAATCTATCAGGGAGTAATAGAATTCCATCAATCCTTGCTGCTCAGTCTTATTCCTGCCCTCCCTCCTGCTCCCCACCCCTCGAGGGGTCACCATGTCTGTGTGGTGTTGGTGGGAATGTGAAGAGGGGGCACAATCCTCTGAGATTGTACAACTGTTATTATTCAATTACGCTCCCTTTTCTTCTCAGTTAAAAGACCATGATATCATTATCACTTAATGAATATATATAATTGGATCTTGGCTGACGCTTCCTCTTGCTCTGATGAATACCACTCACTATTCATTCGACCCCCTGCTCATCCTCGGCTACAGCAGGCTGCGGAGTTGACGATGATGACGATGATGATGATGGTAGATTTACGTTATTTTCCTTATGCTTCTTGGATTTTTAAACATTCAATGAAAAGTATTGTAAAGATTAAACCTGGATGTGTCTGAATATGATTTGTGTAAAAGTTGTTAACCAGATTCACGGATCTAAGAGTATTAAAGCAAATAAACCATTTTATTTGAAAGAAATTCAAAAACTGATCAAAATAAAAGCTAATTCAGAACAAATTTAAAATGATAAATCAAAAAAGAAACACAAGGAAACAGACTGGTGACAATACTAGGATGATGTGACACTGAGGTCTTGTACACACATAGCCAGGTCTTAAAAAAAAGGAAAAAATCTCCTCGCATCATTAAATTACAAAAAAAAAATTACACACAGGATCAGTTTCAGAAAAGTTTCTATCCACATGAACCCGCACAAATACGCCCCGGAGCGTTGTTTTAAACATAACAAACCCATAGGGGAAGTGCAGTGCAAATCTAAAACCTGTCAGCCAATCAGGTTGCGTCAAACCAAACACGACTTTCTGTTACGAATTAAACATGATGCAAAGAGACTCATATGTGGACAGACGTATCGGTTGAACCACTTGTAAATATCATAGTAGAATTCAAAGTTAAAGAAACACAAAATGATGTCAACTGGGAATCACGTATATGTTGGCGTATTATTTGTTGTAGACTTTAATGCTCTAAATCTTTGTTTTCCCATGTACACACACAACAACAAATATGGAGTTTTTAAATCTCCGCTTTGGTATAGTTTTCAAAAGTAATTGTTAGCCATGCAAATCAGTTTTAGTGTGGATGAAAGGCCAAATACATAAATATAACTTCATTCTCCCAGATACCTAGCTGTGGATGCATCTCAGAGCAGAATATGCAAAACAGAACAAAAACACAAGGAATGTTAAAACTAAGAAAATAACTGAATAAATCCTAAATATATTAAAACACAATACTGAAGTGCCACAGATTACAATGATTTTATTGTAAATCATTGTACCTAATTAAGCAGTAGACCAACATATCATATACATGTCCAATTAATTAGCACCTTTTTGAGAAATTGTATATAATAGCTGTATTTTATGGAAGGAAATGCACCTCTGGCTTTGTTTCACTAATCAGCCATTTCATGTTGAAACAATAACGGCTTTCAATGTAAAATTATTGCAATTTCTAAGTTTTTTTTCTAATAACCTCATGACAATTTGAAGGGAAATGACTTGCAGAAACTCATTAGGTTCATAAGGTATCTGTATTTCATCTCTGCACATGAAGAAATTATGTGTAGCAGCAACATTACTATACACTGAAGAAAGGTAGATGATGGAAATACCTCATAGCTCATGGATTGCTTTTATTGCAATGTGACTTCTGGTCGGTGTGAGTGTGGATAATCCCAGAGGACATCAGGAGAAAAGCAGGGGTGTAGGGAGGGCTTAGATCACTGCCGTCATGACAGTAATGACCATCAATATTCTTACAATCTGTTGGGGGAAAAAAGGAAAGAATGGATAAAGATGGTGAGGAGCAACATTAAAAACATTGATTTAGCATTTGTCCACTTCATTTGAAGTGAGACAATGGGGCAACAGGGAGTGAAGGGGCTGGGGCTTTTCAAGGAGCCAAAATCAGGGAGTGTTTAGACACCTCCCATTCAGATGTTGCCCTCCTGTTGGAACCAAAAGCAACTGTCCCTCCCCTCCGCATTGTTGAAGGTAAATGTGGCATAGCAGGGGCTGAGTATGTCTGTGTAAATCAGACATGGGAGAGCGTGTGAGGCGCTGGGAGCGTGTGCATGTGTGTGCTGTCCTGTTCACACATAATAGAGGCCTGATCGTTCGTTGTCATTAATCCTGCTTAAAGTAGACAGTGTTGGCAGAGTGGCAGCACCCCAATCCAGCTGCTCTCCCTACTGAGACATGTTGGACACCCCCCAACACACACCCTGCCATCATCCCACCCCTCACCCGCTCATCCACAGCCCTCTGTCTCCAAATTCTCCACCTTGTTCCGCACAAGTCCATTTCCCTTCTCAAATCCCTGTCTTTGCACCCCAAACCAAGAAGCCCGGTCTCTCTCAGTCACCCATCTTCGCCATACATCACTCCAAATTAAATTTACATTAGGCCTTCCTTTATCAGAGAAGCTGAACGAGCTGCAGAGCGGGAACGAGATCGGGGCTGACATCATTCCCCGGCAGCAAAGCACATGACCATCATCCATTAAGCCTCCTTTATACACACGTCTCAGGATTTCACAAAAGTTCATGCATACCTAAGTGCAAGTTTATGTTAAAAATTAAACGCTCTTTTAGGAGGACAAAGGAGTTTCTGAACTGTTGACTTTGAGAGGGGCTTCATTACCCCTAACCATAAATGTCTAGCATCGCAATAGACAGCCTCCATCTTCTCCCCTCTTCTCATTTTCTTCTTTTTTCTTCCATCTTTGCTCCGGCTGGCTCTTCTCTTCTGCAAAAGTATTTTTTCTCAGTCTTGTGTTAGCCATTTTGGGAATTATTTCACCCCCTACAGTGATATAATATCAGACCTACAGTCTCTTTCAAAAGTATTGCTACATTTTCCCACTTTTCAGCGGAATTACTCTTTATGGGTTTATGTCTCCTCCAGCTTTGCACTAATAGAGATTGAACATTTTTGCCTGTTTTGCAAAATTGTTTAAGCACGGTCAAACTGGGTCAAACACCTCTATAAACAGCAATTTCTAAGTCATGACACAAATTATCAATTAGATTTCGATCTGGGCCGAAATGACATATTGAAATGATTTGATCTAAATTATTCCAGTGTATATCGTTGCCCAGCTGGAAGGCAAATCTCCATATATATATAGGTGTTATTTATTTTAAAATTTAGATACAATGACGTGAACAGAAAAAACATTAACGCATATATGATTTTTGCTTTTTCACATGTTTCTTGTTTTGTAAATTTCTGCCAAAAGTACATGTAGGTTAAGGATTTTAGGAACACACTGTTTTTCCCCTTTTCATTAAGTTTGATTTAATCCAAAATTAAAGAATTTTAAATGGGTGTCTACTTGCCATGAACATAAGAATCTTAAGAAGAATAAAAATAATGATAATAAAATAATAAAGCTACATTTCATTATTCCTATGATGAGCCAGTTAGCTCTGCTGTATTTTTGTCTGTGTTACTTTCTGTGATGGAACGTCATGTTCTCCATCTTGCCATGTCCTGTTGTGTCAGACTGTGTAGTGCTTTGTCACATTACATTACACTGCAGCATGTCATGTTGAGTCCTCTCATCTCAGTCAATATCTGTGATGCATTAGGACAGCGAGTTACCTCCCCTCACCGTGGGGGATATATTTGCACCAGTGTGCCTGAAAGCAGCTGGAGTGAACCAGCTCAGTAAAGGCACCTGAGTGCTGGGCGCTTACTCTTTAATTGCTTCATTATCGTCTATGCTAATCCCTCTATAATTTCGACACTCTCATTTTCCACACTAATTTGTCCCGGTCCCTCTCCAGCTTTCTCCTCTCACAGTCTGCAGCGCTATGGCACCTATTTGCTTTCCAATGCAACGATAACAATTAATGCAGCAGTTGGCGGCGCTTGTTTCCTATAAACCTGTTGTAGCCGACCAAACAAGAGACTCCTGGTAAACAGACTCTGGAGCCAAGGCACAGAGCTTCACAGCACCATTTGTCTCTCTAATTATACTTTAATTACAACTGTGTATGCTAATACACTAAACATTTGCATAGAACATCCAGACAACTTTCCGCGTCCTCTTCAGGAGGGCTGCAGAAGGAGAACAACAGCAGCAGAGCTTATTAGAGGAGGTCCACACTGTGTGAAATCACACATGGGAGTTGCTTAGAACCCAAAACAACGTCACTGAGCTCGCTAACAAACTGTTTATGTTTTATTGTGGTGTAACAACAAAATCTGAGTGATCACAAAATTAGGAAGCAATTAATTTATGTGCTACAAAAGCTTCTCATACATTTCCAGCTCTGTTTCTAAATGATGATGACAGCGATGCATGCTGATAGAGTTTCTTTCCCAAAGTATTTTCTCTAGATTCAAGTTATTTTGCAGCAGGATGTACATCTGAGTTATTTTTGACATGGATATAAAACTGGAATCCAACATTAAACAGTTTTCTAGGATTTGCTTATTTCACTCTGGAATACCGGTCAAAGTTAGAAATATCTTGTCTAGGAATGACACTGCAACTGTTCCATGTATTTGCTGCTCCAAATGCTGGACTTTTGTCATTCTCTGCTACCAGGAAGTCCACAAAATTCAGCTGAAAACCTTCAGCAGTTCCAAAATGCTGCAGTAAAACTTCTGATAAATTTTAAAAAGAAAGATCAAATTTCTCCTCTTTTAGCTGCCCTTCATTGACTCCCTTTTCCAGAATATGATGATAGATTCTCTTTTTGTATGCCTGTCTCCTCAGACCCACAGTCTGTGGTGGCAGATGGTTGTTCACACTGAGCTAGGTTCTACTGCACATTTCGTCCTGCTAAAAGGGAGTTTTTTGTTGTTTTTTTCTCCACTGTCGCTTCAAGCATGCTCAGTGTGAGAAATTGTTGCAAACAAAGTTAAGGACTGTGATAGATTTCCTTCGGCAACTTTTATTGTCCACTTTGAATAATAAGTTAACTTGACTGTATGTATTGTTTCATAACTAAGATTGATTGCAATGTATGAATGACTGGACTGAGTTGACTTTTTTGGCAAAGTGTCTTGAGATGACATGAAATGGTGGCTGTATAATTAATTGCATTGAGGTGAATTGAATTTATTATATCTCAAACGATTTTCCAAAATATAGAACCTGTCAATCTTCTTTTATGCATTTCCTGCACTCCAGGTGTCCATTTGATAATCGTCACACCTGCCTTTATCTAATCCTGTTGTTTTTCTTTTTACGTAGCTCAATGACCTTCATTTACTAGATTATTGCCACTGATTACTTGTTTTTCTGTTTTTTGTAGCCTTTCGGCCCTTTCTCTTATTCACTAGGACAGTGCTGTCATTTTCTTTCATTTCAGTGTTTTAAGTTTTCCTTCTCCATAAAGGACCACAGCTGTGATTCTCAATACTACAGTTAACAAGTAATTTAAAACTAAGAACAGTTTTAAAAACAATATGAATCTTTAGAACAAGTCATATGATTCTCAACTTTTCTGTAATTCTTCTCTTTTCTATTTTATTCAATGCCTTTGACTTTGTTGCCCCTCAAAGCGAGGCATTCAGCTAAACCACTAATTTAACCATGTCATTAAATTATTACCATATAAACGACCCAAGATCCTGCATGTGATCAAGCTCTCCAAATGCCACCAAATGCTAAGGAACTCCCATTTACAGACAAGTAACCCAGGCAGCCTTGTTGAGTAATTCCTTACTGAGCCATTTTGGGTAAAATAAAGACATGGATTGGCCATAAGGAGATAGACCTCTGACAGTTAAGGGTACCAGCAGAGGTGAGGATGATAATGGTGGCAGATCAGCATTAAACAAGATCTTACAGTGACAATAAATACATGTGAAACTGCTGAGGTGGCAAAGGCAACACATGGCCTATTCATTTGCAATTAGGGCAGCGATTTCACTCTGCAGAATGATCTCGTAGGCAGCGATTGACTCAGCCCCCCATTAAGAGTACAGTCACATGATTTTCCATTTCTGGTTTTTAAAAAAAATATGCTAAAAATTACATTTTACAGTATATGTGTAAATGTTTTACCTGAATAGATTAGTTGAATATGCCTTTCCACGTCTGTATGTATTTATCACTCATCTGCAGCAAGCAAGTCAAGTCAAAGTAGAACTTTTTAATTAATTCACTTTTTTTTTTCAAGGGTAAATTGTCACCATACAAATTATTGACAAGAAAAGTCAAACAGGGTGAGAGAAATTAAGTTTAAAAAATGTTAGATTTGAGATCACAACTGATCTCTTACTCTTAAGTTTTGATTAAAACACTCATAATTTACAAATTTGAAATGAAGCTTAACTGAAGCAAATTTAAAATAAAGCTAGAGTACATTTTTTGCTACTTTCTAGAGTAGCAAAAAAATTTACTCTAGAAAGACTTCCACAACTTTTTCAACTTTTCTAGTCATATGTATGTAATATTTTGTAAAATATGTGTTTTTTTGGATTTTAATTTATCAATAAAATGACAAAAGAGCACATATTTGTTTCCCAACTTAGCCTTTCCATCTATTTTGCATTTTTATTTAATCCATTACTCCCCTATAACACATCTTTTACACACGCCATGTTTAAAATAGACTTCTAAAGCAAAAATAGTCTTACACTACAAGTGTAGAAGAAAACTAATCCTTAATTTGAGTATGTTTATTTAGTGATATGAAAACATGGGTATGATGGGTAGGGGCTTAATTTTTACCTATACCACATTATAAAAGTATCTTGTCTATTTAATATTTTTTCTCCCTTTACTTTTGACAGTAATTTTAATATCAAACACAGATGTGGAAAAGCTGTAGCGAGCCTGTTAATCCATGCACTAACTGTGATTAATTAAATTTTTGGTTCAATAACTCTAACCCCAGCCAGCCCTGATTTGGAGAGACATGCAGAAGTAAAAAAAATACGTCAAACAGAACCTATCTGATAAGAAAAATAAGACCAAGAGGTTGCAAAACCAGCACATCATGCCATCTACACAAATGTAAGAACAGATAAAAGCCTGGAAAGTGTTGGAAAGACATTTCTAACATTTTGGTTCCTCATTTAACCATAAAAAGAGCCATTAGTGCAGAAAAAATGTTTTCAAGTTTATTGAAGTTTTCTCAACATATCTTCGAATTATTCATGTAACAAACCAAATATTTACTTAACTCTTAATAGCATAACTATGAGTCAAACAGTTGTGTCTTGGTTCATGTTTTGGTCCTGTCATAAAGAATAGAGACAGCAACACAGAGGAGAGTCAGCAGTGAAAACAGGACAGATCATGTTTCTCTCGCAGATCATTTATCTGACAGAAGGCAACAAAAGAACAAGTGAAATGGAAGAAAAAAAAGAGGAACATTTTTTGACTACCCCGCCAATCTTTCATCCTCTCTGAACTCATCCATCTTGGTTGCACCTCTTAATTTGGTTCTGCCGAAGAGTGGCCAACAGAGTCCTTCAGCCATTGAAAACAAATGACCTGGGCAGGGAGGGGCAACAACTCACGGCTTGCTGTGCAACACAACTCAACATCTGTGGTTTACTTTGTGTTAACTGCAGATTTAAAACCTTCTTGGTGAGCCAAGTCCTTCGGCAAAAATGTTTTTAGAACCAGAACAGAATTATGCTGGCTCCCCAATTGCAGATATAATCAAATTAACTTGAGATCTGAACTAAAACCAGAGTGGTTTTGATTTTGTTGTCCTTAAGCTAATTTACAACTAGCATATCAGTAAACATATGGTCATGGTCCACATGAAAGACCTATTTATATTTATTCTGATGTCACAATCTGACATAAGTGCACATGTTTATGAATGTAAACTTCTAACTGTAGTTGTAGATGTAGAACAATAAATTCATTTAAAATCAGTAGATATTTTTGTTTGCTCTGTGAAATTATCACCCATTTCATTTATTTCCAGATCTGTATGTGACCACATAGAAGCAACTTGACTCTCTAAACTGTCAAAAGACAAATCACACAACCTGAGGAACGTTCTAAATGATCAAAACAATGTTCTAAATGATCAAAACAGATGCAAAACTGTCTGAAAGTCTGTACATAAATCATTAAAATGTATGATCGAAATGAAACAAAGAATGTAATTTTGACCAATCCGAGATGTTTTCACCAATGACAGACAATGACAGGCATGCAGCTAAGGCAGGGCAAAGGCTGTGGTCGAGTCTCACTAAAGTAACTTCTGTGTCGTGAAGTGAAAAACAAAGTGGCCACATGGTGACATTTGTGACTCCATCGATGTCAAACTAATTTTACTGTGAAACCAGACGCCCTGTGTCATCCTCATGTGAGAGTTGAGTAAGAGGCCTAGAATACACTAGGGAGATGATACCCCACTCACACACAAACACAAAATGCAATCAGCTGTGTAAAACATATCAAAATGATGAAATGAATACAGGAAAAATCAGAGTTTTCACACAAGCTGCATCAGAAGACAAGATAAAGGTACAATTTAGGTTCTGGTTTTTCCATCTTTGAAAAACCAGACAAACACAAGCACAGGGCAAACTGTGTGACTCTGCGGGATCATTGGACAGATGCCTCTGAATGTCAGTATTTTTGGAGTGAAGATGCATGAGTCCCTAGCGGACGGGGAAAGCGATCTCTACAGGCCAACACCTCCGGTAGTCTTTCCTCTGCTTGTGTGACTATAGTTTTGAATGGCACAGAGCCCAAGTGGTGCCACATTTAAAAATGTAAGTATAGATTGCCTGTGAATTTGTTTGACATTTTGTCACATTACAGTCACAAACATCAGTGTACTTTAAATGAACTTTATGTGACAGACCAGCAAAAGTGGAGCATGATTGTTAAGTTTAAGAAACATTATATATATATATATATATACATATATATATATATATACTCAAGTATATATATATACTCAAGTATATAT
>NW_006799977.1:1410105-1421531 GCF_000485575.1 Poecilia formosa
ATTTTTTCACATGACATGAATTACATAATCAACAACCAGATGTGGCCAGCGGCGCAAACTATGAAGAAGAAGACGACAGGAAGTAAGTGAAGGATAATTGTGCATCATGTTTTTCAATTACTTACAACGTGAAAAAAGTTGTTCATGTGTGATTTTAATTGTATTTCTTAGTTATTGGAAATAGTGCATTTGTGAAATTGTGTTTTTGACATTAACAGAATTTGAACAAAGTTTTGTACACACTTGTAATGGAAACACAATTTACCCATCTTTGTTTTGAAAATCTAGCTTAGGCTCAGTCATTGTGGATGAAACAGAGTCAGTGACAAACGACATCTTTTGTGGAGTCCAACACTCACCATCCTCAAAAATAAATCATTATTTATTTTCACTGGTTGTACAATAAAGAGTTTTACATTTTTCATCCGCCTCTCAGTGTGTTTTTTTGATTTAGGTCACATTCACGCCACATTTACATAACTTCCACATGCTTGCTGTGTCTGCTGGCTGTTGGAAAAACATGAAAGGAAGCCTTAAAAAGGCTTCCTTTCAGTAATTAAACTATCCACCTTAAATATCAGTATGTTGAGTTTACAGCAGTAGTTATCCTGTGGACATATTCAACCATCTGACTTATGGATCTCTGCAGCTCCTCCACAGTCGCCATGGGCCTGTTGGCTGCTTTTACCTTACTGCTTAAACAGTGACAAATAAGTTAGGTTGTAAATTGAATGTGTCATTCTAAAACGCCCCTGATCTGCAAACACAACATGCTCACTCACTCATGTCAGATGATCATTTTGAGCCGAAGCCACTGACCTCTTAGATGCTACTGGCGATGGAGAGAATCGCCATCAGATGACTTTGGTTTTGGGCTAATACAATTTGTAGCGAGGAGACACATCTTTGAAATTGATCAAATGTTTACAAAGCAATTAATTTGATAAATTAGGGGGAATCCTGAGGTAGTAGGAATAGGTCATGGAATGTGAGCACAGTGAACTCATTGTAGACACTCCTGAAGTCAGATCTGTGATGTTTGTAGTTATCAATCATTAAATTTCCTGGACATAAAGCAGAGTGCCAGGCTCATTTATGGATTTTTACTGTTTTCAAACATTTTACGACAAAATGTTTAAATATCTGTACTTCAATTTCAGACATTTTGCTTTTCTTATTACATGAATATCATTTGAACCAGTTTGGAAGCACGCAGTTTAAAGAAATAACTTTACCACACTTACAAGACGGTGCTGGGTGTGACTGTCATGTAGGGACTGTGATTGGTTTATACGAAACAAAATAAGATATCAAAACAAACAAGTAGCTCCCAGCAATCAGTTGAGAGAAACGAACCAGTTATTGACTCTAAACTGGATTAAGAAAAGTGTTTATGAAACTACACAAAATCAAATTAGTTGCCACGCGGCATTAACATGTTTGATCGCAAAAAATTTATATCATAATTTTGGTTTGTCACAGCTTCTCGCAGTGCTGTTCATTTTACTACGTCACGTATTAATGGCAATGTGGACGTTCATCTGTTAGCAATTTACCATAATTGGCTGCTGGCATGAAGTTGTTTGAACAGGTGAAAAGACCAACAAGATGGGGAAGTAAAGAAACAAAAACCAAGCAGAACAGAGGAGCATATGAATAACCTCTATCTTACTGAAATACAACTCTAAAGAAATCGGGAAATTCTAAGATTTTAAGTTTTTTTTTTATTATTTTTTTTATGGATTGGTGATATAAAGTATCAATTATAAAACAATTGTGTGAAACAATAATTATAAATACATACAAAAATTATAAATGTTTTTTGTTTGTTTTAGATAAATAGCATCAGAACCAAAAGTCTGCTATGTTCTTATTATAATGATGATACAAAATCATGGTATTCTCACAAGAACAAAAAACAGACTCTAAAATATTTTGAATGAGAACGGCCTGGTTGTCTAAAATCAGATTTTTGTCTTTATTATCTATTGTTAATTGTTAACCGTGCATGGAGAGCGCTCATAGTTTCCCTCTCTTTGTATTCACTTGACATTCCTGGTGGGGAAAATCCAGAATTCCTAATGAAGAGCAAAACATTACACATGCAAGGAGAAATTTTGGATGGCTTGCAGCTAGTTTCACAGTATTTCCCCCGCATGGACTGGTACTGAGCAAAAGAGCATGAAACAGAGATGACATATGCTGCAAAACTTGAAATGTATGCTACTTCCTCAATATTATCCTTTGACTGGCTTGCTTTGTTTCTAATGTGTTTCCAAACCATGTACACAGATGAATGAACCAGCAAAGGAATTCCTGCCACAACTCAATGAAATGGCTTGTGCAGGGCAAATTTAATATGTGGTTTTGGGCAGACAATGCAGGGGTCTCAGCAGATCTGCCTTGCCCTGGAGCTGGATGATGAAGAAAAGCAACTTGGAGGAGAATGTGGCCTTTGTGAGACTCCAAAAGTTTGGTGACTTGTTGTAGAGAGCAGCAAAACCTGACCCAGGAGAATCAGTCAGGGTAAAAAGAGTGATGTGTAATTAATACATGAGCACAATATATTTCAAATAACCAAAGAGTAGAAGAAAATTCAACAAAATTATTATTGTGCATTTCACAATCCTATCTTTTTGGGATTTTTTTCTTGTAGCTTGTCGCATTGCAGTCAGAAATGTTTGTTTTTTGGTGGATTCTATGGAATAAACCAACAAAAACATTGAGCATAATTGTGAAAATGAATCAAATTGATACATTGTTTTCCAACTACCATACAGCACAGTGACGTATGGTAGTGGCGGCATCATTTACTTTAACACCACAAGAAAGATTCTTTGGTTTCTTGGGAACATGGATGATACTGGAAGAAAATGTATTAGAGGCTGCAAAAGACTGGAAACTGGGAGCTACAATATGTATGTCTCAGATTCATCCATGAAATTCAACTAAAAAATGTGGCAAGGAAACGTTTTAAGTAACCATGGGTTTTCTATAACTCACCAAAATCATTTCCGCACATTCCAAGTCAAAGCACAGGTGTTTTTTTTAACCAACTAAAGAATTAAAAGAGTGAAAAGACAATCTTCCATTGTCTACTCAGAGACATCCTGCCTAAATGTTGTGCTTTGTTAAGTTTCCTAAATTAAATTTTTGTTACTTTTAATACACCACCAAGCCAATTTAGAAAATCACTGCTCAATGCTGCTGCCGGTAGAGAATGACCAGCCACTTCCCTGATTGCATTTTCGCACATTAAGCTCTTTTGTAAACATTTGATAACATTCAAAGCAGGCGTTAGAATTTTCCAAATGGCATTAGGCCCCACTAACATGAGTCATCTGACAGGAATACCTCTAATTACTAGAATAGATTGTTTTTGTGCAGAATTCTAACATAATTGAATTTGCTGTTCTGAGCAACTTTTTCAAGTCCTGTCACATGGCCCTATTAGTCATTTAAGTTGCCTTTAGTTCTTGAGTTAGAACATTACTGACCAAGAAGAAGGCAGCCAAATAATTATTTACTGCATCACTTTGATTCTAACATGTTTAAATGGCACAATTGATTTGATTCTTGACGAGTCGCTTCCTTGAGCCAAAAACTACTGGCTGAAAATAAGTCAGAAACCAAGGTCCACTTTCATAAGGATTTCTGGTCCAAATAAATATTTTTGTCACCAAAATTCCTAGCATTTTCAAAGAACAGTGATCAGATACTTCTAAAGAGTAAATAAACTTTACTTAGTTTTCAAGAAAACTCCTGTTTAGAATCTAAATTTCTCTAAAAAAAGTGCATTTGAAAGTGAACATTTCTACAAATATACTCGTAGGAGGCAACTATAATGTCCTTACTCAATATTATGCACTGTACTGTGGTTTATCTCTTCTGTTGGCAAACTGTAGGAGTTAAAAATGTTTTTTGTTTTACCTCCACAGAAACAGAACCCTTACTTTCAACACAAGATTACTAATCAACATTTTTCAGACCAATGACCTAATCCAAAGTTGAGAACCATCAATTTTGGATTAGGAAAGTTTTTGGTTTTTTTTGGAAAAAAATGTTGCCAGAATCAAAACCTGGACTAAAACTCCTTCCTCCAGACTAGCTCAATTAACCCTTTAAATATTTTTTTTTTTAAATGTTTAATTCCCTAATATCCTAAAAACTTCCACTTAATCCATACTTGGACAGAAAAGATACTGTAATATCTTTTCACTAATAATGTCTGTTTGTGTTAATCATTTTTAAATAGATCTGAGTTTGATGAATAACAAATATAATTCACAATTGCAGGGATCACTAGTTCCCATTGATTCACCTGTTAGACATTAACTAAAGTTAACTTATAGTTAAGTCTAAATAGGTCCTAATCCTGAAATGATGTACAAACACGTCCTGGTGTTTCCTCTTATAAATAATCTTATTTACTATTCTCAAAAGATGCTACTTGTGCTGCACAGACTAAATATCTGATGTTTATTCCCACAGAATCTTGTCACTGATTGAAAATAAGGATGATAAAGGGACATCAGTTCCACAGTTTTAAATTTTACATCAAGTTTAATGTATTCAGAATTTTAAGGAGTCTGCAGCGGTATTTATCAGGTCAAAGTGGCCCACAGCTGTGCATGCAGAGTGTTGACAGTACATTTTGACACCCATTCATACACCAACAACGGATGATTTTTTTTTTAAACATCCAACAACACTCTGAGCATTGTGGGCCCTGTGAAACATATTCCAAACAGACCCCCACACACTCTGCATCGCTGCCAGCTCTGAGTCACCGTGACATCTAAGCAGATAAAAAAGTGTCTCAGCTTCCTCTGACAACAGTATCTGCTTGTGATCTGCCTGGTCAAACTGACTCTGCATGCGTGGCAATGCGCCCTCAGTGTGTGGTGCCGGGTGAAACCATCCCTTTGTGCAGCAGCTCTGGACCAGCCGAGGTGTCCTCTCAGTCACATCAAAAGAGCTTCCTCTGGCACCGTGGAGGAGCCCACCGCCTCTGGACCTGCTCGTTATTACATGCGAGGGGGGACTTGTGATCTTTTTAATTATTCTGCACTTCATTTCTATCCCACCATTCAAAATCGCAACATGGGAATTGATTGCCTTACAGATCCATCTTTATAATCTCCCCGTGGTCCATAAATTATCCAACTTTGGAGCAGAGTAGAGGAGCTGTGCAGACTCAGGCAGATCCTGTTCAGAGCAGAGCAGAGCCGTTGGTAGCGACGTGGAATGAGGGTGGGGGGTGCAACACTGAATGAGACTGCTCTTTTGCTCGTGAGGGGGGAAAAAAAGTACACTTGTTATCTTGTGAACCCTCAAACATGTAAGATAGGAATCTCTTGAATGTCAGCGACAGAAATGGAATTAACAAGAGATCTTTTTATTGTCGCAGAAGGTCATTAGGCTGCCAATCGGGGTAATTATGGAAATGATCTCCCCAGCTCTTTGGAATGTTTTCCTGCTTCCATAAGGACTTGAAAGTGTCCAATCAGCCTCTCTCGTGGGAAAGTTCAGCCATAACTGCAAGTGTACCAGCAAAATCAAATTAAGCAAAGAGATTTCATTAGTATTTATAGCCCTGAGGCATTTGTAAAAGTATGGCTCAGTGGAGTGATGTGGAACTGTGGAAGGGAGAATTATTGCCGAACGACAAAGGCCATACCTAGAAGACATACACATGGATAATGAATAGGAGGCATTGATTGCATCTGCAATGGGGATTCTTGAGAGATTGTAAAATATTGATGCTTGTGTAGCTGACTTTGGACTACAAGTTCTGGTTTCAGGGCACTAACTTTCTTTGAGTGTTAACCATGTATACATTCTTAACTTTGCCATGTATGTCACATTTAAATGGGGATATGGACTAAATAAGCAGTTAAAGCAATACAAAGTAAAATATCTAAGTTAAAAGCCATCTTAAATATAATTAGACTTAACTTAGTTTTGTTATTATAAGTACTAATTATATTGATAAAGAAATACACGTATAATCACTGAAATGTTAGCTGTAGCTATGATTTAACAACTGGAAAGGAAAAGTTTATACTTAAATGTATGCACACCTTTGAAGTAAATTTAAATTTAAATTAAAATAATAATAAGTACACGACCCTTTAATGAATTACGTCAAGACAAGTGAGTGTGCATAGATATATAGAAAATAAATATGTGTTTCCTTATGTTGTGTTTAGAACTACTAACCTAATATGTGAAAGAAGGTTTAATGGTTGGATGTAACAAAGTAAATGTTTGGTGTTCATGCAGAAAAATGACGGAAAATGGTGGAAAATAGACACTGACCTGAATACACCATGTCCAACATAAAACATTGTGTTTTTTTGCAAGACAAGGAAACTGGTTCATAGGAAAATAGATGGAGCTAATTAAATGGGTGACAAACAAACAAACAAAAAAAAAACTGTCATAGGCTAGAAAAGGGTTGAGACTGAAGTGAAGATTTGTCTTCCTGTAGGAAAGAAATCCAAAACATACAGTCTATGCTACAATGGAAAGGTTTAACTTAAAGTTTTTTCATGACTCGGATCTAAAACTCTTTCAGAATCTCCGTCAGTGCTTGAAAATTGATGTTCATTCAAAGTGACTGAGCTTGAAATATTATTGAAAAAATTGTCTTGCATACTGACACATTATTCATGCAACACTTCAGATTCATATTTGTAAATAAATAAATATAATGGAAATCAAGTATATTTTTTCTTCCTTTTCACAACTACACATTACTTCGTGTTGGTCTGTCACAGTTCTGGACAATTGAACAATTTCTTAAAAATGCAGATGAACCATATATTTCCTCAAATAAATATTTTCTCTGCAGATAAGTTATAAATAAGTGCAGAGATCAGGGTTAAAGAGAGGATCCAAACAAAAAATAAAAGAAAGTTCACCCTGATTGTCCCATATTGCACAAAATTATGTGCATATGACATCTATTATTGCATTATGCTTCATGATTCAAATGGAAAATCAAAACAAATCAGTATATGAATTATCAGTTAACATTAAAAGACTGCGGAATGCCAGTTCACCTTTTAAAAGCATATCACATTTAAGACTGATCCTATTACTTCCATTTAACGGTTATTATGCTAAACAATGACTATTGTTCTGGATCTATTTTATGATCTAAAAATTACTGTTTATAATAAGTCTAAACAAAACACTTCAAAGATGAAAAAAATCATTTGTTGAGCAAATTTTTATAAGTAGCATGAAAAACTGAGCAGCATAGATAGGATCTGTGCCAATTTTATTCACCTATTGTGTAAAATAAAGGCGCTTCATTGTCAGTGCTCTGTGAAATGAAACCAGAGAGTGATGTGCAATAAATTGTACCACCTGATTTGAATCATTGAGTCTATTCAGTCTACTTAACCTCTGTGTAATTGACAATTTAGAGGTGCTGTCTCTAATTTCAAGAGACAGCACCATGACTTTGATAAGGATGTGCACTTCCTCACTGCAATAATAGACAAGGACACTTTTATAAAGCAAATATGAGATAGTGTAGAAAATGTTGCTTCAATAAAAAAAAAAAAAAAGTCTGCATGAAAATACTATTATTTGTCATGTGAGAACAGTATTTTTCTGGAATAGTTTTGCTTTTAGCATAATATTACCAATAAAGAAGATTTTGAATCCAAACATGTTTCTCTGCCAAGCCAAAACCTTTTGCCTCTTCCTCATCTTCTGCAATAATTGGGTTCGACAAGAGGTAAAGTGTCTCAGAGTGGAACCTGACAGATTAGGTGAAGGAACATTATTATGGGTACAGGGCAGGCGAATGCAGAAGGTAATTTACTGTGATGTTATATATAAATGTATGCATCAATAGGCAGAGGATATTGAGTTCAAGGGTCATGCTGAATGAAAGGTCCCTTTCAACCTGGTTCATATGCAAACATGAACATCTGCAGGTTTTTACATTTTCATCCAGTAACCTTCCTGAGGAAGATTATTTTTGTTTGGGGTGTTTCATTTATTTATTTTTATTAACAAAAAAAAACAAAAAAAACAAAAAAAAAAAACAAAAAAAAAACTTTCCTCCAAGTATCAGTGAAGAAGAATCAACTTTCCACAAATTGTTGCGAAAATAAACATTTATTATGATTTCATGTAACAATTTTACTCTTTTTTTATTATTAAACCATATAAGTAAATTATGTCATTGTTCGATCAGTCTCGGGTGTGTTACTAAGTCAGAGTTTGCCTCCTTTTCACGCACACAACGCGTTGGACTGCGTGTGTTTTGACTGCGCGTAAAAGGCCAGAAGTGGGACCAATTCGCAACTGTTCGCGGCCTTGATCTGCCTCATGCGTGCGCTCACACAACGAGGCAATATTCTGATGCGTAACTTTCAGCCACCCTCTGAATGACAAAGAGCTACAAACTGAGTGACACCGTAAGTATTTAACAAGTATACATTGTCATGGTAATCCACCGCTGCATTTAGCTGGAGGTGTCACTTTCCCAGCAGCAGCAGCGGCATCAGCGGATGAAAATCCTCAAAGTTTGATGCAGGTCTGTCCCCTCCCAGTGGTCTTCTCGCTGCCGGTGTGTCAGGATTTGTCCTGGTATGGTGGTCCAACGATGGACAGGTGGCGAGACATTTTTTTTAAACTAAGACGTAGACAAATAAATAAAAACTGATATTTTCTGGCGCTAAAATGTAACTATTTTATATGAGAATTAAATCCAAAAAATGTTTTATTTTCCTTCAAGAGTAGTCTTTCAAAGTTCATACAAGTGTATATTTGACAGATTAAAAAAAATCAAATGCTACTTAATTTTTTTTTTTAAATTAATTAATAGATTGCATTTCAGCAATCTATAGGGTAAAATGACAATCAAAGGAATGAATGAGAATGTATTAAGAAGAAAAAGCAAGGAAGTAAATATTTCATCTTTTTAAGACTACAATAGGAGAAACGTGACATAATTTACACTGAATTTTTGAAAGCTTGTTCTTTCATTGTTGTCTATTGTCTAACATTACACTTTTTCAGCGTTATTGATTCATGCTGTTATTGGTATAAGTCAATCCACTGAAAGCCTGCATTTATTGAAGAGGATAAAAAATAACAATGGTCGGGCTCACTTTCTAGAAACGTATTGTAAAAGTAAGAGAACAGAAGAAAAATCTGTGGGCTTTTTTTATATATATATTTTTATAGTAAATTATTCCCTAAACCATGAATGTGCTGCTTGGTACAAAAGCTATAAACAAGAGGAGCACATGAGGTGCGTCAAGCATCAGGTGCAGAAAATACAAATTTGCTGCAAATTTGCTGCGTTTCAGTAGATATACAAACATTCTTATAAAACGGGGCCTCCCGACAAACAGAAAATCGGGCGCGCGCAGAGGCGCTTGAAGACACCGCGTGCTCAGAGTCGGGCCCCACGTCTGTGTCTGATGTGGGTGCCGCACATCCAGCAGGAGGAGGGCTTAAAGATGAACTCCGTCATATTGTTTGACACAGACTCGCAGCTTGATGGAGTGGACTCTTCGGGGGAAACTGAAAATTGTGATTTCCAAAAAAATAAAACGTAGATAAAAGGGGAGAGAGAGAGAAAAAAAAAAACTACCCTACCTTCATCCCTCTGAGGGGATACACATTGTCCGATGTGAAACATTCAATTTTTGAGACAAAAATAAATTCCATTACATCTCGCTTCCATTTTTTTTTCTTTTTTGCTAACAGCTGCTTGAGATTTTCACTTGTTATTAAATCTGACAGGGTGAAGATTTTGCTGCTAGTATAAAATAATTAGCATAATTACAGACGCGCCAACAATGCATTAATTTATCATATCTGTGTAATTAAGCGGCAGCCCTCAGATGCACTCTAACCTAATTAATTGAGCTGAGTATGTTGGAATGCCTTACTCTTTGCATATTATAGAAAAAAAAAGATTAATCCAGTTTTAAAGAGATATAGAAAAACATTTAAAAACCTACAGGAAATTGCAAACAAGTTTTTAAAAGATGTGTTTGTGTGACCGACTGAAGAATAGCTATTTATCTCCAAAGAAGATTAAATTTGCAAAAATATATTTAGAATAAGCCTTTTTTAAAAACCTTTATTGAGCCTAAATGCCTCTGAACAAACCGAAACACTCTTATAGCTTCCGCAGGTGACCCTGACCTCTGACTCCAGCAGCACGGGTATAACCTGAAGGGAGGGGGGGAAATCTATTCATCAGAGTTCACCGGAGCAGCACATTATTATGATCACAATTATTTGTTATACCAGCGACCTTGGTGGTAGTTTTTCCAACGCTGTTTCCATCACCTGAGCTGCTGCTGCATCTCTTCTGTGTCCCTCCCAACGGTTTCATTCAGGAGCAAGATGGCTTATTATACTAAAAGGTTTTTGTCGCGCTAAGCCGTGCATGTGTGCTTAAAACGCACATTTCATTAACAAACTGCGGAGGTATAAAAGCGGATTTATGAGGCTTCAAAAGATCACAGGAAGGACGGGTTAGAAAACCCCCCTCACTCTGTGCTTGTTGTAGTGAGCTTTTATCAGCGGGTATCTACGCTACTTACACAGAGCCAAGTCAATACTTTATATGGCCCTGGGCTTTTGGGCCCCAATTCATTTATTGAATAAGAGCAGCTAAAAAGGGAGGGAAAAGTGAAGTTTAAATTGGGTGGGAAATGGAGGGTTTTTTTTTTATTGACTGATTAGCTTGAATAAAATTCGACTAAACTGTAAGTACAATATTGCACTGGTTACATTATATTAAACTGTATAATCCATGATTTTTTCCATATTGATAATTCTTTACATTTTGAAGCTAAATCTATTTTATTTTCAGATCTATTTTTATTTTATTTGTATTAATTCATTTTAAACCCTTAAAGCATATTGGAAAATTATCAGATTTTTTGACATTTAGGCACAATTCGAAGAGCCTAAGATCTACATCTGTGTGAGAGGTCGAGCAGCTCAGTGGGAACCCCCCTGCTGCAGAGTGGTCCAGAGTAGGAGTGTAGCTTGCTTATGCCTAGGGCTGGCTGTACCAGCTGCACCTGCAGGTTCAAAGACAAAACAGGAAACAGTGAAAGATGCCTGACTCATTAAAAAAAAAAAATTCAAACGCATGAATAATATTTTTTAAAAAGTAGATTATTTGAACTTCTTGTTCTACTTCTATAAAACATTAGTCTTTTTAGCATGACTCTAATTGATACTTTATGCTTCCCTAAATGCATAAAGTAATGTTAAAAATCAACTTTACAACAGAGAAAAACAAATGTTGTTTTAAGCATTTTCAGAGAAAAAAAGAATCTAGTTCTTCAAGGTGCTTTTTTTTCATTTAGAAAAGCAGCAACAAATGAGCGATTCCCTAAACACACACACACACACACACACACACACAC
>NW_006799977.1:1421993-1523572 GCF_000485575.1 Poecilia formosa
TCCGTAAGTAATTAATTAATACGAATTACCTGATGAACAAAAGTAAATTTGATGTAAAACATGATGGTAATAATAATTCTAACAATAATAAAATAAATAAGTTATAAATAAATACTCTGTAAGCATAACAAACTTTAAACGAGCATTTAACTACAAAAAAATTCCATCATTTAAATTCCCTTTATATTAAATTTTTAAAAAAATAAAGTCCTTGATTTTAATTCCTTCAGCTGCGGTGCGAACTTTCTATATTTTATTTCTAGTTCTACACATTTCTCTTCAGCATGCAAAGTCCGCATCAATTATTCTAAATATTAGCGCCGAAACAAAAGGATCTTGCTGTTTTCCCAAGCCCAAACTTCAACCTTTAGCGCTCACCTCCAAGCCTGTGAATAAAAAATGCTTCCTTTGAATTCACCCGCTGTCTACATTTCCTAGATTTTTTTTTTCAAATGCAAACACATGCAATGATCTGGGTCGTTTGCACCTCTTCCAAACTCTTAAGGAAATGCGTTCCTCTCCCCCAACATTCATGGTCGATTCCGCCGCAGCTGCTTCCTCGCGCTCTTCCCACTAATCCTGCAGGAATAAATAGACTTGGAAATCATGTTTTGTGTTCGCACATTGAAGTTTCACAGCGGGATCTATAATAATGCAAACATAAAGTGGTGCATCGCAGCCAAGACAAGAAAAAGATTAAGCAGTAGAATTCACAGATGGTTAAAAAAAACCCTTCTCATGCACAATTTCACAGTTTAAAAGGTAAAACACACTCAAAGCTCGATCAAGCAGATTCCCTTAACTTAGCTGTCGCTGTTACCGCTCTGCAGCTGTCAACACAGTTCGAATTAGCAAAAGTTAAAGGTTGTTTTTGCGCAGCCACGTTAGAGCGCTTCAGATCTTTCAATCATGCAGGCCAATTTTCTCCCCCTGCTCCTCCTCCTCCCTCCGCCACCGTTAAATGGTCTATGACGGACGAACACAGAAAATCAGCGGAAAGCAGCGCTGCTGATGTCCCATTGTTGACAAATCCAAGAAACAACTCCAGTTTGCATGGTTTAACGGAGAGCGGAGAGAGCAAAGCTTTGGAAGCGAAGGAGAGATGAGAGGTGGGGGGTGTGGCGTCACCGAACCACGTGTCCAGCTCTGATAGTATATCTTATACAAGGGGGGAAAGTAATCTATCAGTCAGTCCGGTTAAAAAGCTCCGGCCTTTTTTTCCAAAAGCAGAATGTGTCAGTTCGACTCAGCTCGCCAAATATCGCTGGTTTAGGACGCCGCAGGAGAGACGCCGGAGCGCAAAAGGCAAAAGAAAAAAAAAGAAAAAAAAAAGTTGCGCTTTCTCTCCAAATAACTTCTGAGACAAAACGCACCGCTCTGCAGGCCCCGCTAACTTCCAGCGTGGGGAATATTTCTCGAAGTTTGAAGTTTTTCTGCACACCTTCAGATCGTTGGAGACCTCCGGTTTTTGTCCAGCAGACCCCCGGTGTGCGCGCACTGGCCGCTGCACAGCTGTTTCCACTTCTGTGAGTTTCTTCTTCTCCTATTTTATTTTATTTTTTAATTTTTTTACATTAAAGTGTGAGTAAGCCGTGAGATGACCCTCTCTGGAGGCAGCGATCGAGCCAGCGACATGTCCGGCCAAACTGTGCTCACAGCCGAGGACGTGGATATCGATGTGGTGGGCGAGGGAGACGATGAGGGCATGGAGAGGGTGGACAGCGACTGCGACAGCCCGGGGGGAGGCAGCATCCTGCACGGCTTTCGAGGAGAGCCGGCCGACGATGACTTGGAGGACGAGATCGAGGTGGAGAAGGAGGAGATGAGGTCCGGAGGAGGGAGCCCATGCTGCGAGAGCTCTGGGGAAGGAGAGCCGGGCTCAGGGAAAGGAGAGGGTCATGACCAGAGCGCAGCGCCGGGAGGAGCGATCCAGAAGCCCAAGAGCAGCTTGGTGAAACCGCCTTACTCCTACATCGCCCTCATCACCATGGCGATCCTCCAGAGCCCGCAGAAGAAGCTCACCCTCAGCGGGATCTGCGAGTTCATCAGCAACCGCTTCCCGTACTACCGGGAGAAGTTCCCGGCGTGGCAGAACTCCATCCGGCACAACTTGTCGTTGAACGACTGCTTCGTGAAAATTCCCCGGGAGCCCGGCAACCCCGGAAAGGGCAACTACTGGACCCTGGACCCGGCTTCAGAGGACATGTTCGACAACGGCAGCTTCCTCAGGAGGAGGAAACGGTTCAAGAGAGTTCAGCCGGACGTGCTCAGGGACCAGACCGCACTCATGATGCAGAGTTTCGGGGCGTACAGCCTCGGAGGCCCCTACGGGAGGCACTACGGTATCCACCCGGCTGCATATTCCCACCCGGCGGCTTTGCAGTACCCCTACATCCCACCTGTGGGGCCCATGCTCCCGCCGGGCGTCCCCCTGCTGCCCTCGGCGGAGCTCAACAGAAAGGCGTTCAACTCTCAACTGAGCCCGAGCCTCCAGCTGCAGCTCAACAGCCTGAGCACGGCATCTATGATAAAATCCGAGCCGTCAAACAGGCCGTCCTTCAGCATAGAGAACATCATCGGGGTGTCCAGCTCGTCGTCCGTGACGCCGGGCGCCGCCCAGGCTTTCCTCCGGCCTCCAGTCACCGTTCAGTCGGCCCTGCTGAGCGCGCAGTCCCTCTCTCTGACCCGGACCTCTGCCGCGATCGCTCCCATCCTCAGCGTCCCTTCAAATATTATTTCTGGACACGTTTTACCTTCAGCGACGGCGGCAGCGGTCTCCAAATGGCCGTCACAGTGACTGAAAAGCAAGGAAAAAAAAAAACTCTTATTTTTATATAGAGACTTTATCACTGGGAGGCGTGAAGAGCACAAATCAATAGGCAGCACTGGACTGTAAAGCCATGAAAAAGACTCTTGAAATACAAGAGAAATGAAAAAAAGAAAAGAAAAGGAAAGTATTTCTGTACAGGTAACATTTGTAAATATTTGTAAAACGAAAAAAAGGGAAAATAATTTTACCCGTCTGACTTTTATCTGTCCTTTGTTCCTGTTTGAGATCTGTGATAATTATTTTGATTTTTCTTTTTCTTTTTTCTATTGGAGGCTCGACTTGACACATTTCATACAAGACACGATCAAGTGCAAAAAGACTGTTTATAATAATATTATTAATAATAATAATAATAAAAAAATCAAATATATGTAATTCTATGTAGTTATCTGGTGTTGTAAGCTGAAATTATTTGTAAATAAATTTATGAAAAAGTTAAAACTATTTTCATTTCTTTTAAACGTTTAAAATAATCTGACATGTGTTTAAGATATTAGGAGTAAATATCCGCATTGGTCTATTAGAAAAAATAATTGCAATGAATTTACAAAAAATGCAATGCAAAATAACAATTTTAACATTTTATTTTTAATGTTCGTCAAAACTTATTATGCTCATAATTCATAACTTACCAGCCAATAAAAAGAAACGAAATAGCAATAACAAGAGAACCCTTTTTATCAATCTTGTCAGCTCCAAAATTTTCAACTATTTGTTTTCATATATTATCAATTCATTTTTTGCAAAACCCTCAATAATTAAAATTATATTCATATAAATCAGATGTGTTATAGAAGAGGATTAATGTAGTTAAATAAGTTTAGCGCTAAATATCAACCGTATCAATGTAAAATAAAATAAAACACACACACACTCTCACACACACAAAAAAAAATTACAAAGCTTTTAAAAGTTTGGAATATGTTTTTTTATATAAAATTATAGCACATAATTATATGGAACTAAAAGGGTTTTCCAGTTTTCCAGTCAATGATCCCGGCCTGAGGTCACAGTTTAGACACATTTTCATCTCCCATCACATCACAGCCGGATCATCTTACAGAATATTCTGCGGCTTGGCCACCATAAAGGTAACAGTTTCGCAGTTGTGTCTGGCTAATCGCTTCTACACAAACAGCAAATGGCGAGTGTGTGTGAGAGAGTGTGTGTGAGAGGGCTTTCAGGTACTATATTTATCCGATCCCCATGGGAAAGGAAAAGGACTTCTGTTTCTGCTTCTGTTCCTCCACAGGCAGTCAAGATGGTGCTGCTGATGAAAAGAGCCTCATCAAATTGTTTCTGCTGACGGATTTCATTCACTCCTTTGCATGTCACAATATTACCTCACTAAATACATGTGTAAAATTTATACTGGTTGCTGATCGATTCGAATCACGAAACCAATTATGGTAAAAAATAAAATAAAAATAAAAAAAGGGGGAGGAGGAGGTGGGAGAGATATACTTTTATTTTATTTTATTTTTTGTTAAATAATTTATCCGCTAGTCCTACCATAAAATTAGATTTAAAAAACATCATAAATTAATAAACAAACAAATAAATAAATCTTATTTCAGGGTCTAGAACTGTATAAAAATAAAATACAAATAAAAAAACTATTCCAAAATGCATTTTAAGATATCAATGTTTTTTTAGATTTAGATTTTTTTTTTTTTTTTTTTTAATAAAACAAAAAATACAACATCAGCAGTTCAGACATTTGCTCTGTTTCGCCTGTGATTCGGAGGCTGGCATGGGAGAAGGCGTATTTTTGCTCGTAAGGCAAACTCCGCCTCTTCATAGAGAAACAAAAAGTTCTCATCTTCATATTAGAGGAGAATGTCCGCATAAAAATCATATCCAATAATTGAAGTGGGACGTCGCACCCGTGATGCTGCAGGCTGGAAACGCTTCAGCAGAGATCAAAACCCCTAGAGGGCGCTGATCAGCACCTAGAACACCCAAATAAGGAAATAACAGAAACGTTAGAGTTTAATCAGTTATGTTACTCTCCCCTCCCATACTACAAACAAATATGATGTCAAACAACCGTTACAGGAATCCAACAACGTAATATTTTTTACTAATAAAAATCCAAACTGTTTGGTGTGCATTTGTATTCAACCCTCTTCATTCTGGCACCACTAAATGAAATACAGTGGCTCCAGCTCAAAGAAGATAACATTTTTCTGCAAAGACCAGTGTTTATGACGAGGTTTTCAATCCCTTAACCAAAATGGCACATCTGCAAATCTAACGGAATATGGCTGGCTACTTAAATTGACAGGCTGGGCAAGTAGAATAAAAACAATTATTTCTTGTGTTTTACACAAATCTGGCTTTTGTGCAAGAGTGGCAAGAAAAAACATTTGGAAAAAAAAAACTTTGAACACAAATTCTACGGTGAAACGTGGTATTGGCAGAATCACGACCATGATTCGTGATTCTGCAAAGACAGAGAAGCTAAGAGGCTTCAGAAGATTTTTGACTGAGAAAGAGATTCTCCTTCCAGCAGGACAACAAAAATTTAACCAGTACTTCAATTGAATGGGTTAGATCAGGGTTGTCCAAAGTCCAGACTGGGGGTATTTGTTATGAATTTATGTGCCAATTGCACAAATTTGACTGACCATCAAAGTCAAGTTAAGTCAGGTTTATATGCATGGCACATTTAAGCAACAAGGCAGTTCAGAGTGTTTTGCATAATAAAAACATACAATTACCAATTAAAAACAAGCAGTAAACATTGCATATTGTCAAAAGCCATCATCAAATCAAATCACATCAATATGTCAATGTTTCACCAAATACTAATCAAAAGCAAATTTAAATAGGTGGGTTGTTAGCCTTTGTTTAAAGGAACTCAGTGTTTCAGCTGTTTTGCAATTTTCTGGAAGTTTGTTCCAGATTTCTGATGAATAGAAGCTGGATGCTGCTTCTCCTCATTTGGTTCTGGTTCTGGGGATGCAGAGCAGAGCAGAACCACAAAACCTGAGCAATCTGGAAGGTTAATACCATAACAAAAGTTGGTGCTATGCCATTCAGTGATTTATAAACTAACAGAATTATTTTAACGTCTACTCTTTAAGTCTCATTCTATTCTCACAGGCCTGTTCTTGTTGCTAAGATTAGCCTATGACCATTGACTCTGAAATGTCAGAAATTATTTACTTTTTAATAAGTCTGAGACCCTATATGGGTCAATTTCCTACAAAAAAATTGTCACTTTGTTTCTGTCAATAAAGTATTCCATGTTTAGTTTATTATTGAGCACATAACAATAAAAAAATCACAATGACAAAAAATTATGATTCAATTTTTAACTTTTGTTGTCATATGGCAAAACATTTGGACCCCATTGAGATAGATTAAAGCACATCCATGAGTTGGAATGGCCCAGTCAAAGTCCAGATATGAATCCAATTGAAAATTGATTTTTTTCAGTTGCTCCTCGTTTGATCTTGGTGAGCTATTTTGCTGAAAAGAAGGTAGGCAAGTAAGAAATGTCAATTTCTAAATGGGCAATGATGGCAGAATGCCAAAACAAAAGACTTTAAATTGTAATTATATGAAAGTATTGACTCAGGCAACATAATAAAAATGCATTGACTAATCAAGGCAATCTTATGCTACAATATAGTCCTAGTTGTTATATGTTGATCAGAATCTAACAAGCTTCTTGGATCACACATCCAAAAATAGCATAACCACTGATACTGCTGCACATCTAAATTTAAGGCAGATTTGGGATTAAGACCTTTACATTTGACTACACATACAATTAACTCCACCAAATGTTATGCCACTGTTTTAACAATCTGTGGTGAGCGTTTTATAATAACTTAACATTCAGTTTATCAGTCCAAACTTTACAGTTTGGTGTTTTAAACAATGATGTAGCCTTAGCCTACCTGCTCTTTTGACCTGCCACACGGATTTGTTTTATATGAACATGGATGTCTCAGCTGTATGGCAGCCAGGACAACAATTAATCCATTTAGTCTCTAAGACTGGATGAGAACTGCATTTTACTTTTTCAAATCAGAAATATTAAATTATACGTGGAATTTTTAATCCATTCAAGATAAAATTGTTATTGTTGCAAAGTGATTTATTTGTTTTAAACTACTATATGAACCCCACAGAAGATAAGGGTGATGGATAAGAGGCCTTCCACTCTCAAAGACTTTCAGTCCATCAACAAAATAGCAGTGAAAACATACAAAAAGCTACGGAGCAATTATAAAATGAACTTGATTGCTCTAATGCAAAAAAAAAACAAAACATTTCTACACTGATTATTAAGATGTTTATTATTTGTTTTAGACATTCCACTTTTTATTCAAATGTACATACACATGGTTAAAAAATTACTTTTTTACACTGATTCCTCTTTTATTTTTTAACTATTTAGAGGAGCCTATCCCAATGTTCTACCAAATCAAACTAATTCTAAATCTAAATCTACCAGTGTTACAAATAATTTTAGATTTTGCTATGTATTAATGTTGTCTATCCATGTATTTAAATTTAGTTTTATTTCAGTTTATATATGTAGCACAAATTTACAATACGTGTCACTTGAAGTCACTTTAAAAGACAAAGAAATTCAATTTCTATAGTTAAACCCATTTAATCATTTAGATAGATTAATATCTTATTACAAACACTCAATCTTACAGTAATACAGTGAAATTCCATTTATTGCATAAATTGGTAAAATGGTATTCTATCAAAGAAAATCCCTGAGACACTTTTAGTGATGAACTTTGCAGTAACCAGTCCACCTGAATGAAAAGTGCTGACAGGAGATAGTTGCTTGCATAGAGTTGTTAACTTCACAGTAATTCCTCATATTAAGTATACATGTGGTGACAGTGAAAAGGAACAACCCCAGTTTAAGAAGGAGAAACCTGCAGCAAAACGAAGCTCACTGTGAGCGGTCATCCGCTTTGACCAACGAGGGATTTGAGAAGACAGAGCAGATAGACAAAAAAAAAAAAAAAAAAAAAAAAAAACACAGAAGCCCTGGTCACAGAAGTACTTTCTATGTTAACCAAAAATGTTTAGCTAATGACTGAAGTAGCACTTTTATTGGTTTTAGCTCAAAGAGAGACATGTTGAGAGAGTTATTATTTTTATTACGATATAGAGCATGCTAAATTAAGCAGTTATGAAGTAGTTAAGCTCTGAGCCAACCATGGGATGCAGAATATTACTTTAACATCATTCTGTCGTTGTGCTTTTTGGAGTCACACATGTCAAGTTGATTTTAGCTTGTTAATTAGTCAGGTCATCTGCTCCATTCTTACATTAAAAGACTTTAAACTGCTTGAAGGGTAAAAAAGAAAGTGGTTGTTTTAAAACAGCAAGTTTTCAAACAGTTGACACAAGTAACCCACCCATGCCAATACTGCTGTGCAAACAGCAAAGCCTTGGCTTACCATCTTTACTACATCATCCTCCACCAGATGCTACAGTCCTTTTCTGGGCAGGGAACACAGACAGTAAACGTAGATACATCAGTTGCTGAATATTTAAAAAGGCATAGAGATGAAGCAATAAATGACAAAGTAAAGCTGGCGTGGCCAGGCATTAATAACTAATAGGTAGCACTGAGTTATAGGCTGCTGCCGTCGGAATGAAAGTGTCATTGCAAATCAGCAGTTGTGCGAGGTTATTATTATTTATGCATAATTGATGGCGGAACCACAAGGAACATGTCACACCCAACAAATCCTAATACCTTGGGAACAAGGATGATGGTGTCAACAGAAGAAAAGGTCACATGGAGGAGGAAATGGCCCTGCAGGCTGGGATTTACATGGTGAGGGGAAGATGTACTGTAGCATAGCATCTGTGTACAGAGGGTGTCTGATACTAAACATACAAGGCAGCTAATATTTTCACTGCAATATAACATAAAAAGAGTTCATTTGAAGAGGTTTAAATTTTAGCCATTAATATAATATGTTTGCTTTTAGATTGAGAGTTTAAATTTGAAAAGCGCTGTAAGCTGTAATTACAGCTGTGTTCTCAGTTTTTTTTTAATTCTGCACTTCCCTTTATATCATATACAGTCAATATAATGTGCAAGTCTCAAAAATATACATACACCCCAATTAATGTTACCTTAAATTTCCTTTGGCTCAGACAGCACACCTATTTGCACAGTTTCTGTGCAAATAGAGACTATTAGATTTCAAATAAACAGTCTTTGTCAGCTTTAAAGATAACAATTCTGAATTGTTAAGTTTAAAATTTTGACTGCATTTCTAAACATAGTGGCCAAATTTTTTTTAGAGCTGAGATTTGGCCTTTGAGAAGCAGATTCCAGAAGGCTGATGTTAGCCTGTTTCATCCATCCCAAAGCCAGTTTTAAAGTGTGTTTGGGATTTTTGCTCAGCTGAAACCTTGATGCTTTAACCATCCGGCTGTTGCACTGAGGTGAAAGTTAAAGAACTTAGAGTTAGTTTTCATTCTTCAATATTCTGTCCACTTTATGCATTTCACTAATACCACAGACTGTAAAACATAGCATAATATCCCATAGCATAATGCTGCCACCAGCATGCTTAACAATGGGAACAGTGTTCTTAGGTTGCAAAGCCTGAGTTTGACTTGTCCAAAAATTTCAGACATCGTTTTTGTCACTTGGCTAATTATCTCAGTCTGTCTTGTTTGTCTATTTCTCCAGTTGACCTTAAGCTCAGTAATGAGGTAAGTTTTTTATGTTTGAAAAAATACTGTGTGTCTCAATGGAAGAGCAGGCACTCTATAGAGGGTATAGTCTGAGATTTGATTGTCAACCCTGGGTCATGTATGTCTTCCCCTTCTCTCTCTGTTCATTTTCCTGTCCAGCTTCTGATGAACAAAACCCAGAAAAACTCTAAAAGAAAAAAAAAGCCCATCGTATTTTTTATAAAATAAGTCACACAGTAAGCAGTGTTTTATAATTTTGATAAGACACCATCATTAAAAATTTGAAAGATAAGTCAAGAGAAGAAAGTTAACTGCTCAAAAGCCACATTTTAGACATAAAATTTATTTTTTTTTCTTATTATGACCAGAGGAACAAATTCTGATTTGTTCTGACAAATTAACAACAGACAGTAAGCTAAACCACACCTTTAAAACAAATGTGTCCAAAACATCTCACAATGTGGGAAATTTTAACAACTAGGCCATATCTACAAAACACAAACTAACACAAAGAAAGTGTGTTTAAATATTCAACAGACTCCTGTTGGCTGACCTAAGCAAACAAACATTTAACAGAACTCTCTGCAGATCACTGATTGTCATGGAGTTGGAGTTGAAAACGCCATCACTTGCTTCAACAAACCTACTTGAGGAGTATAAATACATCGGTGTTCATCTGGACAACAGACTGACATGGACATGCAACAATGACGCCATCACAGAAAGGGACAGAATAAGATGTACTTCTTCAGGAAACTTAGTTCTGTTGGTGTTTGCAGCAAAATTTTACATATTTTCTGTAGCTCTGTTGCAGGGTGTGTGTAATCTCTTCTACCATCATTTGTTGGGGGTAGCAGTATCAGAGTCAGGAATTAAAAATTTTTTTTAAAGAAACTTAAAAAGGCTAGCCAACCTGATAAATAAGGCTGGTTTGTTCTGCTGACCATTGTGGAATCACTGCAGATGAAAATCAAGAAAAGCATCTACTTCATGTTTTACACCAACAGTCTCTTGAGTCAGAGGCTTCTTCAGACCGTTGTAATAAAGACCACTACAGGACACCCTTCCTGCCCAAAGCCATCAGCATCTACAACAATTTTGAAGAATCTTGGATAATATGAGTTACATCAACATTTAATTTCCCTTTGGAATCAGTTAGGTATTTTTGAATTTTGATTTTCAGTATTATGCACTACTGTGTATAATTAAATCCTAGTAAGACATTTTGAAATCTTTGGTTGTAACATGACATGATGTAAAAAATATAAGTGGTATAAGTATTTTTGGCACTGTATAGTTTGTGTTCAACTTATTTGAGAATAATGTCTGAATTCGTGCAAAACGTAGTAGTTTTTTTTATACTTATTGAAATCACAAATTTCAAGCTTAAAATTACAAGGAATAATTTATTTATTTACGTATTTACTTTTTCTTTCAGGATAATTCCGTGATCTTTAGAGAAGATGACGTACATATCTACTGTCATATTATCCAAATAAAATGTTCTGCTAACTTTTTAGTTTCTAATAGCTAGAAAAATGCTGGCGTATTTAAATTTACTATAAATCGCGTTCTGTTAAATGGTGCATTCAATCATCACGGGAAAAGGAGTATCAGCTTTTGCATCTGCCCTGGTTAAAATTATATACGACAACCCTGAAAGACTTAGACTCTAAAACGATCTTTCAGATTTTCTATTACCGAAATTTGAGGGGGAGAATCACGTGATTAACGTTTTCTTGTCTTAACATTTGAGCGATAGATTCCTGTATCTCTGTTAATTCCAATTTTTGAAACGCCTCATTGCACTTCCTCCTCGCGTCAGAACTCTCTGACCAATGAGCTGGTGAGACGTAGCCTTGGTGGATGACGTGTACGGAAACGGACTCCTGACGAGTCTGAATGAAACTGTTTTTGTCGCTTGTTTCTAAAACAAAGTCCCGTTTTTATCACTTAGAGTTATGCAAACGTGGAGTTTAGTATCGATTAGCGTTTTACTCGCTGTTTTGGTAAGATGGGGCGTGTCGTTAAACTCATATTCAGGTAGGGAGAGTGTGAACCTGCATGTTAACTACACTAAGTTGTCTGGATTGTTTTAGTGCAGCTGCTTTGATTGTTTAGAAACTACCAGGAAGATGTACAGTGTACTACGCTTTTTATATTAAAAGAGTAAACTAGATGACTTGCATTACTGTCGATTGTTTGATTTTTTTTCTTTGTTTCATCACTAGAAGTTAACATTTACTGACAGGACAATAATTTCTGTATAGGTGCAGGAAAACCTCCCATGTTTGGTGACTATGAAGCCCAAAGACACTGGCAAGAAGTTACCTACAACCTCCCTCTTCAACAATGGCAAGTCTGACTGTTCTGGTGATCATCGGACCAGATTTTTGTCCTCATTTTTTTCTAAATCCAAATCCATGATCCTTTAGTAACACTTTTATTTTTCTACAGGTACTTTAACACCTCTGATAACGACTTGAACTATTGGGGTCTTGACTACCCTCCTCTCACCGCCTACCACAGCTGGCTCTGTGCTTATGTGTGAGTAATTTCATCATCTAGGCATAGAAACTTTTTTGGGGGGCAGGGGGGAGAAATTCATAGTTTTTAGATATAAAATAACTGTATACACAGTTGTCACAAAATCACAGCTTTGAAAAAAAAAATTGCCTCCTTTATTGAAAAAGATAGCTAACAAAAAATATGTGCTTCAAATTACACTTAAGTTTTTGTGACAGTAACAATTTTTACATTTTATTTCAATTTCCTATGTTTAAGCTGATCAAAAATAAGGAACAAATACAAGTATTTGGGGTGCCTTCTTAAGTCATTGTCCACCTGTCGGTGATTTTAGTTCATTAAGTCAGTAGCTGTTAATAATACAAATGTGCAATTTGTTTTCTATGCTACCAAAGGTTAGCTATTCATTAGTCCACAGGCAGAATCTGGCCGTTGTGATTATAGCATCTTGTATGTACATGTGTAATGCCAGCTGTGGCTATTGTGTGTTTCCTTTCTTTTCTGTTTGCAGAGCAAATATTCTAAACCCTGACTGGGTTGAGCTGCACAGATCCAGAGGCTATGAAAGTCCTGCCCACAAGTTATTTATGAGAACTACAGGTATAGTTACATCAAAACCTTCTGCAATGTTTGCATCATAATTCTGATGATGCAAACATCATCAGAATTAATTAACACAATTATTAACACAAATAATTGTGTTAATATTGCATACTAAAGAAATTTCTTTTTCATCAAGAGGGTAAAGATTTTTAATGAAAACTATTTTGTCATAATTTCCTGTACATATTAAATAAACATGCACTGATAAATGCACATTTGAATTTATAGGGTCATATTCCATTTACAATTCTTCTTGTCTTTTTTAGCTCTTTTTTTTTTTTTTTTTAAGATTCTAACAAACTTTGTAGGTCTAAGAGCTTTTTTAGCTAAAGCAACATTTTGTTGGCAGACACTAAAAGCTTTAGTCTGCCTTTCTTTGTTACTGGTTTCTTAAATTATTTTAATCTTGTTGTTTTCTGTTTTTTAGTCCTGGTGACAGATGTGTTGATATACATTCCTGCAGTTGTTTTATACTGTTTATACCTGACTGATGGCTCTGCTAAGAGAAGGGTAATGGTTGTATCTAAATGTCTATATAGTAATGTACTCTGAAGACCCACATGTAGTCATTTGTTTTTTGAATTTGTCTTTCTAGGTTTCCATTCTTCTCAGCATTCTTCTTTACCCAGGACTAATTCTCATAGACTACGGCCATTTTCAGTATCCTTTACGTGCAAATGTATTTTATTTATTTGTAAATTTATTGCAGTAAAGTTTTCAGTACTTTGATTTGTTTAAATGAAATATAGTCTGACTTTTAAGAGCAGCAGTGGAACAGCATGGCAAAGTATTACAATTAACATAAAGTATCAATCAAGTTGTCTGTCAGGTAGACCTTTTTCATTGCGTCTCAAAAAAATATTGAAGTGAATTTGACAGTCCACATTACCGAGTTACTGTTAGAACACAAAAATAGTGTTATAATTTTTTTTCATAAACGTTGCAAAAATAAACCTTAAACATAAGCAGTTGAAACTATACAGCTTCACCTAATATCATTCATATTCCGTCATGTTGAAGCTAATGCTAATACTAAAACATCACCATGCCTCCAGTGAAGCATTTGGTTCCTCTGGCACTAGAAACCTGATGTATGTATGTTAAAAGATGCACTCAGTCAAACATTAGGACATTCTTGGAAAATACCTCTTGCTG
This sequence comes from Poecilia formosa, assembly GCF_000485575.1. Lineage (NCBI taxonomy): Eukaryota > Metazoa > Chordata > Actinopteri > Cyprinodontiformes > Poeciliidae > Poecilia > Poecilia formosa. The sequence goes on from NW_006799977.1 coordinate 1,435,810, forward strand.
TCCATGAGACAGCTGAAGATTAGATCTCATTAGACCTTCAAAAAGGACAAGGATACTGAGTTTACCTCCAGTCCACTAGGACTGGGTTTCAGAAGAAATCTTGGAGGATACTAAAGGAGTCATCATGCTTGACTGACTAGAACTGAATGGACATTCCTCAGGAATGCCACCAGCAGTTGATGTCTGAGTATGAGTTACTTTTTCAACAGCTCAAAATAGCTAAAGGGTTCTGTGTTATGTTCTAAAGATGAATATCATGAAGAAGTTGAATAATTTTAAAGTTGCAGTAGTCATTAGTTTGGGTTTAATCTGAAGAAACCACTTCTGATATTAGTTATGTTGAACTATTTAAATTGTTCTTGGATTAGATTAAATTACACTTTATTAATTCCAGAAGAAAAAAAATATTTTTGTTTATTGCAAACAGATGTTTGTATATTTTTGACAATTAACCTAATTTCTTGGGAGGGTTGGGTAATGTTAGGTGCAAATGTAGGAGAATCTTGGCTACATTATGTGGCCCATTACATATTAAACACCCAATTATTTTCTAAAAAGTTTTGGTATTTCCTTACCGTCTATACTGTTTTTTATATTCTTTAAAAATGTCATAATTTCCACCTGTTTTCTTTTCTTTGTTGCTTAGACATTAGTAATGGTGCCTGTGAAAGTAGTTATTTGTAAAACCCTTGACTGTGTCGGGTATAATGGAGTGAGCCTGGGCTTTGCCCTGTGGGGGGTTCTGGCTCTGGGGCTGGGCTGGAACTCGTTGGGCTCCCTGGCCTTCTCTCTGGCTCTCAACTACAAACAGATGGAGCTGTACCATGCACTGCCCTTCTTCTGTTTCCTTCTTGGAAAGTGCATCAAAGCTGGGCTAATTGGGCGTGGGTAAGCGTTATTGCTTTACTTGTGCACTTTTTTATTTTTTATGTAACTTTTTTATTATTGGTTGCAATTTTTCCTTGGAGCAAGAAGGTGCTGGGTGACAATCCCAGCCTTTGGGCTTTCTGTTTGGAGTTTGCATGTTCTTCGCCTTTATGTGTCTGGATACTCCATTTTCCTTCTACAACCCAAAAACATGACTTTTAGGTGAACTAGTTACACAAGTTTCCCTTAGATATGAGTGCATGGTTTATTCATCCTATGTGGACTGGCGACCTGCCCACGGCGTTTCCTGCCTCCCACCCAATGACCACAGGAGCACCAGTACTACCCCCCACCTCCTGTAACGATTGATGGTGTTGTTGGATAGACAGCATACCTTAGAGGCTGAAAACATCATCTCAAACTTGGATACAATTAACTGTTGTTTTTATCTGAAAATGAGGCCAAATCCAAGGCTGACTGTCAAATGTGTAAACCAAACTCTAAAAATACTGAAAGAACAGTTGTTTAGAAAACCCAAAGAGAAAACAGTTTTCCGTACAATTGGGGAAATGGAGGGTGATTGCAAAAAATGGATCGGTGCTATGCATTAGGAAATATTAAATAATACATTTAGAAATGTTATATCGTCATAAAATACATTAAATATTATATTTAAAAAACTAGTTGGACTAATTTTTCAGTGTTCTTTCTCTGTTGATGTTTTGTTAAACTTTGTTTCTATGCCCAAACACCTCCATGGAAACTCCAATCTATAAGATAATTTAAATTGATCCCTGTGATAACATGGTTATTGAAGAGTGCATTTGTTGATTATTTTGTTTTGTCAGTGAGCATGAATGTGTCAGCTGCAAGCCCACACTTGTAATGTGAGCCTGTAAGAGAGCAGTGTCTTCCTGAGAGTCACAGAATGACTGAGGTAATCAGATTGGATGCTATTACTAGTGTGTCCAGTGTCTGTTTATCTAGTAACAATGTACCAAGGGCATTTAGTAGCAAATGGAGTGCCGGATTAGGCCCCTGGGAAGATATGTCCAGATGACACTCTCGCCATGCCCAAACTCCTCAACTATGCCTGTGTGCGCAACTTAACCAGCAGCTTCACAGTTACAGCTGACAAGCTACTCTGGCCCCCACTGGGGACTTTCAGCTGATGCATTGCTTTCACTACATTCCTCAGCAGGAGGGTCAAACCCCAAATTTAGGACTTGCAGACAGTTTGTGCTAATTGTCTAGGGAAACCCTGCAGAAAAACTAAATACCCCAACAGGCATTTAGGTTTGTTTTTGTTTTGTTTTGTTTTGTTTTGTTTTTAATTTAAGTGATATAGTTTTACCGCCCACAATTAAAGATGTTTGTCTTTCATTTAGGTTCGTCCTGTTGGTCAAAATTACTGCCACAGTGTTGGTGACTTTTGGCCTCTGCTGGCTGCCCTTCCTACCTGACAACAGTCAGGTCTTGCAGGTGGTCAGGAGGATCTTTCCCGTGGCTCGTGGCTTGTTTGAGGTACAGTGCAGTATGTTGAATCTAAACTCTGTCAAGATAGATAGATAATTCATTAAAATGGCAGTGTACACAAATTACTTAAAAGTGCCTTATAGTAAATAAGGAAACAAAGGTGACGAAAAATGTCTTAACAAGAAATTGTATAAAATGATGAAAACCATTAAGACATCATGTTGAAAGATTTGTTAAAATGCAAACTAAAATAAAAACAAAAAAAGTATTCCATGGAGAAATCCATTAAACAGTAATGTTTTAGTCCTAAATTAATATTATGACACAATATGATCCATGTTCCTGGTGTTAGTCATAACTCCGACTGCTGCATTTCAGTTCAGCTGCCTGGTATATTTATGTTACTTTTTGTGTTATTTAGAGACCAGTAAAAACAGCATTACAATAATCTAAGCAATCTCCATATTATGGAAGCCTTCAACTTTGGATATGTTTTTAGAGTGGAAACAGGCAAATTATTCTTGAAATATCTGTAAGGACACCTAGGTTTCTTTTCAATGCAATTGAGTCCTGAGCTGAAGGCAGTTATGGGACCAAAACAATGACTTATGTCTTCTCTGCATTAGGTTGGAAGTCATTCTAAATCATCCAATCAGTGGTATGGATACACTTAATTAGTAGCATTCAATGACTATCGTCAAATGGGGCAGTGAAATTTGAAGTTTTGTATAATCACCACACAGGTTAGAAATGTTTAATCTGAGCATGGGGGAACATTTAGGCATTGAAAAAAAGTGGCTCAAGAATAGAGCCTTGCGGAACTCCACATTTGGTTATTGCTTAAATTTGTAATTACTAAAACTGCATCAAAGATGTGTAAGGTGAGCACTTATTGGGAAATTACTTTTGTCAGGTATCGGTTAAAAACCTGGTGATCATTACCCCATCCAGCGTCTGGGACCAGATCAAAAATATCTCTAATAATTATATCAATGTGATGTTTATTATTAATCACTTAACTAATCAACAGGCAATATTTAATCTTCTCTTTAAAGTAATGTGTATGAAAGCTGGATGTCGTTTCCAGTAAAGGACCAGTAAAGGAATGATTTTAAACTGAAATTCCTCTTCATTCTTGATTTTTCTGTGTAGGAGTTTTTTGGGGGATGAGTCAGGAGTTGCAGTTTTATAGCCTGTGACATTTAACAGTTTGTTAATTTTATAGTGGTTTGACACCAAGTTATAGCATCAGTGCTGTGACTGATGCTTTCATTGACGTCATACTCAACCCATGAGGCATGCCTCGTTCCCTACACGATGTTCCCAACTTTTAGCATAGTGAATAGCTTTCCAGCCCTTCCAGTGCTTAGCTGGCTGGAAACAGATACCCCACTGGATCAAAGAAAACAGTGGAATAAAATGGTGAAAGGTCAAGAGATCGGTTTCACCCTATCCCTGGGAGGTGTTGGGATTCATGATGTACAGTAGGAGGATGCAGATAAATCTAACTAATTTATGGCCGGATTGTTTTCAGCACTTCATAGTTCAGCCGTGTTCCAGCCATATGGACCGATGAGAGGGGCGAGTGATACACTTAAAGGCATATCAGAGCACATCGGACAGCTGGTGTCCCACTGCTGACGGCATGGTTGGAAAAAAAAAAAAACACAAACACATGTGTGCTTGAGTGTTTCTAACACTCATTTTGTACCGTGACTGCTCAGTTAAATAGGAAGTCACTGGTGCATGATATTTTACAAAAGACAGGGATGATGGAGAAAAAGAAAACTTTAACACTCCCGAAATTCCGGTGTTGAAAGGTGTCATGGAAGAAATGGGGTTAAAGTGACCGTGTATGCTTCTGTTTGAATGTTTAGGTGACAGCTCAGAGGCCGAGGTTTGCAGCTCTAGTTTCTGAAACCTTGTAACCCTGAATTTTCTAGTCCCGGTCCCCGAGGCGACACCTACTACAAGTTGTCAAGGATATGTGGCGTAATTAGATGTTGTGCTGTCGGAGCAGGATGCATCGGGACAGTATTTGTTCAGCAAAATGATTCAAACATAGAACTTGGGCTTTGATGACAGCATTGAAAGGCGTCCTGTTACATATGAAATCACGCACTGCAAACAGAAGGCCCGAGTGGGGATGACAACGACGACTGAGCGGTGGTCCCGTCGACTTCTGGGAGGGAGCGGTTGTAAGTTTACCCATTGAACTGCATTCTGCTGTCTCATGTTGCTGCCTGCTCACAAAAATGGCACCAAACGCTTCTCCCTGTGAAATTCCTTTCTGGCTTCAAGACTTGCATTTGCCAGTGGGCTTCTGCCTTCGACGTGGTGTCCAGGAACATTCCCGCAGTGGTTGTTTGATGTTGAGAATGAGAGGGGAAAAAGGAAAGGATGGGGCTGTGAAAACACAACCCTAGACAATTTGGTGCTACTGAAGAGGACACCATTAAGAGCCATACAGTTGTGCAGTAAAGCAGCTGTAGCACGGAGAGGAGGCCAGGAATAGATTTTCTCGATAGGATCACACTTAAACACAGCTACAGAGGAAATATTTAGTTGATCTAAACATGTGTGATATCATGAGCACACTGGTGGCTCGGATCTTATTTTAAGTGATCCCTTAGCGTCCGCCTAAGCACTTGACCTCCTCATTTGATCTTAACTACAGCAACCACACAGCTGTCATGAAGTTTGTAGCATACTTTATCTATGACAAGATTTTTTTTTTCAGATTCTTTAGTGCTGTTACAATAAACTATATTATGTTTTTTAAATAATCACACACAATATTTATTGTAATTTATCCGAAATCTTTCTGATGAATAAATTACTTATTTTATCATAGAACAATGAACTTAATTAGACCTGCCTAAAGATAATAATAAAAAATACTTGTAGTTGGTAATAGCTTGATAATTAACTCTGTTTTCTAGTTTCTCATATTTGCCAGGCAGGAGAAAAAGAATCAACATACAAATTAGGAAGGAAAAATAAACACATCACTATTTACTCTGCTGTTAGAGGGGAAAAAAAGGAGAAAACTTAAGAAAAACATAATCCATTTTTTTCCTCTGATAGCTCTCTAACTTAATTAAGGCTTAATTTTCTACCTACCTCTGATTTAACAGGAAAAGATGACTAATTTAAAGTTTCTAAACTACCCTTTGCACCATCAGCTTCCAACACCAAAACTGCCACTAAAGAAAACATGTAATGTCTTACTGTGGCCCAGAATCAGCTTTGAGGACGAAGGCTCACTTGCATCTAATTAATTCATTTTAATGCCACTCGATAGATTCATTTTGGAGTTTAGCAGAGGTGGAGATATTGACACAGCACCTCTGGTTCTGGGTGAATGGTCGGCTGTTTGTTCTGGTTGTTTGTTTGAATGCTTTGATGCAGGGGTCTTCAAATCCAGGCCTAGAGGTCTGGCATCCTGCTACTTCAGCACACCTTACTCAAAGACTCTAGAGAACTTGGCTGCACACTGAGGAGCTAATTTGCCCATTTGATTCAGGTGTGCCGGCTTAAGGACACATCTAAAAGTTTCAGGACAGTGACCCTCTAGTCCTGGATTTGAGGACCCCTATCTTTGTGGATGCACACTTTGGATTAGAGATCGGGTGACACAAATAAAAAAACTAAACCAAATTCTTCACCGGAACTTCACACAAAGAGTCAAGAATAGCAAAACGTTTGATCGAAAGTAAAATATTTCTTACAATTGAATCTCAACAAGCTGATGAATATTATTGACTTGTCTGACAAATCTTCTTATTGGTTTTGGTTGTTTTGCGTCTCTGGACTAAGTCAGAAGTATGTATTAAAAAAACTCTGAATTTGGGTTTCACATCGATAATTATGAGGATAAATTAAATGATAAATTTGTATTAATATCCTGAATTGTTAGTTTTGGTAATTTTAAGTTTCTTTTGATTTATATTTTCATATGTTAGAATTTCCTGATTTGTTTTATGCTCATTTAAAGATGAATATTTTAAAATTGGCTTATGGTTTATGTGGATTATATGTTAATACATTTTTGTGTATAGTAAGATTCCTTTTGGAATAATCCACATTATTTAGTCTGTCTTTGTTTAAATCAAGTCCGATTAAAAAAAAAATACTGTTATAATGGCTAAAATATGTTGCTGTGTTACACTGTGGACACAATCATTAACATTCATTTTGTGGAAGAGAATTAATGTGCATAATCAATTAAAAATATTCAATGCTAAAACAGAAAATTTACAAAAGAAAAAAGTAACAGTTGATTGCTTTTTGTTTCTAATGGTGATCTGAGATAAAATCACCACTCAAACATATGTTCCTAATGTTGTTTTTGCTTTCTGGTCATGTGTGTGTGTGTGTGTGTGTGTAGGATAAGGTGGCTAACACATGGTGCAGCCTGAACACCCTGATAAAGATCAGATCCATTCTGACAAGCGACTCTCAGCTTTACCTCAGGTAATCCTTTTATCTGTGAAACAACTTCATTTTTATTCCACATTTGTCCTCCTGACACCTCTTTATTTTTTCACTGTCATTTTTCTAACTCATCTCTCCTAAATCCCTTTTTCATTTTACGGGAAAGCTGAGCTTGCTCTTGGAAATAAAAACAGGTTCGAGGGAATCAAAGCGGATAATCCCCGAAGCAAAGCACTCACGAGAAACTTTGAACAACAAGCTGCATTTGTTTTTCCAAATGTTAAATTGAAATGCTGAAGGCCCATAGGGTTATCATAAAAACAACGACTAATTCTGCATTTGTCTCTCATGAATCATGTTTTTGCTAAAAGCTGAAACCCTGCGCACTTGGTGTAATGAACTCGGCCCAACAGTTACGACATGGCGGAACCTGCTTAAATAACCCAGTGGGCTAATTTTAGGAGTCTAGTGTTTGCAGCATGGACACGTTTCTTCTAGACTGCTAAAACCAGGGATTAAGTTGGACCTCTTATATTGTTGGGTATTTCAAACAAATGTGTTTGTTGGTCAATAGATTGGAATACTAAATACTCTAGTGTGATTATGCAGTTTATGTTGAACAAATCAGCTGTGAAAATGTGACTCGCATATTTCTGTAATGCAAAAGCCTGTTCTGAAGAAAATCATTTATACTAAGCTTACTTTTGTACATCTTATAATATGTACTGATTATATTACTTTTGAAATCTATTTGTTTTGCTTTGCTGTGTTTGGATCTCTCTTTATTTCAATAACCTATGATTTGTAGTACGAGCACATTGTTGCCGTCTCACATAACTAACCCTTGACCTCTCTGAACATTTATACACATTCACTCTGACACATAAGTCTGTCTCTTCTGGTCCCTGTATCCCCAGCAGGTGACAATTGAGGGGTTAAACTAATACTGACTAACCTTCAAGAACAATTATTATTTGGTCAGTTCTTACATGTCAAGAGGTCTTAGTTTCAGAGCAGGTGCTGCCCTAGAAAGATATGCACACAGCAGTGTGTGCAAGAGTGTTTTTGTCATTTGTTCATTTAGATTTACATTTTGAAAATTATTTTCCTACTTTATGTGTTTCAGTTTGGCTTTCACTCTCCTAGCAGCACTTCCATCCTCTATCAGACTGCTGATGAAGCCCACTTTCTGGAACTTTAAATTGGCTTTGGTGAGTGCACTTTGGTAGCAATAGTATGTCTTACAGAACTATTTATACCCCTGAAACTGCTCACAGTAACTGCATTTGACAATGTTTTCAAATTTGCTGATGTTTATTGATGTGGAGACAGTGAAGAAAATAGAAAAAATAACATTTCCGATCATATTGTCAATTTTGTTTTTTTTTAATTTGCCACCAGTAGCTGAAATTCATCATGACAATGATAAATCAAAACTCTTATAAGATTTTTTTTTATGATGAACTATAAACAATACAAAAAGTAGGTGCTGTAGTTGGATCAGAACAAAGTTGAACTTAATCTTTCATAAATAAAATGGTGTGGGTCTGGTAAGCAGACCTACTTAGAGGTTTACTTTCTGGTAGGCTAAATTCAGCCAGACCTACAATTGAATTGTAGCTCTGGCTTGTGTTAGGACGGCCCATTCAAAGCCCAGGACTAAACCCTGTTGAGCATCTGTGGAAAACATTGAATACAGTTTTTCCTCAGATCTTCAAATCTGACTGAGCTTGAGATGCTTTCTAAAGAAAAAAAAATGCAAATATTTAAGTCTTTGTGCGCAAATATGGTGAAGAGCATCCCTAAATTCTTGCTTTCATTTTACAATTATGCACCACTATGTGTAGTTTACTCTATGAAATTCCTGTAGCATTGTGAAATGAACCCTTTTGCAAGGAATGTATAATTAGCCTTTTTATATGTTTTGCCAATTTATTCTCTTTGTACATGTTTTAATTAAGTTTTTAATGATTCTTTGCTCTCAGGTCAACTCATCTCTGGCCTTTTTCCTTTTCTCCTATCAAGTTCATGAGAAGTCCATTCTGTTGGCTGCCCTGTAAGTTGTTGTGTCTGAGTTGTTACCACCCTTATGTCACAGGAGGAGGGTCCTTGGTGGAACTCTAAGTTAAACCAGAGCCTTTCTGAGGGGAGTTTGCCTTCTCTTCTTATCTATTCTTGAGTTTTCTGTTTGGTGACATCATTGAATAAAGTTTTCTCACAAAGGATACATTTTAGAACAATGTAAAAGTGAGATAATTCCTCTGCTGATGTTATAAACCTCAAATTAAGGTTAAATTTATGCCCAGCCTTGCTACATTATCCACTCCTGTTTTTATACTTCTAGTCCAAGTAATCATCCTCGTGATATGCATTGTGTAATTTTAGAGGCGGGTCATACGATAGTTTCAGAGCTTGGACATGTGGCTTAAAATGTGTTTTGTACATTATGGTTTACACTCCTACTTATAAAGCTGTAGGCAGAGAGTGAAACCCGGGATAGACTTTACGGCATGGGATTTAGTTCCTGAATCTGGGCTCATCTATTAATCTAGATCAGTGTAGATTGTTGCTTTATTAACTATTGAGTTATATCTCCCACCTGTCCCCTTGAATCAATCAGTAGTGCATGCCCATAGATTAGGAGAGAATGGTAGGCAGCAGCTCAGGGTGTTGTTTGCGCAGGATCAATTATTGGGCTGTAACAGGATCACCAAAGAGCGCTGACTGTAATTATGGGCTCAGGGACCGTTGGAAGGTTCCTCTGTTGGAGAACAGTGTAGAACTGAAGCTGGTAGCCTGCTCCAGTTATAAACAGGTTATAAATAGGTTTATATACAGACACACAGATTTTCTCTTTGTTGCCACAGCTGTTTTTACATCTTAAAATTTAATAAATAGTCATTAGGAATCAAAGATGTGAAATTATTTCTCAACAAAATACACACACTAAGTGTCTTGTTACAGCTAACACTGAATTCATGGTTTTTGATAGTGTTTATCTTATTTATCCACTTAGCTTATATCTAGTTTATTTTCATTTGCTATGTTAGTGCTTGAGAATCAGCTTAAAACTGTGTGCCATCACTTTTTTGTCTCTTCAGCCCAGTCTGCCTCCTTCTGAATGAATTTCCACTCATGTGTGTTTGGTTCCTGCAGGCCTCAACTTTCAGGTAAACAAACTTTCAACAGCAGAAAGCAAATTAAACCTTAAAGTTGCATCTTATTTTTGTTGTTACCATTTTATTATAGATAGTTTATTTTTTAAAAATTGTCAGTTCTTGCCATACCAGCCCATTCAAAACTTTTTACAATGGAGCCACATTTACCAAATATTGAGAAGCTGTAAGGCTTGTGGGCCTGTTCACCTTTCAAAGACGTTACAGTGAATTTGCTAAATATAAACACTTTAATGAACAAAATCTGATACACCTCACTACAAAACGGAAATGTTTTGGAATTGGGTGTTGTACCAAGATAATGATCCAAAATATATGGCCAAAATAAGTGTCAGAGGATTCTGTTAATAATTAAATTGGACGATGTGTTATTGGTCTAAAATCTGAATCAGACTGCCGTGATTTGAATGAATCTTCACTGTTTTTTATACAATTAGTTGTGATTTGAAATTGTTTGTCCTGTAAGGTGCAAACCCTAGAACTCTCTAAAAAGATGGCTGATAATATGGGCCTAGATAAGAACACCATGAATGGAAAAAGAGAAATTGCAGTGCAAATGCTGCAACTAACTTTCACCAGCTGTTGTTAAATTCTTCCGGCAGGGCTAATTGTTGTGCGTGTGGTTTAGGATAAGGATATGTGGGGCTTACACAACATGCTCTGCATGCCTGGTGTCCGAGTGTGCTGTGTAGGAGCAGGAGCTCCGTCTGGAACTGTTCATAGTACAGTCTGACTTGGGCTTTCACATTATCTCTCCAGACTCTTTCATTTAAAAAAAAAATACATCTTTTGTTTATATAATTGGCTGATGGAATGCTTGAACAGTGGCCATTTTACGGGTGAATGAACCCAGTCTGCTCACATCGAGGAAGTATGTATTTCTTAAATGTTAAACATTTAGCTGCTGAATGGAACTTTTTAGTTTGAATAAGTAGATTGTTGTGCAGAGAGAGGTTTTTCTAAGCCGGGTGTTGTGTGTTTACTATGAGCCAACTGTTGTTCTTGCTTCTCCCCCGCTGCTAAACTGAGATAAGCTCTGCGTGAATGTCATAACCGTCTCTCCTCAGGGGACGTTCTGCTCATAAAGGCCTGCAGGATAAAAATGTTTCGATTGCTGTTGCTTTTCTTTAACCTGGTATGGTTCTGAACTGAATCAGTTTCTGTTGGAAACAATCAAATTTTGTGGAACTGTTACAAATATATATATTTTTTTCTAATTTGTTTGCAAAAAAATCTGCACATCTCAAGTTGTAGATAGTACTCGTCAGGTAAAGGCTAGACTATCAACCCGCATTGTTTCTTTCCTTCTGTCAAGCATGCTCCCTCTTTTCCTGAAAGACGGCCTTCTGGTTCCCTACACCGTCACCTTTCTGGGGTTTCCCTTCCTCACCGTCTACTTATTGTCCGCTCTGGACGACTGTTCAGAGGACGAGCTGAAACTTGGTATCTGTGGCAAGCTGTTTCCTTTGATACCCAAAATTCACCTGGCTTGTATAATGAAATGGAAGGTGAGTGTGGCCTATGATTGCAAAATCTACAAATGCTTCTCGTTTTTCTCTAGGGGCCTAAAGTCTTTTGGAGGGTTTTTATCAACCCCATTCACTTACACCGGACTAACCACAGTGAAGGAGAAAATGTATCAAATAATTAGTAAAAGATGTAAATGTTAAAATATTTTTATCATTATTTTGTCCAATCATTTGGTTGCATGTTTAATTGGCAGTTTAAACAAAGATCATACTGAATATTTTTTTATGCCTTTATAGCTTTAAGAAAAAAAAAGGGTCGTTTATATCAGCCGTTTGTGTGAGAACAGCAGATAAAATCTCTGATGCAGCTCAATAACCTCAGTGAGTTAATAGGTGTGGCTTTAAAGCAAGAATTCAGTCTTTCAGAAAATATTTCTATGCATGTATCCAGTAACATGTAAGCTGGCTTGGCTGTAAAAAGAAGGGTGCTGATTCGAGGATCCCAGGTGCCTTATATTTATTTCTAAAGTGTCTCCAGACCTAAATTGCAACGTTGTCAGAAGATATGTCCAACTGTATAAATAAATATCATCTGCTGGTGTAAGCTTTGTAAGCTGTCCTGGGACGACCGCTGCTGCCAGCCTTAGAATTATTTATCACTTATTTGAGTTTCCACAGCATCTGAAGTGGCTTTGCCGCCAACTCCTTAGCGACAGCGGTACCGGTAGGGTGTCAGAGATTAAGAGAAGGTGTCTTTTTATAGGACATGTCATAAACACAGGTTTGCCTAGATATATTTATTTACACAAGCAGCATAAATAGTGAGCCCTGACGATGGAGATAAGGTTTCATTGGTTTTGGGTGATGGAGAAGAGAGGGCATGAGATGTTTCCTCTATAATAATCACAGACTTATTTTTTGCTTCACAAAGCAAAAACAAACACAAGTACTCCAACTCCTACAATCCCATCTGTTACTAGTAACTTTGTATGACAAGAAAGGAATGGTTACATGGACAAATAGTGATCAGTAGGCAATATGTAATTAATGATATAATTATATTTTATATAGAGTTTTATCAATGTATTGACATTCACCCAATACTACATTTTAAAGTTTTCCCAAAAACCTTTTTTGAATTCATGATTCATAGGTTTGCTGTTGATTCCACTAAGACAGAGGTGAATAGCCAGATAATTATTTAATGTTCCTCAAGTTATTCATCACATACTTGGCTTTAATTCCTTCAAATCCTGGGATTGGTCTCTTCAGGTAGGAGACAGAAACATCCTGAAGTTCAACTTTTAAGCTTCTGATCAGCAGAATAATTTTAAAATCTAGTTTTCAAATAAAAAAGAAACAAGAAACAGTCCCTTGAGATAGAAATTGATCATTGTAAATAAAAATATATACTTTTTCTAGTGTAATTAATTTCAACTGGAATTATCAACTATCTATTTTTGTTAATCCGTTGACTCATTGTGTCATATAATAGAATAAATCCTTCTAAAGAAAAAGCTTTGTGCTAAAAATTATAGTATTTTTCTGCGCCACAAATGAAAATGATTTATTTATTTGACTTCACTCTTAAAGGCAGGAATGAAGAAAACAATGTTGTAATGACGAGTTAAAGGTGGGTAAATGTACATACACTGACAGTCAAAAGGACTCTGGCACAATCGCTTCCACAGTTTTGTCTTGTGTAAATGACCAAACGACGTCTTAATGAGATTTAATCAGAAAGAATCATTCAGTCTCTCCTTGAAGATATTATTTCCACTTTATTCTCAAAATATTGGCTTTAATCTTAAGATTGTTTTCAAAATTACATTATTTTTTAAGCTAAATTTTTTTCACAAACATTTCAAGTTTTTCTCAATAGTCTGACTTAATTTTTGCATTCAAATATTTACTTTATTCTCAGTATTTCGACACTGCATCCAGCACAAAGAACTGTAAAGAATTTTGTATTGTCTAAAAATCCTAATGTTGATGAATTATGATAGTTAACAACGATCACATTGACTAGTTTCAGCAGCCCTAAGCTGCTGAAAAGTAATTATAATCATCAAATAATAATTATCAAAACGTAATATTGTTTCCGTTACAGCATCTTGAAACTTTTTTGCCTGGAACTTAATTACTCTCAACCTTGCAGAACTGTTTGTTGGGTACATTTCAACTTCCAGTTCTTTCTATGAAAATAATATCTTAAGACAATTTGATGGTTACTATTTTTTGTCTTGAGTTTTTTTGCTAACTGAATGTGTGAGGGAGAACTGAGGGGTGGGGGAGATAAAAAGCAGTGCATTTCACCAATAAAACAAAAACTGATGATTTTGTGAAAATCATGAAACCTCCCTACTACAGGTGCTCCCTGAAGCAGTTTGTTACTTTGTTTTTTAGTTTTTACTATGATACATAGAGTATAAACAGAGGGGACTTTACAGGTTCCTGAAGGAAAACCAAAAGTTAATGTTTACCTGTCATTAAATGTTTTACCAATCCTGAGCTCTGTAGCTCTACGTCCTCCGTGATCATGATCATTTGACCACTGATGCATCTTTGTGCAGTCCTTGCAACATTTTGTTGTCATTTCATATTTTTGACGCATCCATTCTGTCTGTGTGGTTGATAGTTCTACATCAGCATGGCTCTCATGGCTGTTTTGAGCGTCCTGAGTGTAGTTATGGACCCGCCGCCACATCTACCAGACTTGTTTCCCGTCCTGGTGTCAACGACCGCCTTCATGCACTTCTTGGGAGTATTTCTACATTTCAGTATGGTTCAGTTCATGGAGCCACCCAGAAAAAAGAGCCGAAAGAAAAACAACTAAGCTATTTTCTTTAGGAAACTCAGTGTTACTCTGTGAGGCCATGTTGGCTCTGACCACTTACACTGTACATGAGGCTTTTCTGACTCTCAAATAGAAAAATGAGATGCGTTCGTATGAAAAGTATCTGTATTAATAACAGCAGATCAAAGAAAATTATGAGATCAATTGAAAAGAAAGAGTATTGGTGCTTTTCCTCTGTGGACCAATAGTGCATTCAAAATATTTTTAATTAATTGACTTTTTTGAAAGGGAAACACCAATAATGTGTGAGTAATGATACAAATTTACAGAAGAATATGTTGTGCAGCCTAAATATGAGACTTTCAAATGCCATGTCAATAAAAACTTGTAATAATTATGTTGGAAACTTAAAAGATGTTGATGTAATTGTGCTGTTACTGTTTATTTTGCCTCTTCTCTTGGAGTCTAGGGATTGTGATGAATGCATGTTGACCACTTTTGTATTCATGCAAACTTTCCGTTTTCTACTGTGCATTTCTATTCATCATTAAAGTTATTTTGTACAAACGTAGTTTTCATAAAAATGAATTCATATTTCTCACTGTGCTGAAGTGAACATCATTTTTAGTGGCGTGTTATTAAATAATTAAATTCAAACCGGCTTCAAATAAATTGTCTACATTAGCCAAGTAGTGCGCTAAAATCACCCTCAAAGCCCTGGTGGAGACGGAGATCATAATTAGACGGAAATTATATCTTTCCAAGCTTTTATTCAACATCATTAAATATTAATTATGAGCCCTTGATGCTACAAGGGTCCTCCACAAAAGACCTGCACATTTAAAACAAAACCCGAGACAGGAGAGGCCTTAAAAGGTTTGATGGAAGGTGACATATCTGAGCATAATGCTATAAAGTTGAAATACCACACAAAAAAGGTACAAGCAATTTCTTTCTCCAATCTCTGTGCGAGTTAATGACGGGCATAAAAAAATCCATTACAACTATAAATGTTATCGGGTCAGCGATGGGGACATGTGGATGGAGAGACCAGCCGGCTGCTGGTAATGTGCTGCAGGGATAAATAGAAAGCCTACATCTGAGTTAACTGTTACAACAAAGAGGCAGGAACACAGAGGGACACTTATGCAGCTGCAAAAAGTTTAAGAAGACAAATTGTAAATGTATTTTTTTTTAAATTATTCTAAAGAAATTATTCTAACATCTTTTGATCAATGAAATTTATCAAATGAAGTGATAAATGCTACTCGTAGGATCACTAGTCAGAACATTAAATCTTGATAGCGTGGCTCTGACTTTTGGGCTGAATGATTGCAGGCAGCTAACAGCCTGTAAATATTGTAGCTATAATATGTAGCTTCATCCACTAGCTCACGTTTACCTTATTAAAAGAAGAGTTTTTAGTTTCATTTGTCAACTTACAACAAAAAAACCTATATAGTATCAAGCGGTCTGATGGCAAGAAGTTATTCAAGCCATCACGGGTCCCTCAATCAGCTGCAAAGAGAGACCTGTATCAAAACATTAGTTTTATTTATGGGCATGCTTGCTTTGTCCTTCACGTGGCCTCTAAGGGCGATAAAGTGAGAGTTACACGATCCACCTTGGGCAGAAATAGGAAATGTTGCTGTGAACGCCAGCTGTTGCTTAGGTCGACTGGGGCAGCGAGAGGCCTCGGCCTTCCCAGGCAGGCGCTGCCAAATAAAGAGCCTACAGTGCTGCGTAAGACAGTTTCCCTCACCGCACATTTCCTTTCCAAAAGCTGTTAAACTGCACAGGTGGGGGAGGATGGTGCGGCTTTAGTCATAAAGGGGATCAGGATTGCCATCTTAAAGAACATTATTTGCACAGCGTAGCTGCATTGTGTTTAATGTAGAATCAACATTTGTCAGCTGCCAGATTGACGCTTCGCTGGGAGGGATGGGGAGTCTAGCACGTCAGGCCGTTCTCTCCTGCCATCTTCAGACACCTCTCTCAGAAACGAATGACGTCCTCCATGACTGTTCAGCCCCAAGACTGACAGCACAGATTCCTCATTCATCTTCTGCCTTATCTCCTCGGGATCATACGCACAAGCGCTGAAGAGCAATTCTATTACCTGTCAACAGCTGAGATCCCTCGCTAACAAAAACCGGGGGAATATGTGGGAGAAAAACATGATTGTAACCCCTCTGGCAACAAATGATATTCCACACGCGCCGCATTCACTGTCAAGACTGAAGGTTTATGAAAAAAGGAGACCTTTTTGCATAAAGCTGCACTACCTGTTTGCAAAATGCATTTCAATACATTTCATTCATAATTTGTCAGAGGATTATTATACTAGCAATCCCTCCTACTGACACCACATACAAAGAAAAGTACATTTATACATATAAATACAGTATGTATGACAAGTCTGTACTTCCCTTTCACAATACTTGTTTTTGTGATGTGAAAAAATGTAAGCCAGGTAAAGTATTTTGGAACTTTTTCCAACTTTAATGCTGCAATTCAATGAAATTAGAAAAAATTGAGTTGTTTATCTCTTCTATTTAGTTCTGAACACTGATCCGGCCATTCATTTTCTTCTGGAAAAGCCATTCTGTCGTTTATTTATGGATCCCTGGATTCAAAGCAATGCTAAAAAATAAAATCCTTCTTTACTCTCAACTTTCTAGCAAATAGCTGAAGGATGGGGGTCAAAACCTGATATTTAGAGTTTATGAATTCAGCTACTTCAACAAATAACCTACATCCATCTGGGGAAAAAAGTAATCGCAGACTCCACTGAGTTAATACATAACAGAATTATGTTTCACTGAAATTACAGCAGGCAGTTTTTATGTCTCTGCCCTGCTTTACATCTCAAGAGACTAAAAATTTTAACCAGATTGGATGAAGAGCTTCTTTGAATATTTACAGTACTTTCCAATTTACAAGTCTTGCCTCAAAGTCTGGACTTTGACGGGGGCATTCTAACATAATTATTTGCTTCAACTGGACCTAGTCTTTTGCAGACACTCAATAGATTTTCTTGCACAATTGCCCTTTAGCGCCATCCACATTCCCATCAACCCTGACTGGTCTCCCTGTTCCTGCTAAAGAAAAGCATTTCCATGGGATGATGGTTCCATTGTGAAAGAGCAGGGATCCCACTGGTCTTTGACTGTGGGAATGGCATCTTCAGAGAGATGTTATATCACTTTTCCTTCACACATAGTGTTTTATAAAAACAAAAAGTTTTATAAAGGCCAGTTAAGGTGGACAAGGGTGTATTTCTAGGTTTCCAGATTTGTTTTTGAACTATGGATTAGGCTGTTCTGCATTTTTTTTATAACCTCTGCTTAACACACTTCTCTTTATCTCTGACCTGTCTGCTGTGCTGATGCTGTGCTCCTTGGTCTCCATGATGCTGTCTGCTCACTAATGTTCTCCAAAAGGCCTTCATAGAGTCTGGATGTATCCTAAGATTAAATCAAACACAGCTGGACCCTATTCACTAATTTAGGGACTTCTGAATAAAATTGGGGGTTCTATACATATGCACTTTTGTGGTTTAAATTTGGAAAATATTTTTTCAATTTTGAATTATTCTCTACTTTGTGTTGGTCTATCAAATATAATTCCAACACCATATCCTAAGATTTGTAGTTTTACCACAACAAAATGCGAAGTGTGAGTACTTTATGGTACTCACACTTCCATAAAGTGTGAGTACAGACAGACTAGACATGTCTGTTGCTTGTTTCATTATTATTTCAATAAAACAAGGAGGTATGAGGTTTCTTTGGGTCTGAAGAAAAATTAACTAAATCAGAAATCACATCTGAAAACATTGCAAACTTGGATATACTCGATGCCGATCGATATCTTTGGAGTTCACTTTTATCAAAGCCATCGAATATAAAACTCTCCCTTTTAATTACAACCATGAGTCCAATCATAAAACACACAGAGTAGGTGGCATCTGTCTATGAGCATCCCCCCACTGCCTAAAATTGATGTGCTCGAGTGTTTCAGCTTCCTAAGCAGACAGCCGCACTGACAGCGACACTGTCCCATCACTTTTATGACATCTTAAGGAATCTTTTTAATACAGTCCATTACTGCAGCCATACAAATCTTCCCCAATGCGGCTCCATCTATGGCCTGATCAATTTTTACTCTGCTGAGCTGTACCCTTTACCCTCATTTTGTCATCTCAAAATTCATATTATATGGGATTTCCTTATGAGAAAAACTGCAATAAAAGTATGTTACCACTCTGATGATGTGCACAAGTCAGTACCTGACTCTACCTAAAAAGTCTTTCCACAAGACAGAATTTGTTTCTGCAGTAAGCAGAACTGTTTAAATGTTATTTATTTTCACGTTCCTAAGAAAATATATTGTGAAGTGCAGCATTGATTTAGAACATAACCATGTCTTGATACGGGTTGGAGGGGCTGAATTTATGAATCCTTTGCACAACTCCTTTAATTGAATTTTCCAAATCTCTCACCCCACACAAATAATCAATACGCACTGCTGAGAGAAACTTGCCTCAGAATTATTAGGGCCCTTCTTTTTCAATTTTGTAGTCATCAGCAAATACAGGCATTGGGGGTATTTGTGATGCTGTGACTATACCTGGAGGATTTATGTTCACCCCAAGCCTGATTGCTCACCTAAAGTGACTTAGAATTCTTACCGAAACTTTTGTTAACCTTAGAGGGGTAGTATTATGTATTTTCCTGGCACATAGTGCTACTTTATAGCACAATTAAGTAACCATGTTGCCTTCCGTTGTTATAAAAATGCTGTATATGGCAAACATGATTTTAAAAAACTTGACTTCGCAGTTTAACACCTAGAAATTGGGCCTCTGTCTCTTTAAGAAGCTCATTCTTTTTCAGCGCCCAGTCAGTTCAAATGTTCCTGCAAACAGAACCATAGAGATTAAAGGATTTCTGAAACATACATGAAAGAAACATATCAACCATCCAGGTATGCTTTTGGTGAGGAAAGAACATCATAACATAATGTAAAACTGAAAAAGTCAAATTTACATGATTTTGCTCCTTTATCATTTTTGAACGTTACAGTCTCTCCCTAAAGAAAGATGCAGTTTAACCACCACATAATGAGGGTGGAAACAGGGATGATGGGGCATAAAAAACAGAACATTAAGCCAGAAAAGTTACCTTAGATTGGCTCAATTGTTTTGCAAAATTGTTTAAACTATTGAAAAGAAAAATAAGGCAACTTACAACAATAGGTGTGTTTATCTAACATATTTGGATATTTAGATCCATCCATTCATCCTGGTCTCAAGTCCATCAGAGAGTTTTCTGTAAAATGTAATAAAAATGTTCTTTATGTTGAGAAATAAATTAGAACAACCACATATTCAAACAAATTAAAATTACACACAACTGTATCACACCAAGTGTACATGATCATAATTACCTCTGACATTTTAGCTTGGTGCCTTTCTCACTGCTGATGGGACTGAACAACATGGTGTTCACTTACAGCGTGTTTTCTGATGCAATTCACGCATCAAATAAATGGTTTGTAGAGGAATAAAAAAAATTTAAACACTGACTAATAAATAGTTTACAAGCAGCAGACATTTAAAACAACAACCAACATGTCCAAGTCTGGATGTCCAAGCAACTTTATCCTGAAAGGAGTCTAAGAGTCTCTGAAGACCTTAAACTGTTATTCAATTCCAATTCAGTTCAGTTTATTTATAAAGCGCCATTTCATAACAAGTGTCGTTTCAGGACATTTACAACTGATTCTATTTTTCAAACAGTTCATTAAGCTCAGTTTATTAATCAAATTAGTTTAAAATGTTTTCTATCTAAGGAAACCCTGCAGATTACATTGAGTCATTGCACCATTCACTCCTCTTGGACAACAACATGCATATTCTGTACTTGGAATTTCAGACCTCACTGAAAACTGCAACAAAGAGTGATTTCCTGGAGCCACCCAGTTGTCATTGGAACATTAGAAGGTTTTTGCACACATTTTAATATTCTACTCCACAAAATGAAAGTGCATGACTATTCTGTTCAGATGTCAACTTTCTTTTCCTCTGGAGTCGCCGAGCATTCAGTACGTGAGCCCAAAGCCTAAAGAGCATATCAGCCATCTGAACAAACACTTTACACTAGTGGACACTCATGCATCAAGATACCATCACCATCATCTGTTCGGATTTCATGCTCTCAGCAGATATAGGCCAGAGCTATCCAGCAGCTTTGAATAACAGTTTGTTTACTTAAAATGTGTGTCTTAGTGTGAATAGAAGGCTAATTCTATCTGCCTTGACTCTGTGAGGTCTGTTGTTGCAAGGAAGTTTATGCAAAACTGATAAATTTCACGGCTCCACCATGTGACAGAAATGTGACATTCCTGGGGTGTGGACCCACAATGTATCACGTATCTTCGGTTCCTTTACTGGAACGAATTTAAAGTAATTTTTAACAACCTTATCAGAAAACAAGCTCGCCTCCAGACAATGCTCCCTATTCATTTTCCACAAGTCCCCATTGTATGATTGAATCACAAGAATTGCTCTGCTGCAGGCACGATATGTGCCTAAAATAATCAAATTAATTCTTTCCTTAGGAAATCTTCTCATTGACTTGTTTGTTCAACCATAACAAAATGTTGTTTTTCACCAAAGGTCGCACGAAACACAACTCAAACAAGCATCTATTGATGCCGAAGTTAAGCAGCACAGAAGATACAAGGGAAAAGATAATCAAATAGTGAAATAGCACACGGGGATGTCCGAAAGAATGAAACAGCCTTGTGACTGTATCTGTTTTTCTTCTAATTTTCTTCTAAGAAAGTCAGCCAAACAATTGGAGGAAATTTTTCCCGACACAAATTAGAGAGTTTCATAGATTCAAAACACAAAAAAATGATAGATTTGAGAAAAATCATTTATAGTAGACTAGAAATGCTGGTCTACTAGTAAAAAGCATAACCTAGTAAAAAGTATAACCATATACTGCACTGTGCACTGTTTAGTTGATTAAGATTTCTTCTGCAAGAATTATTACATCAACGTAGCATTGCATGGAAGTGGTCAGACTACGGCTGAGGTGTAGTTGGCTTTCGTGTCCCAGAAAATTATTTCATAGATTCTGCATGCTGCTCAGGTGGTCAATAAAACAGATACCGATACTACTTTACAGCAAAGGGAGGCATGAAGCTAGTCTGACTTTGGATTTGATTAAACACAGTTAACAGTCTGCAGAAGTTGGTATGAATACCAAAGTCATCAAATTTGACTTTGGACTTCAAGTGACATGGATTCTGTGGCTCTTCTCTCTTTATCTAGACTGTGGGACCTTAATTTCCAAATAAAATACAAAATTTTCATTGAGCAGAAAAGAGGAGCTTACATCACTGAGCAAGAGTCCAGCACAGGTTAACTGCCTCTTTTCATCTGATACACGAGTAGCTTAAGCCTTGACTCCAGCTGCCTTCCATGTTTTGTAAATCTCCTCCAAACTTTTAAATGGGCTTTGCTTTACCATCCTTTCAAAGCTGTGGTTTCCATATGTACTGTAGCACCTTTCCACTGTCATTGTAAACTAGTTATGTTTTAACAATCTTAAAACATAATCTACAGTTATGTTTTAAGATTGTTGTTACAGTAATAATAGTAAAACCAGGGTGCTACTATGAACATGGCTTGCATTTATCACAGGAGTGTTTGTTCTTCTTTCCATGCTGAAAAATCCCCTGATGTTGGAAACATAATCTCATTAAAGTTACGTAGAAAGCCAGAAAAAATGTTGAGATTCTAAAGCTTGACTGATACTTCAGGGCTATCTTCACAACCAGTGTCCTATTTCTTTTGCTCTCTTGTGTCAGTAAGGTGACTTCAACAATAAATGTCATTAAGGTCTTACCATACATGTTTTATGATCTCCTTCTAATCAAGAGAAGGAATGCACTTGTTCGCTGCTGCCCTCTGGTGATTTACTACGAAATGGAAACATTAAGGCAACTAGACAATAAACATGGAGAAGTTGGATTGGAATAGGACCAGAAAATCCTCCAGTCACACAAAGCATCCATTTTAATACAGCAACAAAAGTAATAAGTGACTATTCAGTTGGTAAACAAAACACTAGTGACACCATATCTCTGTTCCTCAGAAGGATAAAGATTAGCTTTCCAGCAGAGCTTTCTTTGCTCCGCTGACCTGTGATTGTTGGAGTTTAGATAATTAAAAAAAAATAAAAAATACAGATTGCATAAAAATTACAAAAAAGATGTGCTTCTATATGAGTGAAAGAAGTTTTTGATTTCCGAGAATCCAGTCAGAATTTTGCTTCCCACTGACTGGATGTATCAAAGTGACACACAAGATCACAATCAATCATTTATTTGTTGATAACCCTGAACTAAACTCCTCGTTTAACTAAAGCCCACCTGTCCACAGAACCAGTTCATTCCATTTCAACTTCGTTGTCAACAAAAGCAAGACCAAAGAGCTGTCAGCTGACATCTACCAAAAGACATTAGATCTGCACAAGGTTTTGGTGGACTACAACAAGGACTTGGGTAACAACTCATGATGCAACTGTGCAGAATTGGAGTAAATAAGAGGTCTGGAGTTTCATGCAACAGTATTGCCTCATGAGGTAAAGATGAGGTATGAGCTTACAACATCATTCAAAGAGTTTCTTTGTGAAATAAAGACAGTTGAGACCAGAACTATTTAGAATTTCCATCTCCATGCTATGAAAGGGTCACAAGCCCATCTGAGGTTTTCCAGTAAACTTACAAATAATGGCTTGGACTAAAATCAAGCACTTTGGTGTCAACTTGACACACAAGGAGATTTACCCAGGAATTCCATCCACACAGTCAAGCACAGAGATGGAGACATTATGCTACGAGGCATGTTTTTTGTGCTAAGGGTACAAGTGCACTTCTCTCCATTGAATGAAAAATAATAAGCAGCATATTCATTATCTTGTGCAAGAACTGTCATACTTCACATAATAATATGTGAATGGTTTTCCTAGCATGTAAATGACATCAGTGATTCTTGAGAATAGGGACAAAAGGGGTTTTAATTTTCCCTTTTTTATTATTATTATTATTTCTCAACCTTATGTATGCAAATATGACAAATAATGTTTTGGAAATGTAAAGATGCTAAGGTACAGGCTCCCAGTTGCAACATTTTTTTAAAAATTATATTTTTAATCGACCTGACCCAGAACTTTGTCATCACCATCTGACAAAAATAAATATAAAATGATTTTTAAAATACCCCATTAATGATATTTTTACTCATTTTACAGACAAATGCTTCTCAAGAAACAAAAGAAGTATTATTTAAAACAAAAAACAAAAAGTCCATCTGACGGAGTTGACAGTGCATGACGGAGCTGACACAGAACTGAAGGTGGTGACAAACTAGTGAGTAAAACGAAAAACTTGATACATGTGAAGTAATGCAATTCATGTAAAATACATTAAAATAAATTAATTGCACAATTAAGTGAGATTTCACAACAATTTCACTGAAAGAATCACAAAAACTCTGATGGAGTTGACGAAAAGCCAAACTACCTCAATTTATATGATGTTATTCTGAAGGAGGCCATATTGTAGCTCATCAGGTCCATGAAATCTTTACAGTTTACCAAAATTAAGCTTTTATTTCACAAAATTTCATCAAAGTTTTGTAAATTGTCAGTTATGGTGTTGACACATCATGGTTGTGACAAACAACTTAGGAATAAAACAGAAAAAAAAACTAAAGAATAACATAAGCTAACCAGAGCTAACTAGCCCTCTTAGCAAAGGAAGAGAAAGGAAGTGGTCATGGGCATAGATAGACCATTATGTCTATGCATAGACCATCCTTATATTATGTCTATGGCATAGACGGTCCTGGGGTCCTCCGAAGTTCTGGCGCCCCCAATAATGCCTGATTTTTTTTATTTTTATTTTTTTACGTTATTTTCATGTCTGACGGTGTTGACAAAAACTTCAAAATTTCAACGGAGTTGGAAAATATCTAAATATTATTTTTAATTCAATTTATTGATACTTTTATAATTATTTATATGACTACTTATACTTAATTGTCATATATAATTTTGGTATTTCTTTAATTGTTTTAAACTATTATAATGTATTGAGTTCTGCTCCCGGACAAGGAATTTTACAGGCATCATCCACCGACTACAATGTTTAAAATAAAAAAAAATATTCAGCAACCAAGAAAATATGCATTGTTGTGCTCACATGACCCAGGTTAGTTTAGTCAGATATTTGAAAAAAGTTATATTTTGTGTATATTTTATTCAAATTTTGTGCTTTATCCATAGTACCTATTTTGTCCCTATTCTCTAGAATCACTGACCTAAAACATTCCATCATGACAATAAAAACATCTCTAAGGAAACATGTTAAGGTCACTTTGTGACTTGGAAAGTCTCCAGATTTTCATAAGATAAAAAAAAATCTACCCACTGCACTAGGAAATCCAAAGGATTTGAAGTTCTTTTGTAAACAAAGATGGACAAAATCTCTCTGGAGACCAGTGAAACATTTCATTGTCGTATGTGCCAATAAATATATCTGTGCTGTGTTATGTTTTCATGAAAGGTCCAATAAAATTGTAAATCATTTTTTCATTTAATGTCCTCCAGATCTTTCTTTTTTTTTTTTTAACTTTTAGATAATGTACTCTTTGTACTTTGTCCCTATTAAAATAAATCTGGAATTACAGACAACTATAAATCAATTAATTTTTCAGCTTCTAAATTATTGCCCAGTCTAGCCATTTAACATGTGTGTTAATTTGTCTATTTTTAAGAGTTGTCCTATCTTGTTGATCTGTCTCTGTTTATGCATTGACATTTAAGGTGTTCAGTTTTTTTTTCACATTTCAAAGAAATGTCCTTGGATTGATGTTGTCCTCAGAGTTACCTTAAGATGACAAAATCAACCGTGTGTCATGATTTCTCTGTAGATTGATTTTGTGTAACTATAAAATTCTAAACTAATCCTTGTTTTGATAGATAGTCCAGACTCAAATTGTCTGCCTCAGCTAAGGAAATGGTTCTTGTCTTAAGTGACTCTTACACAACTATTTTTAGTGCTATGTAAATCACTGATAATTTGGCCAGTGACGGATCGCCGTCATTCCATGTCTCCTGTCATTAAACTCTGATTTGTCATTTTGACCATCAGAAGAGAGTGACAGTTGAAATATAGAGTCATAAAACGCAGCTTTCTGTAACTCAGTACTTATTACAGACTTTGGCACATAATATGTTGGCATTTTAGAAAAACCTTCAACTTCTTTGAAATTATGATACTTCATTCATTTTGAAGCACCATTTTTGTGTAAAAGTTGGAATGGATAAGAAACAGAACTGTAGCTGAACTTGAACTCTCATAGACCACACACAGAGTTTGACTATACATTTGAAGGAAAAGGATATATGTTTTTGAACATATAAAACCTTTTTTTTAATTACAAAAAATACTAAAGTGTGATTTGCATTGGCATTCAGCCTCATGGCTCCAAGTCTCCTGAATAAAACTGAGAGAAATTCATAACCTTCAAAAGTCTTAATAGTAAAGTCCTTACAATCTCAGCTTAATTAAAATTTAGACTTGGCATTGTGGCAGCTATTCACCTTCATGGAAAAGGACAAGCCTTAACATACTGCAAGATTTGCACTGGAATTCTTTAGGTGAAAGAATAATTCATGTATTATTCTTGCATAATCAAAGTCCAGACTTAAATTCAATTGAGAATTTAAGGCAAGACCTAAACTTGTTGAACACGTCTCTCTCCAACCTGTCTATAAGCTTGAAATTTTTTGTTTTAGAAAAATAGGGAAAATTTCCATATCTAGATCTTCAGAATTATTAGACACACTGCAAGATACAAAAAAAAATCACCTCAACATGCATAACTACTTACTTTTTTTTGTTTTGTTTTTTAGAATGTACATGTAAAAATGAAACTCATTTAATTTGAGGCTGTAATATGAGAAAAGTTAAGATTTTCCACTTTTCTCATATAACGCTAATTTTTAACCGGCCATTAATTCATATTTCAAACAGTAGGTTTGTAGCAGTGCGACAGACTGGCGACCTGTACAGGGTGAACCCCGCCTCTCGCCCGAAACGTTCACTGGAGATTGACACCAGCACCTCTCCCGACCCCACCGGGTACAAGCGGGGACGAGGCTGTACAGAAAATGGATGGATGGATGGATGGGTTTGTAGCACAAAAAGTTCCAGAAATAATCAGCTATTTTGGTAGCATTATATGGCATTTTATGCTTTTATTAATCTATTTTTTCTAAACTGAGAAAATTTGTGGATAATTTTACCACAGCGGAATTTAATTTTGGTTTTTTTTTGTGAAAGACACTGCATTGCTTTAGGTTTAGCAACGTAAGAGGAACGTTTTCTTTATTTTCTTGTTTCCACCGGATCCTGTTTGA
The DNA here is from genome assembly GCF_000485575.1 of Poecilia formosa. Classification (NCBI taxonomy): domain Eukaryota; kingdom Metazoa; phylum Chordata; class Actinopteri; order Cyprinodontiformes; family Poeciliidae; genus Poecilia; species Poecilia formosa. Next base: position 1,462,535 of record NW_006799977.1, read on the forward strand.
TGCGCACTGTCGAGATTTTGTTTCCTTAGCAACAATCCCCGCGATAGCAACAATGTATCACACCTATCAACGAAAGAGACAATGCAACAATTCAAAATTTTAGTTGGCGGTCTGCTCTCTTTCCCCCATAGACTGATATAGTGAATCGTTGCCATATTGTTTTTTTTTTTTCCCCTACAAAATGTCTTTTCAGGAATCAACTCGTCCCCCCGATGATGATGAGGTTTTCTACATGCAGTGTCGAGCTGCTTATCTTGCTGTGTTCCGATCAAGTTTGTCTAATATATCTTCAAAACAGCAGTTGTGTCGGGGTAAGAACCGCTTTTAAACCACTTGCTAATTTGCTGCACAACGCTGTGTGATTTTAACTCGTATGCATATCTATCACTTTGCCTTGATTCACGTGAATGCACAGATTTACGTTGAAGTCAACATAAATGCGTCTTTGTTAGAATAGGACAACATGTAAAATGTCACTGAACATTGCAGATCGCTGATTTAGGTCTCAGTCAACCATCTTGATTTTCCATAATGTAGTCCACATAAGTCTCCAAGTTTATAAAAATACCTCGATTTGTAATCAGGAAAACTACAAAAATGTCGAAAAGCCAGGAAAAAAATCTATCGATTAAGTGCATATAGTTATTAGTGAAAATTAATAACATACAGTTCTGAATCAACTAGCTCCCAGTCAGACACTCGAATAATAGTACTCAAAAGTAGCTTTTGAAGACAAACTGGTATCAAAATATATAAGAATTTAAAAACGGTAGTAAACTTTCTGTTATATACCGTTCTTTTATAATGCCATGCCTGGAGGTGCTCAAATGCAATTGGCTGACATACTGGGAAGTACCTAATGACAACACAAAACGGTAGCCCCAGTTTAGAATAGTCTGACTACAGAAATATCGATTCACTACATTTATTAAATTTGTTAACTTTTTTCTTTCTTTTAATCACATCAGATTTAGATTTGTTTGTCTGGTGTAGTTACAAGAAGCATTGGTGGTTCTCAGTCTTCATTGAATGTTCTTCAGAGTAAATTAGTTTGGTATTACCTATTTAATTATAATTAAATGCCAAACTATCGTAAATTCATTTTTGATGGAGGCATGTTTCCACTCTCCTTGTTCCATCTTTGCTTTCTGTTTTTAGTGACTATCATGTGAATATCTTGTTTCCTATTTATCTTGTTTAGTTCTCCAGCAGGCTGGTAGGAATCCGTCCCATGCGACTCTCAATAAATACTGGACTTCTAGAACATCTAAGCTAAACTTTGATGACTTCTGCGAGATTCTGAAATGCGAAAGGAAAACCGAGGAGGCTGAGCTACTGAGAGCTTTCAGAAAACTAGATGTAAACTGTGACGGCTACATCACACACAGCGTACTGGAGAAGACTCTAACATCTGTAAGTAAAATGTTTTTTAGAATCTTATTTTTCCACAAAGTGCAGAATATTCTCTTAACATTAGCTTCTTATTTGGTGGTTTAATTTGTGAAGGTTACCGTCGCTTCAGATAGGGTTCTTCAACCTGTAACTTGGTTTTGCAAAATGATCCATTTTTATTGAACGCACCAATTTGAAAGAGTAATTTTAGCTGTTCTTCCATCTCTTTTCATTCAGTAACTACTCATACAAGAGAATGACACAAATTTTGAATGGAATAATTTTAATTAGGATTGTTGTCATTAGGCTGCTAACTATTCATTTTATTTCTGATTTCTTACTCATTTTTATTTAAAACAAATGTGTGCGTACCACTCAAGAAAGTGGACTCAGTTTTTTGTTGACTTTATTCTTGGAACATCAAACCTAAACTTTGATCACTAGTCAGCTTCTAAGTATTTGGAAAATAAACTTTTTTTTTTAATTATTCTCCACCAATTGTCAAAAAATGTAATCCATTCATCCATTTTGTCTGGATTATAAACGACAGAGAACTCTGGGAAATTAAGAGTTTAAAACTATGGAATTGTGCTATAAGAAATGTGTATTAGTAGCAAAGGTCAACTGGGAGCCCTAGTCTTGGACAGTAGAGAGCATGAAACTCTTTTGAATTCATTGAACTGAAGATGTGTCTGCGTCATGATCGGTCAGGATGTTATTTGAAATTGTCTTTGTTGTTGCAGAGCGGCGAGAAGATGACAGCGGAGGAGGTAAATGCTGTTTGTTCATTGTCAGACATAAACAAGGATGGAAAACTGGACTATGCTGAGGTATGCTCATGCAAGCTAACTAAATATTTCCATCCAAAAGATATTCTTTTGAACTTTCAGTTTCTGTGCCGATTTTTTTTTTATTGTTTGTTGCAAATCTGTCTGGATTTGTTGTTCATTCAAAAACAAAAAATGAAGTCATTTATGCTCCTCTTTGTTGGCTCCAAACGTTGCTCGTGTATCATTCTCTCATTACTTTTTCCCCTGCTGCTGTCAGTTCTGCCGGCGGCTTGTTTCTACAGCGGAGCAGTGTCAAACGGCTGCTCTGGACAAGCTGGAAGCTGACGCTAAGCTAAAGAGGCAGAACTTTGGCAGCCAGTTGTACAGCCCTCCTAAAAGCTCAGTGGCATCAGCATCATCTGTATCACCAGCTCAACATGCGGAATCAGACTCCACTATCAAAAAAGGTATTAAACAGAGGCTTTAGAGCAGGTTTACCCCAAATCTCTGCAGTGCACCCGTATGGTCCGTTTTGATGAATGAGTAATAGCTGTTTTATTGATCAATTTTTCATCACCAATGTGACAAATCACCCCATTAAGGCAGTCCATGTTTCATAATCGCCAAACAATTAGGGCAGCTTGTTTAGAGGGAGGAGACATCAAAGTGTTTTGATTCTGGTAGTCATTACTGCCATTAGAAGACTGACAAAAAATAACTACTTCGGTTTGAAACCACTTGGATTCAGTCAGCGGCATTTTTTCAGTAAGGAATCTGTAGATTCTCTGTCACTTCTCCTTTGTAAGTTCGCTTTTAAACATTTAGAACCCAACTGTTGAAGAAAGGATTGGAAGGGCGGAGCTCTGGGATGATAAGGCGAGTGAGGGGCCAACATTGGGAAGATGGATGGGGTTGATTTAAGTGGTCAGTCCATGTTCTTGTTATTGATTCGGGGAGGATTCCACCACTTCTCACTGGGGAGGTGATGAGGGATTAGAGAGGAGGAGCAGTCAACCACCACTGCAAAAACAAATGAGCTCCCACGCAGTAGTCTGGATTATCACGTTATTGTGCCTCTCCCATGTATTGATTTCTACCTGTTGCGTTTTAACAAGCCTTTGACTTGAGTTGCTATGCAATCACACACGTCAAATGGGTTATTTTTGTAGCCTCGATAATGTTTTGATGTTTTGCTTTCATTCAAGCGGTAATTTTATTGATTTGTTTGAAAAAAAAAAAAAAACTTTCAGAGCTTTATTTTAACAACATAAATCTAAAGGAGGATTACAGTGGGTTCATTTATTTCTGTATCTAACTGATTACTCACATTTCTAATTGGCCTGATTTTCCGAGATTGGTAACAATCCGCCCCTTCATAAAAAAATAGGAAAAAAATTCTACCTTCAGTTTATCTTCAAGGAATAATGTTATGCAAGAAAGTGAATTTGAAGGGGTGCCTTTAGTGATTTCATGTGGCAACGTAATTACATGGAGCTAGATCTCGAGATTACATTTTCTCAGAACAAAAAGCAAAGTCTGCATTGTCACTTGAACTGTTCAAAGAAACTTCCAAGAAGGCAGACCATTGATTGAATTTCATCACGCACCTAATTTTGCTTTTGGAAAACTGTGTACTCTTTGCATAGACTACTGAACTGCCTGTAATTTGTCATAAATTAGTCTTTTTTTAAAACTGTTGAGTATTTTGCTAACTGCTGTGTGTGTTTCTCAGACAGCCAGTCCTCTTCTCGTCCTCCTTCTGCTCGCAGCAGACGGTCGTCCCTGTCAAACTCAGTCACAGTGGCATCCAGCAGCAGTAAGGCAGGCAAAGTTCAGGAACCGTCAGGTTTACAGGTAACGGAACTCGGTGCACTTGTTCTAAATGTTTGGAAATGTCCTGAAATGGCATCAAGTCCTGCTTTCTATATATGAAGCAACATTTATGATAACCCCTTGGTGTTTCTATGTCCATGCTAATGAGCACTGGTAGTTCTTTAACAAATTATTTCCTTCCACTAAACTTATCATCGATATGCTTGGATAGAGCACTATGAAAACAGCCACCCTCTTTAGCAATAATATTTTGTGGCGATATAACATATAACACAATAACATAATATTTCTGTAATGAAACCCATTTTTATTAGTTTATGTAATGATAAAATTTTCTGGGACGCCTTATTTATGGCAGTTCATCAACTGTACAACATAATTATGAAAATGAATGTTTAACATAAATCACGTGGTTCTAAATACTCATGATAAGCCCTCGTTGTTTCTTTGTCCATACCTAATGATCAGCGTACACTCTTGCTCTCTTGGTTCTTTAGTGTATTTTTTCCTTACTTTACGCTTATCATCGATATGCGTGGATAGAGCACTTCTATCCACCTTCTTTAGCAATAATATTTTGTGACAAATAACATAATATTTCTGCAACAAAACCCAGTTTAATAAGTTTATGTAATGATACAATTTTCTGAGAAACCATTCATGGGACATTTTATGAAAATAAATTCTTAAGATACAGCACAGGGCACTAAATACTATGAGTCACCCATTTGTTTAGCTAAATTATTGAAATAAATGAGTATTTCAATTGTATTCCTAGTTCTTAAGCTTCACCTATGCATACAGTACTATTAACTATATGGTTTATTGTAAATGCCAAATCTGTACGTTTGGTAAGTAACTGGATATCTCTTTGTGTTTGTATGGAGTACGGCGTAATAAGGAGGACCCAGCATGCCGTGCAGCCGCTCGGATGGCTGAACGTAGCCTGGGGTGGATAGATATACACTGTATTGATCTGGCGCTCTTTGTTTTCACTCTTTTTGGCTTAACCCTGGCTGGTTTGCTTTACAGCAAAACGAGAAAAAAAAAGTAAATAAATAAATAAACAGAACAGGTCTAAGCACTGTGTTGAGATTGGAAACGGCCAGACATCATTAAGGGTAACAGAATGTGTGTCCAGAGAGCACCTCGAAGGGGAACTTCTGCTCCCTGGATTGGCTCCCTATATAGCCACAGGCTAATAACTATGGCTGATGGAGAATGGATGTGTAGCTGCATCAGTATGCAGATATTGTTGCATCTTCTGAGACACAAATATCTCCTTGTATACAGAAATCTACATGGCAATCATTGGTTTTATGTTTTCCTATAGCTTTTTATGTGTAGATAAGAGCAGAAAGAGATTAAAGGAGGTTTAATAGACTGTGTATATGTGTGAGTGTGTGTGTGTGTGTGTGGCCGGGTTGGTGTCCTGCGACCCTGTGAGACAGTAAATCAGACCTGTGGCTGGAGCAGGTGACAGATCCTGTATTAGTCTGCAGGCTGACCCTCTCTCTATGGAGGCATTAATTCTGATGTCCTTAACCAGTGGATGGGTGCCCATGGCATTTTCCCTCATTTAATATTGTCTGGACAAACCACCAAAGTGTTATGGTTTGATCTTTTATGCCTCTCACAGCCCAAGATAAATACTCCGAGAAAATGGCTTTTCTCTAAAGGAGTGGCATGCTCCGTCTTTATGGCACTTTTCTTTGTTTAACTTGGTGATTTATTTGTCAACTATAAGGATATATGGCCTATTCTGGCCTTGCTTGGCCCTCAATGTGCTTTTTACTGTGTGTCCACGTCAACTGTGTTTTCATTTAATGTGTCTCCAATGAGGGGAATGAAAACTTCCCTGTGTTGATGTTCCTGTTCAATTTCAAATTATTACCTAATTTCGGTTGTGTAGCCAGACAAAGCAACAGCAGGATTGCAAAATGGAAGAAATATTAGAATTCATAAATATCGCCAAAGTAGCCCCTGGACGCTTTTGAATGACCGCTCGCTCAAGATTGAAGAGGCCATATTTATCAAGGTTAAATGGGCTCCAATTTGCCCCAATCAGGTCCAGCAGGGAGACCTTCCCCAGCCTTCTGCAGACACACGGTGTGACACTCCTGCCCTCTTCTGGCCAGCACTGGAATAGCACCTATTTCATGTGAATGAGTTGATGCAAAAAAATGCCACAATGAATTTTTCAGTGTTGATTTTATGTTTCAATTGGCCAATATGGGGATTGAACCCATGACCTTGGCGTTATTAGCACCACGCTCTGACCAGCTGAGCTAACCAGCTTACATATTGTTGAGTTTTCATTGATTTAAGAAAATCTTAGATGATCGTGACAAAGGCGTTCATATTCAAATTTTTTTCAACATGCATAAATGTATATTTTCCAGCCTTTTTTTAATTTTATTTTTAATTTTAATTTTTTTTTTAGTGTTTATGTTATTTTCCACCCTTTTTTTATTTTCAAGGCAGTGGCGATTTTGAAGTTGGGCAGTTTAACGGCTTTTGTGCTGTTTAACACACGGGAATAATGTGAGCTTTTTTCGTACTGCATGTGGGATGTATTTTGTAGTCACTGTGCTAAACGATGCCTCCACACAAATGTTGATATCTCAGGAACCATAAAAGGTATGGATTTCATTCACCCACCATTTTTATCAGAAGGAATAGAGGAATGTTTCTGTCCTTTTCAAATTTTAGGGTTTACATGAGTCTTTTTCTTTCTTTTTTTTTTTTTTTACATTTCAAGGAATATATTACTACAACCTAGCATTCTAGTGGTAGCCTGTTTTAGCTAGTTTTAGCTTTTTAGCTAATTTTGGCTTTTATGTGGGTTTTTCACACTGCATGGACTATTTCTCACTTTTCTGCAAGTCTTCAGCAGTTGGCTTCAAATGCTTTTGCCATTTTCACCAAAAGCATTGAGCATTCAGCATTCACACTTGCATTTTCGTAGGAAATGCTCACTTTCTAGTTAGTTTTGGTTTCTGTTGACTGAATAAATTAATTTTGTTTTGTAGTAGTGTCAGGATCTGAGCTGAAACCACACACACATAAACATGTCTAGATGCATAAAGCAGAATTGAATCCTTGATAAGTATTATAAAGGCCTTCAAGCAGAGATAACCATATTTTTGTGATTGTTCTCCTAGTTTGCCATCCAGACAACCATTAGAAACGTAAAGCAGGAGTGTTTTCTGTCATTGCAGGATTGGCATCACTGCTTTATGAAAGGCTGCTTCTTTGTGGACGATAACAGCAGCATTAGCTCTCTGCAGTACCACCTTCATCTTCCTCAGAAAACCAGTGTCTATCTAACCATCCAGCCGCTGAGCCTCAGCCACAGACCTGGTTAGTGTCAACATTTTCATGAAAGAAAAATATGTAAAACTGTAGCGTGCACACAGCTAAATCTTGTAGCTTGGAGAAACCCTTTGCAATTTTTTTTTTTTTTTTTACCATTGGTAAAATATTGTATGAAATTGCCTACAAAATTATTTTTACAGAGATTATATAAGTACTTCACACTTTGCTTCAAGAAGCAAGGTTTTATCTGACATTTTTAAATTAGACTACAAGTGTGACTAAGGATTTGTTTGGGTTAGAAGCAATTTTTAGGGCATCTAAAATTCCAACATAAAATAGATTCATTACCTTTCATGGGCCTATTTTTCATACTTTAGCTCATTAAATTTAGTTCAATATGAAGGATCTGCTCAAGAGCTACATGGTGGTGCAGTTGGTAGCTCTGCTGCGTTGCAGCATAAATCCATGGTTTGAATTGAGTTTCCTGTAGGTCCTCACTCTACAGTTTTATTTGTCATCATTTTCTTAATTCATAGAAAATACATAATGTATGTTACTGACTTTAAAAATAATTTGTGATTAAAAATAACCCCAACAACTTTTTCCGTTTTCATCTTTTCAGATAAGCCTCAAGCATGGATGAATGTGGACACGGCTGTTTTTGTCATGACAGCAGGTGAAACCAAAGAAGACTCGGCTTTAGTGTGTTTCACCGAATCAAAAGACAAAGAAGTATGTTTAATGTAAACAGGCCCTTTCATTACCAGATTCATTCGTGTTCTAACATACATAGAATCAAATAAAACATCAGTGTTCCTACATGCTGATATAATTCCTCTATGTTTTCACTTGTGAGATTATTTGTTGATTTTTTTTTATTTTTTATTTTATTTTTTTTTGTTCTTGTAGAAATATGTTTGGAAAGGAGAACTAAACGCTGGGACTTACCGCCTGCTTCCCTTCACCAGTGGCTGCAGGTTAAAGAAACAAAACAAAACTAATTTTTCGGATAAATCTGTTAAACTTATCTACAAGACAGACACGGGAGAACTAGACCTCACTAGCGAGCTGAGGTAAACCTCTGATGTTGGTATCTGTTGCTGCAACAGAGTTTGAATGTAAAACGCTCTTATGGATGTGTGTTTTATAAAGGAAAAGGAGATGTGGGTCATTTATATGTAATATCTTGTTTTTACCACAGGGAGGTGCTGTCTGAAATCTTTGAGATGATTGACCTGGATGGGAATGGTTTGCTAAGCCTGGATGAGTACAACCTGTTTGAGCTGAGGACCAGTGGGGAGAAGTGTGACCAGGATGCCTGGGCCGTGTGCAAAGGTGGTCACTAATCAAAGCAACTTAACGTGAAGAGGGCGCCCAGGTTTTTATTGTTCTTTTTGGTTTTGTGGGGCCAGAAAACTTTGATATGAGGAAAAACCAGCTGACGCGGCAGGGTTTTATGGAGCTGAACCTGATGGAGGCCACAGAGAAAGATGGAGACCCTGCAGACCTCTGGGTGACCCTGGAATCTATGGGTTACAATCATATGCTGGAGTTAGTAGAGGTAGGTGAGCACATGTGATTAACTAAATAATAGACGTTCACTCATTTGGTTTTGTGGTGCAGGATGAATGTCAGCCAGTTAAACAAACCTTTCCTCCTGCTCTGGAAGGCATGTCCATTCCAAATAGATGTACACTGTGAAGGTACTCAGCCATCCATGCAGCCACTTTGCTTGGACTCAGGCACCAAGCTTTTGAACCAAGCCCTCCAGAAGTCCATCACCTTGAGGTTTGGGGCCAAAGCACTTCGAGGGCATGACAACGTCTTCATCTACACCTACAGAGGAGACCACCGGATTTCCTCCCTCATAGTCAACAAGGTGGACCAAAAACTTGTTTACTCTTATCTAGCTATGAGGGCAACAATTAAGCTTTCAAACACTCATTAGAGGCATAAATTTTAGATTATCTGGGGCTTTTAATGGTTCATTTGAATCATTCATCCTGTGTTAGTTTGTTTTTTTTGTTTTCAAACTTGTAGACATGCATACACCCCAACAATATTTGTCGGAATGTTTTTTAGCAAGTTGCAGACAAATCACACAGTTTTTGTCAACATCAGCAAGGTGCTGGCATGATTCTTGCTGTGTGTTTGAGTACACTCTTGGTAAAGATGATAGAGCTTATCTAAAAAAAGTTTACTTTCAGAGAGTAAACTAGGGAGTCACTCAGTTGGAACATCCATTTGTGTCCAGTTTCCAAGCTTTCACCCTCAGATGGAAGAACATTCATTTTGAAAAGTCTGAGCTGTTTGTCCACAATAAGAAGAATTTTGAAACGCTAACTTGAGGTTTTTAACATCAGAACATTGTAGCAGCTATCAAACATGTTAGTGGTAGTATCATGCTGAGGGTCTGTTTCAGTACCAGTTGCAAAGTGGATGGGTTGAGAGGAATATGAGCGACATTTCCCAGGACCTTAGCTAACACAATCAGTTGTCCTTATTCAATTCAGGGTCATTGACATGCAGGTGGGGTGTCCATTCTCTTGGCAACAAAAGCTACACTGAAAGAATGGCTGAAGGGCTCAGAGAACAACCAAGGAGAGAAAGTTGTTTAGATTCTTACCATGACTTCATGGTATGCAAAGACAAATTTGTGTAAACCTTTTTGTTCTTTTAATCCTATTTACATGTTTAAACTACGTTCTGTGTTTTCATAGATTTGAACTGGAGAAAGTTAAACTCTGCTTTCTGTTCTGCAGGCCAATCAGAAGGTGACGGTTCATGTAAACAACGAGCAGAGCAGGAACTGCTGCAGCAGCAGAGGGATGGCTATGTTTGCTATTGAAGTTCCAGCCAGGGCCAAAATGGTAAAAAATAAAAAAAGATCACTGTTTTACTAGTAAAGCTGGTGTTCTCTCCAACCTTGTGTGTCTGTTGTTATGAACGTTTTGTGTTAGCAGTATGACAACAGCAAGCTTGAGTATTTTTCAGAATATTCACATTGTAGAAATATCTGCCATAGATTCATTTGGAACTTTTGTATTTTTAAAATGGGCTAAAGGAGATTGAGAATTCAGGAAATTTAAATTGGGGAAAAGTAAGGAATTTTAAGTGTGAAAATGTGTGTGAACCCCTGACTATACCCACAGAAAACAGAGAAAAAAATAAAAGAAAATTAGCTCTGGTGTTATGACAGCTTAATATTGTACCACAACACACTGAATGATTATATTTAACCCTAGATTCTAATACAAACATGTATTTCTTTTGCCTGTAGGTGTGCCAACACGTGCTACCCATTAATGAAAAGCAGGAATGGGTCTATAACTGCGTGGAGACCAGTTTACCCAGCACATAAAGCTGAAACTGCTGAACATATTGCAATCATAAGAAGGTTATACTACAGAAAGACTCTCTGAAGTCTGTGCTGGACGGTTCTACATCTGGTAATCTATTTCAGTTCTAAAGATTGTTGTATATCATTTGAAATTTAGCAAAGTTAAATGATATATTTTCTCATGTCAGCTTTTATCAACTTGTTATGCATTGTTTGAAAAAACTGAGAACGTCTTCCTCACTGGTCACATTCGTCAGCTCCATCAGTAAGAATCATGCAACCTTTTACAACCACAAGGTAATAGTTAATAAAGGACAGTTTTCCTTTTGTTTATTAAATTAGTGTACTCCATGTTGGTTGAGTTTTTTTATTGAATCCTGATTTTGACATTGAAGTTACAGAAACAGTAAGACCATTCTATAAACTGTATATCAAATTATTGTATTCAGATGAGAATGAAAGAGCGCCCAACATTGGTGCTAACATGTATTTAACTGACAGCAGATGCCTCTTATTCAACACTTGGCCTGTAAATTGACATTTTTTTATTTTTTACAGTGAAATACAGTGAAATGTGCTCGAAACTATCTGTAATTTTCCTAGTGTGGGCGTGTCAGGATGTGTCGTTTGCAGTGAAATACATTCCTCTGGACTGCGCTCAGAACTAAACTTTACTTGGCCTCGACCTTTCCAGTGCAATCCTGACCTCCTATTTTTGTCTCTTGGGCCATTATCTGCCCTTTGACTTTCACTGCTGAAACAGTAGAGCCAGCTGACTTAAATGTCACATGCCATATGAGATGTATTTAATAACCTGAGCCTGTCTGCTCCTCTTTTCCCAACACAGTATCACTCTGTGCACTGCACTGCAGTTTCACTTGTTTAACCACAGTGATTGTCTCTCAGTAAAGCAGTCTGTGGCATTTCAGAGCAAAACATTCAAAAATAAAACAGCTGTAAAGACAAAAAAAAAAAAAACCATGATCGTCCCCCTGGGCAAGGAAAGAATAAATCAGAGAAGCAGCAATTCATTTTCTTACTTACATTATATCATAATACTATGTGTGGCAGGAAATTATCAATGTACATCACTCTGAAAATAACATTCCCACTGAAATCAAATCATATTCATGTCATAGAGTGGCCCAGTCAAAGTCCAGACCCAAATATAATTAAGAATCTATAGCAAAACTTCAAAAACTTCAGCTATTTTACAAAGAAAATGAGGAATTTTGTCAATTTGTATGATTGTGAGGCTGGTTAAAATCAAAAGACTTTCAGGGGAAAAAAAGGGTTTTACAAAGTATTGGCTCAGTTGTGCTGGATAAAAATGCATGTGACACTTTCACACATTTTTATTTGTAAAGAAAAAAATGGAAAAAAGAAAACCTTTTTCCTTCAGGTTCATAAAAATGCACTACTTTGTGGAAATCCATCCCATAAAATCCCAATAAAATCCACTAAAGCTTGTGGAAACAAAAAATGTGGAAAAAGTAGTTTAAGGTTTATGAATACCAAAGATCAAGCCACTTTAATTTTAAAGTTTTAAAGAAAAAAAGGGGTTCTGTTGACCAAACAGTGTGATGCAAGAGGCAAACTGTTGGACTATTTCCCAACAATTTTGTTTCATAATTCACACTTTAAAATTGACACTTTAAAACCGAAACCAACCGACAGTGTATATGGACAGGTTTATTAACGGTTTATGTTTAAAAACCAATTGTTTTTGCACATTTAAAAAACATTTTTTTAACTTTCTGTTTCTATATTTCCACTGATATGCTTTGAGGGTCACTGGCCTCCCAGAGTACATAACTGGACACCAGGGGGACAAAGGTCTGAGATGTAGGTGGTGTTCAATCTAAATTCATTAAATCACTTTATTTCACATATTTCTCAACTAACAGTGTTAAGCAGTATGTGAACCTATTGATGAAAACATAGACAAATAATTCAGTAAAAGTCATTACTTATTTAAATTCTGTTTTCTACCAAGTTTTGTTTTAAAACACTAAGTATTCAATTTAATTTAATTATATTTTATTTAGTTGTAGAACAGATTCACAGCGGATGTACTCTCAAGTCACTTTCCAAGTCAAAACAGATCCAAATCATATAAAATCCAATCTATTCCAATACAAAGCAGTGATGGTTCAAAAGGCAGGAACATTATTGAAAGGTGACATATACATAAAATTGTACTTACTTATTTACTTACTTAGTCAATTCATGACTTTGTCCTAAAAGGAGACACAGCTAAACACAGAATCACTGAACCAGGAGTACTTTCAATGGGAAAGAACAGGTGCACTGCAAAAACATTAAATCTTACCAAGTAGTTTTTCCAGTTTAGTGCAAACATAATACACTTGAAATTGACATAAATTACAAGTAACTTTTCAGCAATATATATGAGCTTATTTTAAGCAAATAATTATTAATAAAAGGTACTAGGTTCACTGACAGATTTCTTTTCACTTACATCAGAAAATTTTAGTTAAGTTATATTTTACTTATTTCAAAAATATTTGCACAATCAACTGCACCAAAAGTACTTTGTAAGATGTGTTTTTGCGGTGTAAAAAAACTACATAGTTACTGGAGTGCATTGCTATTTCAGCAGCATTGTTGAAGAAATGCCGAAATCATTGGACCAGGGGTACTTTCAAAAGAAAGAAAACAAGGAGACAGAAAAGGAAAGTCTCATTATGACTGTATTTGGCAGAACTTACAATTTACATTTGTTTTACTACTAAATTGATGGTTGAGCCATAAAAAGTATCTTATGTTGCATTTGACTTTCATTTAACACGTGTTTTAAATCAATGTTACTTTAACCAATGAAAATGTTTAAGAGTTATCTCGCTGCTAGGTGTGAGGAAATCCTCCTCGGTTCCCTCTTGCCCTTTACACAGACAGGGCGGGTTTGTGTGTGAAGGGGGCGGGGTAGCTGCGTACGTGTAGCCGCTTTGCTCCTGCAGTCGCTCGGACCACTCTGCGGATCACACGGGCAGCTCTCTGGGTGTCAAAAATGGTGAAAATAACGACTGTCAAGACCAAACCCTACACGGACCAGAAGCCCGGGACGAGCGGGCTGAGGAAACGGGTGACGGTGTTCCAGCAGAACCAGCACTATGCGGAAAACTTCATCCAGAGCATTATCTCCGTCATCGACCCAGCCGAGCGACAGACGGCCACTCTGGTGGTGGGAGGAGATGGGAGGTTTTTCATGAAGGACGCGATTCAGCTCATCGTTCAGATTGCAGCAGCCAACGGGGTCAGTTGGAGAAAATAAATGGTGAAAACTGCTGCTGGTTGAATGTGTGGTGAGCTAATGTAGCACGTCTGCTAGCAAGTGTAAATTTAGCTAGCTGTCAAGGTTGTTGGCTATTTAATTCTTGCACTCCACTGTATTTTCAATAGCTATGACACTACGTTACTTCATTTTGATTAATTGTAATGCTTATTGTATTTTATGTTGAAATATAGCTAATATTACCGGACTAAGCGTTTTGCAAGAGCAAAAAGTATGCTTCAGTTCAGTTAATAATAAGCTGATAATACGTGATGCAACTGGTGCTATCAAGCTGTCGATGGTCCCCTAAGGTTGCAAAATAACTGCAAGCCATTACAAGCTCTCTCCATTCGCTTGGTTGGAGCAACAACAGCATTCCTGCCTTCACTTGTCAGTCTCTAATTATTACACGAATTTCAGTTTAGTCTGCGTTTATGGAAAACTACCTGACTGTTTCAGAGCCCTTCATAGTGAACTACTCTTGTATGCCCTCCATACCCTCTGTGTACTTTACCAACCACCTACATGACAGCAGAGGTCCTTCAGAAGAGGTGCAGAAGGGAACTGTATGGCAAGCACATGTAAGATATAATCAAACCTCAATCCGTTTTTAGTTTTTTATTTTTATTTTGACTGTTTATTTCGAAGATAGAGATAAGAAACAAACTAAATACAATTATCACAATTTACAATCTTAAGAAAAACTATCATGATGTTTACATGAATTTGATCCTTCTCCCCTCCCTCAGCAGTAGTTGCATAAAGTTGTCAGTGTTCCATTTACTATAAAGCAACGTGTATGTGTACTTGTGCATGAAAACAGACTATTTACTATAAGTGACAATACATTTGTGCAAACAGAGATGTGCAAATACCAACAAAAATGTTGTTTAAAATAGAAATATCATCAGATCTCATTGGATGTGCAGTAGAGTACCAGTCACCAATCCACCATAGGCTGAACCTACTATATGTCATAAAATGACATCAAACAACATTTATTACACTGAGAAATACAACTTGCCATTAAAATTCCAATAAATCAATGTAGATTGTGACAATAATGTCTCTATATATTTGATTTTATGTGATTTAAGATTGGATATTGATTGAGCTGCACCTTTAAGATTTTCCATCATTTTACACCACAAATTCTTTGGGACATCCAAATACCCTGAATTATTGTTTCCCTTAAACATTCCTTTCCCACTCTATCACTGAAAACTATATATATAGTAAGCAATTGGCTTACTGTGACTGTGTAGCTCTAGTTCCACTGTATTGCTATTGAAAATGGCATATATGTGTGTGACATTATATTTCAAGTGTTTTAAAACTTCTTGAATTTGCCCCAATTTCAGATGTTTAGCATGAAACTTCCTTGTTGAAACCATTTTTTTTGTATTATAATATTCAAAACAATATCCCAATGCGATTTTTTTTTTCTTTTGAAAGACATGATTCAGACGTCCACAGTATTCATTTCAATTGGGCGGAATTTAAATTCTATTAAGTAGTAAAATAACTTGCCATATAAACCATTACCTTTGACATTTGCGCACTAACGCTGCAGCATTTTGCGGCTTTAAGGGTTGAAACGTTTTTGCTGACTTAATACCGAGTTCTCTCTTGCGTAGTTTTAAAAAAGATATACAACGCAATTGGAAAAAGAAGTAAAGATGTGTTTCCGTGTTGCTTCACAGAATAGTCAGAGGGATACTTCCGCGGGTAGGGGGCGTGACATGCGTGTAGCTAGTCACGTTGCTCTGCATAGGCCTGCAGACTTGGAAGCTGCTGCGTCCTAACCGGCAAATATGCATCACTGTTTGTGGTTTAAATTCGGACTTTAAGGCATTTAATCATCAGAGTCTTGTGTTGCAGAGCGGACAGTTTCAATGGAAAGCATAAAACTACCATTCAAGGCTCACAGTAATGGTTACAGTCTCCAGAATAGGTGACCTTATCTTTGCCTGATACCAAGGTGATATGTGCAAAATCCGCCGGTATTTATGTCATATTTGGCATTTTTAGCAATTTGTGGTTGATGTTAGGAAATGACTTGTTGGGTAATGGTGATGTGGACTAAGCAGCAGAGAAAAGTTCAGATGTTTACACAAAACATACCAAGGCATCAGCATGAGCACAAGTTACTGAAAGTAGAATAGGTTGTGCTGTTTGTGATGATTACTAAACTGAATATGACCTAATGAATGTTCAAAATTACTTCAAAACAGGACATCAATAATATGCTAAAAGATTACTGTAGTTTGCAGCAACATATACTTGCATGAATCTTCCATTGTATTTACTCAGTGCTTGGATCTGAGAACTTATCCAGACTGGGGTTAATCTGTGGATCTGCATTGTTTTGCAGATTAATCACCTTGTAATTGGTCAGAATGGCATAATGTCCACCCCAGCAGTCTCCTGTGTGATCCGCAAGATAAAGGCCGTGGGCGGCATCATCCTCACAGCCAGCCACAACCCAGGAGGCCCCAGTGGAGACTTTGGCATCAAGTACAACATTTCCAGTGGAGGTGAACGGAGATTAAAAACAATCACTGTGGAGAAATGGTTATATTTTTCTGCAATTTATGCATAATTAACCCAGTGTTTCTGTAAATGATGGTTTTCTTCAAATTGTTTTTCTCCAGGACCTGCTCCCGAAGGCATCACAAATAAAATCTTTGAGATTAGCAAAGGCCTTCAGGAGTATCAGATCTGCCCTGAACTGAAAGTGGATCTGGCTACAATTGGGAAGCAGACCTTTGAAGTAGACACTTTTAAGCCCTTTACAGGTAAACTCTATCTTTAATTTGAAATTAGTGGCAAGAAATTTTCATGAAATTCACATTTGCGTCATCAAATCTTTATTTCTAGCACAGCATTTAGACCAGGGGAGTGCCTGGTCCATTTAGACCATTTTTACTCTCAGGCTCACCAAATAAAACTTTAGAGCCACAAATTTCCCACATTTATGAAAAAATACACTATCATTTTAGATAAGTATCTACTATAAAAAATGTTCTGTCATTTTTAAAGAAACACATTTTTATTTCTGTTTTTAGGATTTCAAATAAAAATAAAAACAAAATTTAGCAAAAAGATGATGGATTTTTTTCTGTGGGATGGAAATTGATGTAAAAAAACACATGGAGTTCAACCCAATCACTTGAAAAAACAGATAAAAAAACATATTACTTTTTGATTACTTTCTTTGTGGAAATTCAATGTGTGTATATATATATACATATATAGAAGGAATAAACAGAAAAACTGTTAAAAAAATATGCTGCAGGGTCGCAAGTTTCTCAACTCTGCTTTAGGCATTTGATTTAGTATTTATTTAATTTGAAATGTATTGATTCAAGCTGCTAATGTCCACATCTTCACAATTTCTGGTCTAAAATGCTCATATTTTGTCCTTAGTGGAGATTGTTGACTCCGTTGAAGCCTACGCTGAGATGTTAAGGGGCATCTTTGACTTTGCTGCACTGAAGGATCTTCTTTCTGGCTCTAACCACATTAATGTGAGACTGGATGCGATGCACGGAGGTATGAAGCCGCCATGAAACTCATATAAGGGTGGTGTTGCACAGTTTTGCCTTGTATGAACAGATGACCTGTTATTTATTGATGTGTTCTCCCCCTAGTGGTGGGTCCTTATATTAAGAAGATCGTCTGTGAAGAGCTGGGTTCTCCCGCCAACTCTGCGGTCAACTGCGTCCCCCAGGAGGACTTCGGTGGTCATCACCCTGACCCCAACTTGACCTACGCTGCTGACCTGGTCAACACCATGAAAAGTGGAGAGTATGATTTTGGAGCCGCCTTTGATGGAGATGGTGTAAGTTGCCACATGTTTTTGGGGGAATTACTTTTACAGCTTTAAATCTAGCAGAGTGTTTGGGTGTTGCGTCATTAGTTGATGATGTCAATGCTAGTAAAATAACTTTATTAAACACTGTTTTTATTGGGTTATATATTTATTTATGTTTTTGTCTTCTGTAGACTGGATTGATTTATCCAAATCATTGCTTCCATATTGTTTTCATCTCAGCCTTTATTCTTGACACTTATCTCATGTTTCATTAAATAAATAGAATTCATTACTACATTTTATGGCAATAAAAAGTAAAACGGTGCAGCGTATTTACTATGTTCATCATTATATTTCTCATGAGATTTCAAATCAGTTTAAAAATATGTATATTCAAACAATTCCTTACATTTTTTAAAAACTATTGATACATGTATTTGATACTTATATTTCTAGTTTTAGATTTCCTTCATGTTTAAATTAATTTTACAGATAAATATTTAACAGAAAAATTGTCAAATTGAAAGAAAAAGGAAGATTTGTCAATAAAATAATGTCTTGACAGAGTTATATGACTGTTTTTTTTTTTTTCAAAGTTATATTTTAATAAAGTTCAATCATGTTCAAGATTGTTCCAAACACTGATAAGCTGGATTTTATGAAGCAATGTTTTGAGTTTGGTTTTAATATTTTTATTGAAGGGAAAAGAGTAATAAAATGGAGGAGAAGGCAGCAGTCATCTGTCTAAATAATGCCATACTGACCAGAAGAGAACCGGCTGACATCCCAGTGAGTTTTACATGATGAACATTCACTCCTGATCTCTGGATTCCTGTTCAGGATCGAAACATGGTGCTGGGCAAACATGGCTTCTTTGTGAACCCTTCCGATTCTGTGGCTGTGATTGGTGCCAACATCACCTGCATCCCGTACTTCAAAAAGACCGGCGTCAAAGGCCTGGCCCGCAGCATGCCCACCAGTGGAGCTTTGGACAAGTAAAAGACAAACACATTCTATAAATGTTGATCTTAATTTTATGTCATAGATCCATTATGGGGTTTATTATGTGCTCCTATTTGTTCCAGTGTGGCCAAAGCCCTGAAGATGCAGCTGTATGAGACTCCAACAGGCTGGAAGTTCTTTGGGAACTTGATGGATGCTGGTAAACTCTCACTGTGTGGAGAGGAGAGCTTTGGCACTGGTGAGAGAAAGTCTGCCTCTCTTAGGAGAAAACACCTTTACCCATTTTCACACTCATCCACATCCTCTGTGTTTTACCCTTATAGGGTCGGATCATATCCGTGAGAAGGACGGCCTATGGGCCGTGCTAGCATGGTTGTCCATCTTGGCCAGCAGGAAGCAGAGTGTGGAAGAGATCATGAAGGATCACTGGCAAAAGTTTGGCAGGAACTTTTTCACAAGGTCAGACATATTACAAGCTTCAATTCTTTGTTTCTAAAAAAGTCATTAATGAAAGTTAGTTTTCTAGTTTGTTTTGTAGCACCGTGTGCTGGAAGAAGAGGGAACTGCAGCACACAGAACATTAAATTCTCTTCTTGCCATTTTTTTAAATTTTGTTTCCCCCCTTTGTAGATATATGCAGGATTCATACAGGTGATTGAAATCCTTGAAAATTAGGTGATTTCAAGGTTTGGAAAGTGCTTGATACTCAAACTGCACAGTATGGTTAAAAAAAAAAAAAAAAAAAAATGGCAATCTAACGTTTGATTAAAAACCTACATTTGGAGAACATTATTTACAGTTGAAGCCAGATATTTACAAACATCTTATTCTATTGGGAAAGTGTACAAACCCTTCATGTGAAAACTTTCCATTCCCGTCTCTTTCACTTATTGGAAAAGCATCATAACACATTAGCAACCATATTCCGCCTTTATTCCACTCTGTGCTTGTATCATATTCGCTTCATCTAGGTACGACTACGAGGAGGTCGACTCAGATGCCGCAAACAAGATGATGAAGGATCTGGAGACACAGATGTCCGACCCGTCGTTTGTTGGGAAGCAGTTCTCATCGGGCGACAAGACGTACGCGGTGGCCGTTGCTGACAACTTTGCCTACACCGACCCCGTGGATGGAAGCGTGTCCAAAAACCAGGTAGAAATCCTGTGGAACTTAATGTTCTCCTCATTTTCCTGCTGTTATTACAGGGCCTATTCAAAGTATTGACACCCCTCTAAAACATTCCTGATGTTGCCATGTTAGAACCACAAATGACTTTATATTTTATCAGAAATTTGTATCTGTTTCTAAAAATTTTTTTAAGTGCATGGTTTTCAAATAAAGAAAATGAAGTGTGATGGTAATTTGTAGTTAATCCTGCTTATTTAGTTTACAGCCTTCCCATGGCAATATGCTGCCAAGACCATGTTTTGCTGTTTATAATGTATGTTTTGCTTTCAGGGTGACTGCAGCATTTTCTTGCTGACCACAAAGTTTTATGTTGGTCTCATCAGACCAGAGCATAAGTGTTTGTTTTTTTTTTGGGGGGGGGGCGGGGGTCACAAGTCTCATTAAAGGTTGTAAGGCACCATGATGAAATGTGAAAAAGGTTCTCCTACTTGTGTCTCTGAGGTCATTTAATATTTTATACTGAACCTACATTTTTTGATATGACATCAAGCCAATTTATTCAGAAATTGGCTTGACGTTGGGATTAAGTCATCAGTTCAGTTTCGTAATCCCACCATGCGTGTCCTGATTTCCACACCTGGACATGGTTTTCGTTCAGTATCTATCTTACTTTATCAGTTTTGGCGCGTCTCTCGTTACCTCTCCTTTGCTCCCTCAGGGCCTCCGGATCATCTTCGCCGACGGTTCCAGGATCATTTTCCGTCTCAGCGGCACAGGCAGCGCGGGAGCAACCGTCCGGCTCTACATAGACAGCTACGAGAACGACGGCCAGAAAATCCTCCAGGATCCACAGGTCAGGACGTCCAGCAGTGATCTCAGCCGATAAGAAAATCAGAGGGAAAAGACGTATTCATTTCTTTGTTACAGCACCCTCCACCCAGAATCCAGCAGGAGTGCCAGAACTGGACTCCTCTGTGGTTTCTGCCAGCTCTCAGTGGGTGGAGGTCTTCAAAAAAACAAGCATGAGACATTTTATTCAACATGAGAGCTGATGATGATGGAGATGTTTGGCAAAGTTTCGAGTTCTGACAGCATATCAGGGCATGTAGGAAGAGAGAGAAACACGGCACACAGGGAAAAAAAAATAGAGAGCACATGTTCCAGCTGACACTTTATAAAGTGGTTCTGACTGGTGTGGACAGGGAGGTGATGCAGTACAAGAAGGAGAGAACGTGGAAAACAGTTCTTCCCCTGGTTCCCCGTTTTTCCTTTGAGGTTATGGAGCGTGGATAAAGTGTTAAGCAGAAACACGCCGCTGCAGATTCTTAACTTGACAGGAAAATGTCCCCGGAGGAATGATTCAGTTGGCTGATCTTGCCAAGATGTGATTTGCAGACCCAAAAGGAAAAAAGGAGAAAGCAGTTTGTAAAAAAAAAAAAAAAAAAAAAAAAAAAAAGAAAATCTAAATTCAGGATTTCATTTTCCCCACTGAGTAATCAAATATTACTTCCCAACTAAATATGGCCATTTATCTATTTGGGCTAATTCTTACTGGCAGCTTAAGATCGATAAATGCAGTTCTTCAACTTTTCAAATTAAAATGTTAATTTTATTTTGAAATATATTCAATGATATACGAATTAAGTAGATTTTTACAGGGTTCATGTGGAGTCTTTTAAGTTTTCTGGAAAATTTCATTGATGCATTTTCCAGATCTGGAAAAGTATTGGAAAATATTTGTGTTTCCAGACTTGGTCAATCTTTGCATATCAGAATTGTTTGTTTTTATTTATGATTACTTTTCTTTTAACGTCTCAGTCTTCTCAAACTGCTCGGGTTCTAGCTGGAGGTCTGTTCAAGCCCGACGGAAAAGCCACAGCTATCTCAGGTTTAGACAAGGATCCACTTCAGCATCAATACTTCTCTCTGAACTTTAAATATGTATTTTAAAGCCAGTATAAAAGCCATCATCGGTATCTTCTTTGTTCAAAAAACAGGATAATATTAAATTAAGTGCTGTTTTTCAACTTTTCCTTCACATTTTACACAATGAAAAAGAATGTATTCTTCCACCAGATGAAGAGTAAATGAACACATTGTTGCAGATATGTTCATGTGTTAGTTTTTCTTTGTTTATGATGTCTGATGTATTGTGTTTTTATGGAAGGCATCAGACGAAATTCCGTTTTTATGGACAATAAAGTCTTTATCTTATCTTGATCCTTGTTATAACTTGGCACACAGTAATGTTTTTGCTCCAAGCATCAGAAATGGAAAGCAAAAAAAAAAAAATAATAACGTTTGCATCACAGAAAAACAGATAAATATAAAAAAAAATTATTCCAAAAGTGAAGGAAACTGATGAAGGAAAATTTATGCTGAGGTAAAGTGAAATTTGTTGGTCCAAACGGAAATGTAGCTTGGATGTCTGTCATTCTGTGTGGTGGTTGCACATTAACTTACTTTAAAGCTTTAGTTAAAACAGAGAAAATGTCAGTACTTTTACAGCAACACTGCCTTTAGAGTCATCTGAGTCTGCTACTCAGATGACTCTGAGTCATCTGAGTAGCAGACTATGCAGACTATGAAATCACCACTAGATGTCACTACAGCCTACACACCATAAGAGGTAGTAAAATCTCGGTAAGCAATGGTGGGATTTTTTTCTTCTTTATATTTAGTATAACATAGCTTGGTCTCTCCTCTTCCAGTCGCCAAGACATTTTTTCTGGTTGCTAAACTGAACAGGAAGTCAGTTCCACTTACTTCCTTTTGCTGTGTCCGTGTCCAGGTGATGCTGGCCCCTCTGGTGGACATCGCCCTGAAGGTCTCCCAGCTCCATGAACGGACCGGACGCTCCGGCCCCACTGTGATCACATGATTCAGCAACACAATACCTCCTCCCCTTTTGTGGGGTTGAGCTGCCCCTGAATGCTGTCACAGCCTTCCTAAAGCTAGAGATAGACTAAAAAAAAGGAAACACAGGATGAAAAGGAGAAAATACTTTGACTTATTCACTGCCTTTTTGTGTTAAGCCTCAGTGATGCATCAGGCTGTTTAGGTCTAACTGGGACAGTTAACTGTCCTAACACATTTCAGTCATCTGCCTGACCTAAGCGCACTGTTAGCATATGTTTCCACTTGTGATTACATAAAAAGAGCTCGCCTCGTTTCCTCTCTGGAAACGTATTTAGTCCAGGAAATGTTTTTGTTCAACTCTGATGCACAGCAAAATCATGTAAAGCAGATCCTGCTAAACTGAGCATAAATCAGCTTTTCTGGGCAGCCTTACCCCTTGTGTGGTCACTTCCCCCTGTGATGCTGTTGGGTCTTCCTTTTTTTGTGTTTGTCCAAGCTACAAATACAGAAACTGTAGTATGAAGAATTAACAAACCGGTCATGAATAAAAAGAGCCTTGCAGGAAAGAACAGTGGTCAGATTTGTTTTTTAGTGTTTTTCAGGGTGACCATTCTTTTGAGTTTACTGTTGGATCTTAGTAAATTAGAATATAATCAAAAAAATTAATCTGTAATATAGAATAAAACAAATTAATAGATGATTCAATCTTAATTATTTGTAACAGAATAAAATATAGACCAATAAAACTTGTCAGCAAAGTGTAGAAAAAAAATGTTTCTACCATGCTCTTCCTTCCACTTAACTTTCCTTTAACATGTTTGCATATAGTACTCTGTGAACGGCCAGCTGTTTTCTGGCTTACTCTTTTTATGCAGGGTGTAATTTACTACTAAGCAAAAGTCAGCTTATAATATAAGTATGTAATTTCTTTATTAAAATGTATATTTTTCATTGGTGTTATGGAATTCAGAGAATTATGAATTATGGTTTTTAATGAGCTGCAAACCTTACTTGTAAAAATATGCAGGAGCTAGACATAGCTCCTAGTGTAATTAATATACATAATGAGTAAAATTCTCAAAACTAAGTTATTGATATTCTAATTTCTGAAGATGCCCTGTTATATTTGGTCTGCTATACATTTATATGTCAACTTTCCTTTGAGAAATAATTTCCTGAACAAACCAGGATTAAAGCCCTGAACGTTCACAAGAGAAGATTGTGTTTAGTGCTGATAAGGAACTTTTCTTCTCCGAGTTGAAAAATTACTGCAGATAAACGTAGACATCCTGTTGGACGAGGAGCGAGCCAAGTGCTTCAGTACCCCTCCAAAAACAATCCTGAAGAAGACAGAAAATTATAAACATTATTCCTGTCCCTCCTCAATCTTTTTTTGTAAAGAGAGACACTGTATTTATAATAAAAAAATACACTTATAAAGTTTCAGGATGTTGAGAATCCCTCAAGCTTTATCTAAGTTAAGCTGATGGTTTTTTTTCTTTCCTTTTTTTGAAGGAGAATGTGAAATTTTAGAAGGCCAGCAACAATCCAAGAAGCAGCTTGGATCATTTTAGATTGAGGTGCTGGATTAGTTTAAGCCTTTTCCTCAAAGACCTCAGTTATTTTTGGAAAATTGGTCGCAATTTAGTTAATTTGACACTTGGGTGGAAAATCAGGTGAACCTTGGCAAGTAGGAGGATCGGTTCTCTTTTCTTGGATTGCAGAATGGAAAACTTGCCTCAGTCACACATTACACTACATTTATTTATGTCCAATGCTCATCCAGATCAACCAAATAAACGACGTTAATATTTATGCACTAATGGTTAACTTTAGCGAGCTAAAGTTTTTCATGCGGCTATCTATGATGACAGTACAACCCACAGTTTCATCAGACATTCATGTCCTGTCTGTTAACTTGTGGATGCTCTGAGTCATATTTTGCATGCCGTTGTTGGCTTTAGATCTGAGTAGGAGTGTCCGATCTTTTTTATCCATATTCACATTAAGTTTGCAGATAAGGTCTTTATGTCTGGCTGCTGCTTTTCAAAGGTAGAAAATTGAGCTTTTGGGCTCTACATCTGCAGCAAGTTCCTTTTTATTCCACGAGGAATTGGGGCAGAGTGGACATTTTTTCCGTGCAGCATTGTTTAAACCTTGTCAAGCTGATATACTGCAATGTATAACATGTTCTTTTTGTTTGCTTCATAATAGCACACAGACTTTATTTGGATTGGCTGTCATTACATAGGTAATCATTGAGAGGCTTACATTAAACTGGCCTAGTCTCCAGCTATTAAATGTCCAAATAGCTCTTTTTTTGTTGTGGAACTGGGTGATTTTAGAATAGCCTCCTGCTGGAAAAGGGCAATACAGGACAAAGACGTCATTCTGAAAGCACAGTAATAAGGCCAAGTGAAGAAATGAGGTCTCTTCTTGTCTGTTTGAAATGTTTCATCTGTTCCTGCACACTTGATGAAGTACGACAGGAAGACCATGATGACACAGTATTTTATTCCAGTCTCTTTTGAACTGTAATGAATAGTTAGTTCATTTTCAACAGAACAAAATGACATGTAATCTGGTCATCTTAAGTCTTAAATTCAAGTGAACACAAAGTCCAATGAATAGCAGTACATTGTATTCTTTTTCCCATGGGGGAAACATTATAAAGCATTCGAATTCTGCTATTTTATTAAACTTTGGATGCATTTTATAAATGCATTTCCCTTAGATGGAGCTCTTTTGCCACTCAAAGATAAAGAATGTTTGATAGAATCAAGAGCTTAAGCTCATTTGTGGAAGCATCATACTTAGAGATTGTTTCACTGTTACTAAAACTTGCGAATTACACAAAAGGTGACAAGCAGGCACCACTTAGAGGTGGTCTCTAGTTCTGTAAACCTTAATCATGACATTGTATGTCTCACAAATATCTTTGACTGTATTTTATTTTAACAAATTGGAACTTATCTTTCTTACATAAAACTTTTCAGAAACTCAAAATATTTTATAATAGTTTGAATAGTTTATTTGTGAAATGGAAATTACACATTTTCATTATGACAATACATTTTGAATTTAATTTCCAGGTTTGGGTGATAATAAAAAAAATAAAGTTAAACGCTGTAAGCGCAATAAAAAAAATACAGTAACTAATTATGAAACAAACAATAAGCATTACATTTTGTCCAATAACATCAACAAAATCATTAAGGAAACGTATGTCAAAAATGTTGATCAGTGTTCCAGTTACAAGAAAGGAAAGACAACTGTGGACAGGTAGCATTTTAACCTTCATTTAAAGGAACTCAGTGTTTCAGCATCGTTGCAGTTTTCTGGAAGTTTGTTCCAGATTAGTGGCACATGAAAACTGAATGCTGCTTCTTCATATTCAGGTTCTGGGGATGCAGAGCAGACCAGAACCAGGAGACCTGAGTGGTCTGGAAGGTTGATACAACAGCAACACGTGTTTAATGTACAGTATTTCAGTGATTTATAAACTCGCAGAAGTATTTTAAAGTATATGCTCTGAGTTACAGTGTAAGGACTTTAGAACTATAATGAACATAAACAAAATTGGGTGCAAAAATTTGAAGTTGAGGAATTTCCTCAACTCATACTGGAACAAAATTGGATGGCAAAACTTCAGCTTTGAAGTGTAGCCTGTAAGTATTCATTAGGGTTGGATTTAGGGCCTGTCCAGACACCGAGTGTTGACCTACCTGCTTTATTCAGTACAATTTTGACGTTTGCTTAGGATAGCTGTCTTGTTAGAACAGGCAACTGTTCAACTAATCTAACCAAATGTCACCTCAAATGAAAGGAAATTTGTCTGGATTTTCCAAAACAAACTAGAAACCATAAAACGCCCCAGCCAGTTATAAACCATATAATGCTTGAGTACCAGTATCCCTGTCCAACTGGTGAAACCAGTTCCACCGACTCCAAAATCAACACCTTCATGTTCAACTGATTTACATGTGCCAACATGCGTTTAATAAAAGTTTTATGGTCAAATAAGACAAAGATTGATCTGTTTGGCCACAAAACTACAACTGTTTTTGGAGGGATCAAACAGCCTTTCCAGTGAATGGTCATGGTAACATTGCCCTGAAAGCCTGATTTAGTTCCAGTGTAATAGCCAAATATATTCCCAGAATAAATCAAAATCATTGATTGGTGCATACAATGGATGGATCAATGGAAGGATCAGTTTGGTTTTATTTTTGTATTTGAATATGTAATTCTGACTGGATTACAAAAAATACACAAGCATGTGCATGCAATAGTTTAACTTGCATATTTCATTATCTACCCCTCCCAAAAATGATCAGTCAATAAAGAAAAAAATCCCAAAGGGATGACATTAATGTAACTGATGAGAACATGAGCATTTCTGGAGCTGTAACAGAAATCAGACCAAATCCCAGGAGCAGTGTGGAGAAAAGCAAAGCATTACCCATCATTTATTAAATTAATAGACTGTTAAATCATCTCGACACCAGTACCTTTAGAATTTAATCTTTGCTTAATGTGTTGTCTGACATTATCCCCAACAGTTTTTCATATCATGTCAAACAAAAAATGTTTCACAATCTTACAGAAAGTGAGCACATAGAAATGCTTCTAGATATGAGGCATTTATAGTCTGTGCTTTTTGCCAGCATTCTGCAAACATTGAGCATTGCTACCAATCATTTTGTCCTGGCTCCATGCTGCTTGCCAGCTATATTTCATCACATGAAAGCTGCATTCTTATGTATTTAAACAGACCAATGTAACTGTAAGATTTGCTTGTAATTGTGTCTTTAAGTATGGCCACGACCCCATGTAAGAAAAGGGACGTTTCCCCACCGTTGTGTGTTTTCACAAGATCGACAATATTCTCTGCCAGATTACTTTCCATTTATTGTTTAACCAAAAATTTGCAAGCCTAAACAGCAAGTGAGAAACTAAAGCAACTCCGCTTAGCTGAAGAAATGAACAGGCTTTTCATAGGGTGTGTGAGGTTAGCCAAGTCTCAGAGAATCCTAAAATAAAGGTTGACACTAATAGATGCAGAGGCACCATATGAATCATCAGTTTTACCGTCTCAGTTTTCCGGGTTTGGAGCCAAGTGTACAGGATGATGTGTGAGGCCATTAAAAACTGTAAGTAACGGTCCAAGATGAGCTGGAACATTTCTGACCACTCAGTAAAACTGAGTCGTGTGGAACAGAGGCTGGATTTCGTCCAGAGTTCTCACAGAATCTTCTACTTTCGCTAAATCAAGAGAAAAATAAATACTCCACAAGACACTGCACTTATATGGTTCATTGTCCTGTGTAGTGTGTGTCAGACAAAGAGACTACTGGACCTTTAATCGCAGGGAAGATGAAAGAAAATCAGATGGTGGGGATTTAATTTCTACCATGATAATTTAAAGCAGACTGTTTATAATGTCATTATAGTTTTCTTCTTTAGAAGTATAAATAATATAAATAAAATTAAGCCCACAATCAAACACTCTCTCACACTGGTTTCCTCCCACAGTCCAGACTGGTTAATTTAAGCAATCATGCAAGGACTGGTGACCTGTCCAGAGTGTACCTTGCCTCTTGCCCAATGACCACTAAAGACACAAGCAACCCTCCAAGATAAGCAGGTACAGACGATGTCTCTATTTCCAGGCTGATTGTTTCTCCAATTCTTCGCAGGATGTCAAAAGTTTGATCAGATTGAACAGAGAGCACATGAAAACATCCCTTTTCAA
This sequence comes from Poecilia formosa, assembly GCF_000485575.1. Classification (NCBI taxonomy): domain Eukaryota; kingdom Metazoa; phylum Chordata; class Actinopteri; order Cyprinodontiformes; family Poeciliidae; genus Poecilia; species Poecilia formosa. Next base: position 1,491,008 of record NW_006799977.1, read on the forward strand.
GTCGTACAGCTCATTCTCAGTGTGTCTGGACCACAGTTAACTCGTTCTAAGAGATGAATATGGCTTAATCTAAGCCATCCTATTTTGGCTCTGACTCTTTAGTTTAATTTTTCTGGACTGACTGTTCCACCTTAACCCTCCTGTAACTTTTACATGCATCCTTGCTCCAACATACCTGATCCAAATAGCTTAATTTCCTCACCAGCAGACATTCAGCTCTGCAGAGGTTCAGCAATATGCACCTCTCTTGTTTCAGGCGTGTTGGAGAAGGAATGCATCTGAAAGTTGCAGAATAGTTCTCGAGGACCAGACTTAAGCACCCCTGATTTAAACCATTATCTAGTTGCTCTGGCTTTAACTTAGGATTGTCCTCCATGTTTTTTGTGCCAGTACTGCTCTATATTGGAGATGGTGACAACTTCTTCCACATATTTGCTGTGTCTTTTTTCATGGCTTGAGGCAAGCTGTAAAGAGGAGTTCTTCTGGCTTTCATCTTGAAACTGTTGCTACAAGTAGCTGTCCTTTCGACAGATTCTCCCAGTGGAGACTTGGATCCTCACGGCTCCCACAGAGTTATCACCTGCTTCTTGTTTGCCTCTCTGACTAACGATCTTATATTATGGCGATTTCAGAAGACGGCAGTTGTTCCGTACTGTTTGAAGTTTTTGGACGATGAACTGAATAGTGTTCTGTTAGATTTCAAAGCTTGAAATATTGTTTTATAACCTAACCCTTGCTTTAAAATTCTCCACAACTTTCTCCCTAACTTATCTGCTGTGTTACTTTGTCTTCATGATGCTGTTTGTTCTCTAACAAATATCAGAGTTCTTCACAGAACAACTAGAATTATTCTAAGATTAAATTACACACAGATGGCCCTAATTAGGTGACTTACACACCACATGTGGTAATGTGACAATGTGAAAAAGAGGTATGAACACTTATGAAAACCTCGTACATCAGTTTTGACATGTCCGTTGGCCATTAAAGAGAGTTTCATCCCAGCTGTGTCTCTGAACAGTCTTCAGATAATCCAATAAAAGCTCAACTTTTAGATTTCACCAGAAATCTAAAAGTGAATAGAAAACTTGAAATATTGAATAGAAAACTTGGGAAAGCAAGAGGATGTCAGAGATATTCTGAGATAATTATCATTATCGTCCCTTCATTCTTATTTATTGACTGAGACATCCCTGCCAGCTGCGGAACAAAGCGCCTCCCTGTGCATGTCGTTTAGTCGCAGCCTCTGGCATCTGCTCTCAAAGAGACCTTTTGAACCCTAATCCCCCCTCCCCATATTAAAGGAAGATGACTTTCACCATGCCTGGTTGCAATTTTAATAATCTTATCTTATTATGAGGCAGGGTTACACTGATATAGATCAAGGAAAAAGAAACAGGGCAGATGTGTCTGAAATAATTTCACATCATGATTGGCCCCAGAAGTGAAGCGTTGACATCTGAATTCAAACCACCAAAAACACACTGGATGAAAATCATTTGGTTGTTTGTCCTATAAACGGCTCAGGAGTGAGACATGACTCACATAATGAATGTCATCTCACACATTTCCTTTTACTGTAATTAGCCTCGTCGGATTTTTATTTTGCTGGTATTTGCTCGACACATGATTTGACTGGAACATAAGAGCTTTCTGTGTGTTCATTGGAATCTTATGTGAAATGATGCACTCAGACATTATTTATACGTCCATTTTTTTCCCTCTTAAAGTAGCTCAGAAGTTAGATGAGTGTCTGGGAAAAAACTGAGCAAAGTTTGAGAAAGTTCAAGCTAACAGCAGAAAAAAATTATGTATATTAGATTCAATTGAGAAATGTAAATACTAAAAAGTTCCTACTTCAAAAATCCCTAGAAGGACTTGTCACTGCTCTCCTAAGAAAGAATAAATACATACTGATCTTTGGAATGATGAGCACAGACAATTTGGCACAGTGGAAATCAGATAACATGTATGTGAAGTGACTTTCACTTTTGGAAATTCTGGTAAAGTTTTAAAAATCAACTGACAAAGTTGCTGCTGAACCATAATCACTTTTTTTAATGAAAGCTTTTTTCACTAAACAAGCTAATGAAAAAAAAAAAAAATTAAAGTTTGTTCATCACACCTCTTGTGGGTTTTTTTGTTTTGTTTTTTGTTTTTAAGCCATTTAACTAGGAAATTATAAGGAAACCTTGAACTGTCAGTTCTGTCATTCACATTTTGAAGAGAGTCTAAGAGGTGACTGTTGGATGATTAGGGAGCTGAACTTCATTCCCTCTTCCAAATATCAATAAGCAGTAGCGCCTCCAACTGCATCCTCAGTTTTTTGCAGTTTAGACATACACATCTGCATTAAAACGTTTCACACAAACAAACATGCATACACCAGTGGCATCAGGGATGCCTCCCATGGCCTTAGGGACTTTGCTGGTGCTGTAGGGGAGCCCTGAGTGGGGGATGGTATGGTGGGATTACACTGTGCTCACCCTCCAACAGTCATGCTGAATTTTCCCCAGCAGGTTTGGAGTACTGGGGTGGAGCTGGGGTCCACAAAGTCTACAGCTTTACTGGAATTCAGAAGACAATCGGAACAGAAATGTACACAGCTTTACCCTATCTCATCCCTTACAGGAAACTTGGACAGTGTCATCTCCACCCTTTAGTTAACAGCAGCTCTACAGGGAGGATTTTGTGGGTAGATTAAAAGATAAAAGAGAAGGATGCTTTACGCTACCCATGGCTTTTTGAGTTTACATAGAGTCTAATTCAATCCTTTTGTTCTGTAGATGGTAACAAGCCAATCCAGACAATAATTGTTGCATGTTCTTTTGTTTTTCTGCAAGAGTTAAATCAAAACATGCCTCAGAGAAGATGATGTTTCTCTCTAATGAGGGTTGTGCTATGGTCTAACCAGGGATGCTAAATTGTTGCCATTCTTCTGACAGTAAAGTGTGTGATGAAAACACAAGCAGGGTCAAGATCTGTGTCAAAGAAGAGCTGAATGAAACTAGGTTTGGGGTTACGGAGAAGAAGTGATATGTTAACTGTATTGTAACACCTCTTAGATAAGCCTGTTAAGGTGACTGTGTGGCTGTTTAGCATGTCGACTGGCACAAGAGGCCTTTGTCTTTCCCCACACTTCCTCTCTCTGACATTCATCCTCGTCTGTCTTTGTCAAAACATGCATGACCACGAAGTAAACCTATGAGCTAAGTATTTAAATATGGTTTTAATACATTAGGTAATTTATCTTGTTGGTATGAAACGGTACACTAAACAACAGGTGGGTCATTATCAGAGAGCTTCATGTACAGTTTACCCATTCACATTACTCAGATCTGCGTTTTTTTTAGATGTCCATTCCTTCAAACACTTGCCTGTTAAAAAAAAAGAATTGCAGTTCATAGAAAAAATTCCACTTTCTGGCTTTATGTCTTGTTTTCTCATTCATCCATTTTTTAAAGCTGCTTTGTTCACCAGGAGCTAACGTCCGTCCCAAACTGGGGCCAACATGACCATACCAGGTACTTCTTGGGTCAGTCTAATCACAAATAACCTAACATGCATGGTTTTGGACTGGATTGTTGGAGAAAGCCGAGCTGTACAGACAGAACACATGGATGCAAATGGGGAACATGCTAACATCACAAAAAGACCTGCTCACCCACTGGAGGCCAAGCAGAGATTCAACTGCTGTGAGGCGACAAAGGCAACCAACTCACCGCCCTGCAGCCTAACAGTGTTGTTATTCTACAGTAAAAAGCTGTAGTCTTAATGAATTCATTAGACCTGTTAGATTTAAAAAAAACATTGGTGCATTTTCTCATCAATCTGTAAACAAGTTTGTTTTTTTCCCCCAGATCAAGGAGCTTATTGTATTTAACAGTTAAAATGTATATACCTTTAAATTTGGATAGTTAAAATTATTTTAATGTAATCATTGTATTTTGTTTATAGATGTTGATGTCTGTTGTAATTCTCTAGGCAAATCAAGTCAGACTATCAGAAATATTCATCATAACAACAATTAGCTTTGCTATGAGATTATGCTAACAAGCAATGTTTTAACTAGAACTTTCTTTCATTAGTTTTTCTTTGTTTGAACTATAGAGCTTTAAGGTTTTTCATGTTAAAATATGAAGCACAAATAACCTTGGATACACTCACAATCATACATAAAGGCAGTTTAGGACTATTGTGCAGCCCTGAAAAACGCTAACCTTTAGGACTGTCATCATTTATCAGACATCTAAAGATGTCCTGCAGGTTGTTCGACAGAGGCAATTCATTTGAACCCCAGTGAAAATGAAGCAAGATTATCTCTATATTTATTAAAATCTAGCCTGTAACTAACCTTTATCTGATTTTTCCTGGTCTCAAAAAGAATTTATAAAATGTAACAAAACTGGTTGAGGTGTTTTCAGTGATTCCCCTGAAAATACAAGTTAGACATTTATAATTAAAATCTTTAAATAGCTGTTTGAACGGTAACCTAAAAGCACTTTAAAATAGGTGATAAAAATGAAATAAATAAAAAATAAAAATATAATTCTGAAAACATAGTAATGTAATTTTTATGGAAATAGAGAAACCTCAGGTCGTTCCGTTGGTTTTCCTGCAGTGAACGCACGGTGGCGACACGTGTCTAAACACAACCATGTGGTTCCTTTGGGGCACAATTCTGATTACTCAAGTTTGTTGGAAGAAGTTTGTGCTCAATTGGAGAGAGGCACACACACAGTTAGGGCTCCAGAGAGAGAAGAAGGAAAAGACGCAACTTTCTCCTTCATTTTTTTATTCAGATAACCCAGTGCGCTTTTTATTTTTATTTTTTTCTTAAGGAAAGCGCAAACAACAAACTCTAAGGCAGCGCGCTGAATTTGGAGACCCATTTTGGGGGGGAAGAGAACTCAACGATCCCGTTCGGATTTGGTTGTGAAAAGCGGCTTAGGGTGTAAGACAGAGCCAGAGGAATGTATCAAAATCGGGCCGCGGTGCGGGAACGTCTGTGGAGATGTCCAGCCTGCGCTCTGTGGATCTCCCTGCTGCTCCAAGGCGTGCTGGACCTGAGCGCGTCCGGTGAGTTTCTACAGCTTTCCCCTTCCACTGGGAATCCTTCCTGTCTCTCCTCAGCGTTTCTGTTGGCTCTGCTCTTTGCGGTTATGCCTCATTCATCTGTGTGCCAATCTGCGGAAAAACTTAACTGCACTCCAACTTGTACTTATTACAATTAAACCACTTTTTTTTAAAGAGTCGGTTCAAGTCCTTTACAAGCATATTTCTATTTTAAAGACTCTTTTCTTTGTTTCCACAATAGATAATCTCTCGCATGTAGATGAAGCAGATCTGTTTGCTATCACTCAGCTTCTCCTCTCATGCAAACGAGCTTTGGTTTTTAGATTAAGGTCCCTTTGTGATTCTGAAGCCTCGGCACGGGGAGAGACTTCACCCCATTGACAGACATGAGGACTCTTACCGTGGCTGTTGTGCGCCCCGCCACCCCCTGAAAGTGTAGATTAATTAAAGATAAGGATGGATGAGAGCCATTTCCACTGCCTTTACTACTAATGGCTGTCGACGGCAATAAGATGACCTTTTGTGGAGTACTCCAGCGTTTGACTTCTTATGAAAACGAGTTGCCCATATCTGTGTTTGCCGTGCTTTGCTAAACCTTTTCACATTTTATTAGTTTTGTTTTGGATTTCAAAGAATGTAATGCATAAATATGACATGGAAAGAACAGGATACCTGGTTTTTCAGTGTTTCTGGAGCTAAATGTATGAGAAGATGTGAATTGTATTCAGCCCCTTCAACTCTAGAACCTCCTTCATTACAGTTAGAGCTGCAAGTCCTTTAGGGTAACTGATGGTGTTGCCCTTGGATCTTCAAAAATAAAAATAAAATAAAAAATAAAAAATACCCTTTGAACAAACCTCAGGGGCCTTTACAGAACAGCTGGATTTGTACTGACATTAAGTTTGAATGCAGAGGTTGAATATCTTTATTTTAGCCTCAGATTCTCAATTGAATATCGGTCTGAACTTTGACTAGTCATTCCAAATGATTAACTTTTAGCTTTGGCTGTATGTTTAGAGTTTTTGCCCTCCTGAGAGGATAACTGCTACCACACAAAGCATCCCCACAGCATGATACTCTGAGCCTGTTTCACAACAGTGATGGTGTGTTCAGGGTCATTTGCTGTGTTAGTTTTTACATGTAGAATGGAAAGTTTAATTTTGATCTCATCTGAGTGGGTGCCTTTTTTTCCACTTGTATGACTCGTGGTAAACGTCTTCCAGCTAATTTTTCAACAATTCAATTCTTATCTCTCTTCAATGACTTGCTTAGTTTCCTATGGGATGTTTGAAGCTTGGGAAATGTTTTGATAACCCAACCTTGCTTTAAATTTCTCCAGAGCTTTCTCCCTAAGCTGTCCGCTGTGTTCCTTGGTCTTCATGATGCTGTTTGTTGTTTGTTGTTGTTGTTCATGATGCTGTTTGTTGTTTGTTGTTGTTGTTCGCTAATGTTTTTGAACAAACCTCAGGGGCCTTTACAGAACAGCTGGATTTGTACTGACATTAAATTACACCAGTGGACTCTGTTTACTGATTAGACTTCTAAGGGCGGCTAGCTGCACTGGGACAACTACCTGCCTATAGTGTAGTTAGTTTTGGGCAGACCACAATCTAAGCCACATTTTATATTTTTTTAAATGAAAAGTATGCATCATTTTCCTCTCACAAAACAGTTATGTGTTGTTTGAGTTTGTGATGTGACAAAATGTGTGAAAGGTTCAAGGGTATGAACATTTTTGAAAAGCACTTTACATTTACGGCCTTTGTTGTTTAGGTTTGGTTGATATCTCTAATGGCTGTTGAGGCAATAGGATGACTACTCCTTTGACTTCCAGGACAGAATAATTCCTTGATTTGTGGGTGAACCATATTTAGGACTAAAGGCTACTCTTGTCTTGTCAGTCTGGAGTTTTACTGCTTTTCTCAGCCCCTCCACCTCCACACAGCTCTGCATGTTTGTGTGAGATCCTAAAGGAAAAGATGGCAGATGGCCTCATGCTGGATGTATGTATGTAATTGCTTGACTAATATAAGTATGATTGATTTTAGTTTGATTTAGATATGAATTGTTTATGAAGCTGCTCAGGGAAGGCATTTTAAAATTGTTTTTGTCCTGGCCTTTTTGAGTGTGTTGTAAGTATCTAACAGCCCTCCCGATCCAGAAAGGTAGTTATGAATTATCTCCGGAAGATTTTCTGGGTTTGTTTGGATTACCTCTGTCCTCCCCTAAATGCTCCGGGTGGTTATTTACGATGACATTGTGCAGCATATGCTGTGTTGAGCTTAAAGCTTTTATGTGATAGTCCTTCTTTTTCCTGTCCCTTTCTGTATCTTCTGGCCTTTTTCTCTTGCTGGGAGACAGCGAGGAATGTTAATCCACATAACTTAACAGGATGAGTTGGCTCTGACTTATGCAAATGGAGTTTGATGGTGGAATATGGAGAGAAAAGGCAATAAGACCCTGATTCTCCCCTTACTTTATATCTGGACAAAGGAGTTTTGACACGAAATCCAGAAATCCAACAATTTAAATTTTGTATTGTTACACTACAGTTGCATCAATCAAATAGAGATTCGACTCAACTTATTTCCCCTTCATCATGACTTGACCTGCAGTACATAAGTAGATCAATTACTAACATTTTAAAAAAATATTAAAAATGACCAACTAAGTATTTGCACTATTTAAACAACATTAATAAACAACATATTTTCTTTCTTTGTTAAAATTAGATAAAGATTAGGGATAAAACCCATTAAATGATTTTAAGATATTATCCTTAAGTTGTTTAAATAACATTGGCATATGCTGCATGGTTTACAGTTTTTCCCAAATACCAACATTACCATAACATGGTTTGTTAATTTTCATGGATCAAAACATTCTGAGCAGATGGGTTGAATTTTTGTGCATCTGCAGCACTGCTATGCCGAGTTATGTGCCAACTTAGTAAGATAACAGCTCAGTTTATTTTGATTTCGGTGCAAGTAAGTATCTTTCAAAAATTGTTTTGAAATGGAGTGAAACTTGATTTAGCAACTCCAAGTCTTAGCTTAAAAATATCAGAAACATTAATAAGATCAGATGAGACCTTTAAGAAACTGGAAATCAGTATTGGCCAAGAAAAGTCCAATACATCTTCACCTAGTGCTTTGCTTTGCATTGCAAACTAAACCAGTCTCTTTTGCCTGTTGACAGGCAACTGTTGTCCAAAAAAAGTCTATAGCTATTAACAAGCATTTCTACTTTAAGAATCTTTTCTCTTTCAACGACAGCCTCTTCACCATTTGTTAGTTGCTGGGAGTTTTGTCTCCTTTCGAGCTTGCAGTCTGAGAGGGATAACAACAACAACGTGGTTCAGCTGTAATCAATTGTGAAGAGAACAGTGCGGCGCCTGTGATCTGTGGCCTTGTTACGGCCGCTCTGTGGAAACGTCTCGGCACATGTGGCCAAGAAGAAAAGGAAGAGCGTCGTTATCTACTTTTATTTGCGGCCGTCTGGTTTGCTGGTCACTCTGCGAGCTTCCAGTCAGGGGTCAGAGGTCGCAGGTCTGTCGGTGTAGTATAAATACCTGCTTTTTTAGGAACAATTAGGGTTTCCCCGGCTTCAACAAGGGAATTTAGATGATATGTCGGAAAATACACGAGTTGGTTATAAAAACAAACACACACATGCAGTTTATGTGTTTTAGAGAGCTGCATTTGCTGCAAATTCTTCGCAATGCTTATGAAAGTGAGTCAGGAGGTCATGGAAGGAATTTGGTTTGATTACTGCTGGACAGGAGATTATCGCCCTTTTAATGGCCACACACGCTGAAGTCAAAATCAGATTTTTAGGTGCAGAACTAAACCTATAGGTTTTAATTCACGTTACACAAGCTTCCCTTCATGGTCTGTGAAACTTACACAAGTATCGGCAGACCTTGTATTTTATATATGCCTTGTATTTCTCAGATTTCAGCATAAATCTGTCGGTCATGTTGATTTATTTTTATTTACTCTAAAGTTAAAGTCAGGTTTTGCAGTTAATGAGGTTCTAAAAATGGGAACGTTTACAGCCCAACTTGTTAGCTTTTGGGAAGGCATAAAAACAAAGCAGTTTTATTGTCAAATAGTGACAGTTGTTCCTCTACTGCCTTTTGGCTGTAAGTAATAATATGTGACACTTTCATTAGGTTAAAGTATTAACTGTGTTTTCATGGTGCTATTTCTACAAAAACCATCGAAGTGTTCCTGACTGTAGAACATTCACCTCTGAATGTTAAAGGTCCTTTGCATGGCAGTTATTATAAAATGTATTCATTGTGGCATTTAGCCTTTTAGTGTGACCTGCAAAGTCTTTAAATAGTGTCAGTCGACTATCGAAGAAAGTTGGTTTTAAATGACCTCGTATGCATATAATTGCCAGGCTCTCTTAGTCTTCCTCTTTACTTTCCATCTACTGTCCATTTCCTACACTATTTACTGAGAAGATAATGAAACTGAATATAAGTGATGTCAAAATATAGATCACTATAGTTTATTTTTATAAATTAGGGCAGCTTGCTGTTGATACTGTGTCCTTCATGATATTTGCCTCTTACCTGTTAAAATGTTTATTTAAATCTCTAAGAGATTCTTATGCAGTATAAATGAGGCAAACCCAAGCTTTAAGTTGAATGCTGGTTTAGCAGGGAAATAAATACCATGTAAAGAAATAATTATATGCACAATAATTAGATTATCAGATTAACTGGACTCAGATTTTTGTAAAACATGTTGTCTTGTTGAGATCAGTTTTGGCTAATTTAGGTTTCTGAGTAAAAACTAAAATATAAGCGGGTCTAAGAAAAGCATACAAAGTATTTTCTACGACCCACCCTATTGTGTTGACCATTGTTCATATTGAAACCAGAAGACATGAGTTAGAGTTCAAAACAATGAGGAGATGAATACAAGTTTTTACACTGGCTTTAGCATCCTATATTGGCTATGAGTGTTGTTAGCACTCCTAGCACTGCTAAAACAGCAGTCTCTGTATGTTTTCCCTTGAGAATGCAACTCCTTGCCCCCAAACAATTCCATTTCCAAAAAGCTGTAAAAAACTCCATTTTCAGCAGGCGGTTAAAAGAAGAAACAGCCTTCCTGTTATCTAGAGAAAGACCTTCTCTCTCACATTCTGAATTTTTGCATATCTGTTTCCCCTAACTTTATTCTATAATACTCAACTCACACTAGTTATGACTAAACTTAACTCTTCTTGGCTAAATAACGTCATCCACATTGTGTCTGTATCAGACTTGATATGGTGCGTTGTGTTTTATAAACCTGCATTAATTGTAATTGTCAATGTAACTGAATTATTACTGTAATATATTCCTTTTTAAGTCAGTCAGACTGTCTGGAAAAGTTTATTTAGTGGTACATAGCTTCTTGCTTACATGGCGTTCCAAAGGTAGCTGCTCATTAAAAGTTGCCTATATCTGGTCAGAGCCGTAACTAAAATGTCCTTTTAGCAATTTCTGGCCAATAGGTGTAAAATATGTATACAAAAACAAAGCACGGATTTGTCTGAGATTTAATGGTGTAGTCCAGGGGCCGAACGGGGGCAAATACACTATCTTGATTGTGGTACATTTAATTGGAAAATCATCATAAGCGCGCCTATAAACTTACACATTTTCACTGAAAAAGTAATATTTCCTGCTTAACCAATGGCAATGAAACATGAGATTTAAGGTCTTCCCATTCTTCCTGACAAATATTACACCTTTCTTTCAGCTTCCTTTTGAGATCCATGGGTGTTTTGCTGAAAAAGGCCCCCCTGCTGGGAAAGCCACCTCAGTCATCGGAAATGCTTTGAGGGGAAAAAAAGGCACAGTGTTCTGCCCACAGATGTGCCTGCCTTTAATCATCTTAATATACTCAGGTGTGGCCAACACTTCATATTGAGAGAATTTTTTTTTTTGCTGAAATCAACTGTAATCATCCACCCACAAAAATTCAAAATTTTTATTCCTGTTACAAATTTAATCATCCTTGCACTACCAATAGCTCCTCTGTGATTTCCTTCCAATTGTTGCTTCATCCAGATAGGAAATGTTGGACTCCGTCCTGGTCTGAGTGGTGCATCTCTTTCTCTTTCCGATCAAAAGCTTTTGCACACTACACCACCACATAGCGTAGGGCACTGTGCGTCCCCCTAAAAGCCTTTGCCAGGCACAGAAAAATGTGGCTGGAGCTGTATGTGTGAAACAGATGTAGTTGGTTCCTTTTTACTTTTTTCTTTTTTTTTTTTTTGAGGAGCAAGGGAGAGCTGACTCTTTTGGAGACAGCTTGACTCCTATTTGAGTGTTCGAAATGGGGAGAAAATCATAGGCTTTAATTTAATCAGCACATAGTCATAAATCACACACAGACTCTGTTTTATGCCCCTGATTTAAATCATCGGTGTGTAAACTATACATCGTACTCAGACGATTTCTTACTTCCCACTCCTTATTAAGCACATGTGTGTTGCCAAAGCTGAGTGTGCCTCAGTGTTGCCAAACTGCTTGGATAATATAGTGTGCTAATTGTTTAACTGGTGTATAGTTAGCAGACAGCATGTTCTAAATTATATGTATAAAGAAAACCAAGGTATTCAGGAACTTCTTACGTTTCCAGCTTTTATTGCTTGTGTTGAGCTTTATATTAAATCACTCTCTTTCTGTTGTTTCTGTGCTATTAGCCACTGTGAGTGATGCAAAAAGCCCAAAAATCTTTGTTGTGTTGCTGTGGTGCTGGTTTGGCTGGCAGAAATGCTGGAAAAATGACATTCTCTTAACTCAACGGAGGCCTTTCTGTGCACAATGAAAGGGCCTAAATTTACAGTGTTTTGTGGAAAATCAAAGGAAACTTGGCTTAGTAAAAAATAAAGGCCAGGTAAATTTTGATTCTTAAATCCTGGAGTTTCTTTTCATTCATTTACTTTGTTTGATTCAAACATACCACCTCTACCTGAGCATTCTGCACAAATCTATTTAAAAAAGAGATTGGGATCAAACATGAAAAGCCTGATTGGTGCACCTCTGATTTCCACTAATCAAGCTCTTAATTCTTTTTGTTGTGGTCAGAGGTAACATTAAATCAAAATCTGCAGCGTCGTCCATTCGTATCCTCCTTCTTGATGCTTGATAATGTTTCTGCCACTGCAAACTGTGGCCAAGCATGAAAACCTTTTTCCTGCAATTTACTGTCTGCTTAAGAGGTGAGTGGCGAGTGGTTGGATAGAGGAAGCTGTGTGTGTGGAGGCTTCATGGAAATTCAGTGCTGGATGAAGAGAAGGAATGAAATGCAGTGGTTTATGCTTTTAGTGCTAAAGTTCAGAAGTCAATGTGGCTACATGAGATGTTTTGGATGCTTTAAAAGAAAAAAAAAATTGCAGAAAGATTGTGATGTTTCTCTCCATATTCTGATATCTTCAACTGTGCTTTGCTGGTCTGTTGATGTCTTTTTAATCAGCTTCAAAAAGGAAAAAGGGTTGCTACGTACATGAAGTCTTTATGCTGGTCTATGACTCACAGCCCCTCTTCAAAATGGGAAAAACAGGAGAATGTATAATTAGACAAATTAGACTTGATCTCAGCAAGTTGGGAAATGTTGATTAAACAGAAGCCACTATGCTAACTTTGCCGATATTCACAATCAGAGCAATAAATAATAACTCTAAAATAAGGCTGGGCTCAAGGTTGTCAAAAAGGTTTCCGAACTCACTGTTGGAGTGAAGAGTGGCAGCTTGGGTTTAATAGGAAAGCTGTATGATTGCAAGGCTTGTTGAAATACAGAATCAAGTATAGTAGTTCAGTATTCGAGCTCTAAAGTTCTTTTCTAGACAAAACAGCAACAGAAAGCTCCTGTTGATTTAGATCCCTAAATGTTCTGTTCAGTGCTTTCTGTGTTGAGATCTTTCAACTCAACCTGGAAGACAAATTGCTGTTGCCACATTAGGAAAATGTTCCCCGCTGTACTTTATGCTCACAATACAATGAGTCCTTTACTGCAGCCCAGTAAGCCAAGCTGAAAGTGTGAGACTATGCTGATGATAAAGTGACACTTTAATGAGTCTAATGGAATAAGGCACACATTCTGCATATCAGAATCCTACATGGATTTGAAGATGTGGAGCAGAAGAGCTGTAAATTGTATAGTTAATGTTTTACCAAGTTAGTGTATCTAGAGCATCCGCCATGGTGACCTGCCTAAAACGTGAACATCATGCAGTGGGGTGGGATGAAACATGGCTTTTTAAGTTCCCCTATACATGTCAGAGTAAATCTTTTTAAACCTTGTTTGCTTTGCATTAAGGACCTCAGAAACTCGCTCTCCATGCAGGCAGGCTGATAGCTGTTCACCCACAATTAGGTCTTTGTAAGACACTGCACCTCCTCCCAGGGTATTAAATACTGCAAACTTTATGGGCTCCTGCCAAATACACACCCTTTTTTTTTAAGAAACGTTTGCTTTATTGTTTTACTACCAAAGGTTTTTCTAATTTATGCCCTTTTAAAAATTAAAATATGTCCACCGCTATGAGAAACTGAATTGAGTGTAGAGTTGCAGTTTAGTGTTTTTAAAGGCAGTTAATCAGAATTTTCTTTTAGGTCTGGATACGTATGGGGGGAAAGTTTGGAAAAGCTTTGGACCAGTCTCAGATTATAACTGTATAACTTTAAATATACTACTCTTTCACAGCATTTCTACAAAATACAAAATATTAAAAACAAACATAATGTCATTATGTTTGAGCTAAAAGAGCAAGAAGTATTCCTACCGTTGCAAAACAACATAGGAAATTGATTCATATATATATATATATATATACACACACACACACACTAAAACTAACTTATAAAGATGGTAGACCATTAGTTGATGTTGAATGTGCATCAACATGCTTTAGGGATGCACATGTGAGATCTTGGCTTTAAGTAATTCATCACAGTAATCTACAAGAGGTCTGTGTGGACACCACACTAAGAATTCAAAAGTGTTTATTTTTACATTTTAACAGGAACAAAGTTCATAAATTGTTGTTTAAAGAATCTGTGTGAAGTGTTATCCAGTTCTGATTTGATCTAAGACGGTCCTCAGGCCAAAAAATGTGACTTTTCTGTGGAGGTAGATGAGTAGATGAGTTGGACAAAAATCAGATACATGTTTGGGACGTATGCAATTGATAGCAGTCTCTAAGTGCTAAAATTGAACTCTCAGAATCTGTCAAGGCTCTGTAGAAAAGTTGCTCGTTTGTTTTCGGTGACTCTCTCAGGCCTACTTTCTGCTCGGCTGGAGATGAGAAAACACTCAGCTCCTCTGTCATCCCACCTCCATGATGGGGATGACATCCAAACTCCTTGGCACGCCTCTTATCTGACTGGCAAACAAACACTGAGACTAATGCTGGCACTTTTCTCGCAGTTTTCCTTTTGCCCTTACTTTCACACTGCCTTCCAAGGACTTCTTTCTCCCCCTCAGACACACATGCACTCTGTGTCTATCCCCTCTCTGCCTCTGCAGCTCCTTTTGGCTGCTCAGTGGCTCCTCCACTTGGCCCTTCTGGCCCATCTGACTGACACGCTTGTCTGAGCTCAGGCGTCTGTTTACTCAACAATAACTGAAGTCAGAGTGGCTCCTACGCTCCTCTGGGACACAAGCATAACAAGTTGAACAGCTTTTGGCATTCTGCTGTCAGTTTTAGATGTCTTAAAATTCAGTAAGATATATCTTGATAAAAATGAAAGTGGGCTCTTATACTGTAATTCTTCTATTTACAATTAGGGACTTTTTATCCAATAAAAGATGTCCAATAAAGACCTTGATGAACATTTAAGGTTTAGTATTCAGCAGTTTCATTTTCTTGTACGTGGCTGTGGTTAAACGGCAAAAGCATTAGACCATCAGCTCCTGGGGCATTTGTGTAAACTTGGCTTTCTGCAGTTATTATTAATACATCATCGCATGTATTTTCTTTTTGGCAAGTCCATCCCATTTTTTTGTTTTCTTCTTTCTGTTTTTTCACGCTCGCATGTACAAACACAATTGTTGTATTGTGTAATGTGCAAATTCACCCCTCCTGGAAATGCAATCATTAAACAAAACACACTTGGACTCCAGGAAATCAAATTTTATGGGCCATCTAATGATTTGTGTTTGGGGTGAAGTAACTCTGTACTTCTGTTTTCGATTTCCTTGTTATTAGTTTGGGTTTTTTGACCTTGCAATGTAGATATTTGAGAGGTTTCTAATAGCGTAGAAGAAATGGTAAGGAGTGTGTTTTCTGTCCTTTGGCTTTTATTGCTTTGTAAATACAGGTAGTGGCCACAGAGACTGGTGTTTAAGCCTCTTGTAGTCTTAGGTTGACTGCAAGAATTTTCTCCTTTTGAAGATTAGTTCCTTCAAATGGGTTTTAGTTTAAAGCTGCCAGTTAAATTAGGCTACTTGCCCAGCAAGCAGATTCAGAGATCTGCTAAAATAATAATGCTGAAAATGCCTAAGCTATTTTTTTCACCACCACAAAATATAAGCAAGTTTGGACTTCACAGCTGCAAGTTAGTGAACTTTATTTGAAGTCTATATTCAGAAAGCTGGTAAAATTCCTCTGTGATTTAGCTCGACAATCTGCATCTTCATTACTTTAGGTGTTCTTGATATATTGTGAATACTATGGGCACAGAGGGGTTTTAAGTTGGTCAGTGTGTTTTAAACCTTTCACATATAGCTTCATAATCTAACCTATTAAAAGAAAAGTGTCATGTAAAATTCACTTTTTAAAATTTTTTAAACATGTCATAATGTTATATCATCAAAACACACTTGGAGTGTTGCTCTTGAGTTTTTCATGTGTTTGAGAAATCCTTGAAGAGCTGACGATGGTCCTGCTTCTTCCACTTCAGAATCATTCAAGCTTAAGAAGACTCCTTCCTATAGTACGCTGCTTTCATTACAAGTCACAAACTACTGGTTGAGATTTCGTGCCTTCTCACATGTGAAGGCGCTGAAGACGACATGCTTAAGTTGTGGTGTTATGCATGATATAGAAAAGGTGCAAAAGGCACATATACCAGAAGGGAATCAACTTTAAAAGAACAATGTGAAAGAAAATAAAGCCTTTTTATGACCCTCATCAGAATACCTGTGGCTAAATAAATATTTGTCCACAGGCAACTAATTGATCATTTGGATCAGTTTCGTACCACACCCTTTCATATTTGCTATTAACTTTCCAAGAGTGACTGTAAGCAAATCTCCTTCAAAATTCTGACTCTGACATTTCCATAAACCAGACCAATAAAATGAACTTAAAAGGATTCTTGTATAAACAAGCCAAGAATTTGGGGAAGTCTGCTATCACACTTGCAATTTCACACAAATCCGTTGTGGTTTGACGGTCTCACCACAAGGTAGCTTTCCTAATGGAAGAGCAATTGAGGTCTTAACAATTCCGATTTTTGGTGTTTTAAACAGAAAGAAGAGAGTTAAAGGAACGGAATGAAACAGTCAGAGTCTCCAGATGGGCTTAAGAGTTTGAAGAGCCACCAGTGACTTGTGTAATGTCTGAGCATTTGTGGTTCTTGCGGTTGCAATCTGCCGGAATGATAATGGAAGGGTTTGGAATGGTCACAGAGCTGGAATCTGCCTTTGTAATACCTTATTCACTCGTGACTCCTTCTGTCCAATTCTCATTTAGGATGCCAGTTAGTCCCAAAAAAAAAAAATAAGTATCAGCGTTACTCCATTATTGAGTTTTGTCTCTAAAGCAGTCCCCTGTTGTTCATATTTTCACTTTCACCAGTGATTCTGCTCCTCAGATGTTTATCAAAGCAGACACTGACTTGGAACCACCATGGTTTAAATTTACCGACTGTTGAGATCGTCTCCTGTGTGCCCATGGTTCTCTCACACCAACTTTTATTTTCTTGTCTCTCTATATATTTGTCTCCCTTTCCCTGAGTCCCCGGCACCCCATCCCTCCTCCTTTCAAAGAGCATTAATTTCAGCCAGGCAGGAAATGAAACTACATTGCCCTGCGACTCCAACAGAAGAGGGGGAACCTGGAGGAGGGGAAGCGGTGGAGGTCCATGGAGTATATGAAGCACAATAGTAGTTCTTGAAAACCAGATGAAAAGATTGCTAGTTGCAGGAGGTGAGCGAGGGTCAGGAGGGTCCTGGCTCAGTTAAGAGAAAGACGAGAAGGTTAGGAATGGTACTGATCTGAAAAAATATTTTCATATAACAATTTGAGTGACAGCAGCCCTTAAATTAACTTTCATATCATTGTGCATGTCCAGAATTTGAAATATTTGACTCTGGAACTTCCAAGGATTACTAGAGTGATGGAGAACTTTGTAGGGCTTGTTGGCCCCTTTATCGTTCACATCTCCTCAACTCCATCCTGCTATCAAAAGTCAATGATCTTCTCCTCAGAGGGGCCTATATAAGAGGCTTAGACCCGCGTGATTCCACTGCGTGTTTGTTTAACCTCTGCATGGCTCCCTCTGCTGTGCTAAGCTTTACCCAAAGAAACTCATTACCTCTCGCCGTTCTATCTACAGCCATTATACTCATAGTAGAATAAAATATATCTATTTTTGTATAGTAATAAACTAATAAAAATAAAGCTTAAGGTTTTCATAGTCGGCAATGATTTGGGGAGCCTGATCATCTGCTGCTGTCGGTCATGGGAGCCATTTACGAGGGCATTTTAGAGCTCTTCATGCACCCCTCAGCTGACAAGCTTTGTGTAGACGTTGATTTCATTTTCCAACAGGACCTGGCACCTACCCCACTGTCAAAATGCTCCTTGATGGCGCAGCAAATCTGTCTGATCTAAACTCTTTGAGAAGCTGTGGAGTATTGTCATACCTTTCTGTAAACTGCCAATTACAAAACCTTTTTGAATTTTGGGTTATAGCTAGCTATAAGCTAACCATATGCACAGAAATACTCGTTTTAAGTGTTTATTCAATATCTTAAATTGATGTACTTTTCCATCATATCTTAGTTTACTGAGATGCAGAGGTTCATAATATAAAGTGATGTTTTGCAACCAGCTCCGTCTCTGTAGATGTTTCCAGAGAATTTGTATTGTGACGCATTTTTCCTGACATGCTCAGCTGACTCTCTGATAAAAGCTGTGCTGCTGCTGATAATTTGCACCAAGTTGGATTGCTGCTGGTATGATGCATTGCTAATGGTATGAGAGTTTTAAACAATTGTGGTGTCAGAATTTTCCACTGCTGCAACAGTTTAACAGTTTGTAGTTAAACTAAAGTTTGTTTCGACTCCCCCTCCTTTCCTTTCACTTTTCCTCTTTGACTTGATGTCTTCCTATCCTCTTTGGAACTTCTGACCTTTTAATGAGAAGTTCTTGTGTTTCAGTTTTATCCTGAAGCATGATCTGTTCCAGCTAAATAACATTGTTATTTCTTGACTTGTTCCTCTCTTAGCCATGCAGATTGACCCATTGTCCCCCTGCTGGCCTCGCTTTGCACCCTTAGATTTGTTTTTTTCATTTTCATTTAGTCTTTACTTTAAATCTGATTTATCTCCAGCCAGCCAGCCAGCCAGCCAGCTAAAGCTCTTCATGATTACCCAGACCAGGAAACGACATTGTCCTTTGTTTTAAAAGTTGCTTCTTATGTAAGGGTAACTTTTCAAGTAGTTGAATTCAGATTACAGCTGCTAAAATCAACCTTTTAGCACACTCTTAGCGCTATGACAGTTTATTTTTTTGATCGAGTGACTGCTGTGTGATCAGACTTGCGGGCAAAGGTTTAGATTTTAATAATAATGCTATTATTCCATAGTAAATCTCAAAACTATTTTATGTTTTAAGCCTTGAGCAGTGGAAAAGAGATCAAGTCTTTTTGATGTGTGCTTGTTTTCATACAGTCAAGATGTTTTGCTGTGTTTGTTGCATGGCTGTGAGATAAGTGAAAGGCTGGAGCAAACTTGGGTAATTTGTGTTTGCGCTGGCTCCCTATTTGCTACAGACATGTAGCATAATTTAAGGAAGAAACAAATTTCCTGCCCATTGGCCTCCATGTTTAATGGGTACAAACACCTCACTGCTAACGAGTGCAGTGTAAGCTCGTAAATGTGTTTAGGAAATCCCAACACTCTAGGGCTTGCTGAATGAGCTGCCTTACTGTTGATTTACATATTGGGATTCTCTAGCAAAGTGGAACCGATCAAGTTCTAATTGGTTCAGTAAAAAGAAAACAGTTTGTTTTTCCAGAGCCAGAAAGCCAGTTTTCCACCTCATTTCTTCCCTAAAGCATGTCTTTGGATTCATTCATCCAAACAGATATGAAATATTCATTGGGAAAAACTCTTGCTTCTTTAAACAGGTCAAGATATGGGTTGTAACATAAAATCATGTGTTACACATGATTTCAAGTGTCTTTTTTTCTCTCATTGTCTTGTTCATCAATCTACCTCACAAAGAATCTCCAAATCAATCAGCTTTAAAAGAAATCAATTTCTGACTTCTTAATGCCATGCCTTAGCTTTAACTTTTGATTTTGGTTAGAATATTCAAATTCTTTTTGTGAAGCCATCCCAGCCAGGATACCCTGTAAGGATTAAGTTGATGGAGGAAGTTCAACTTAAACCTGTTTATCACTCTCAAAGAAATAGATGCTCAAGAAGCTCTCATCATAATTTACGTTTTTTCTAAGAGTAGTTATAGGTGGTGATGGTTGTGGATGTATAATGTTGCCTTGTATCTAAACAAGGCATGATGGAAAAGTCAAAAGTGATCCACAGACAGACGTCTGTTGTCTAAATATGCTTGAAAGATCACTGGGGTTTATCTAATGGTTTACACAATACCTGAACCTCAGTGTCATTATTTAGGCTAAAGTTTGACCTGCCTACCAGGTTGCAAAAGATTTAATAATTTTAAATGGTTGAATAAAAACAATGTGTAAACATCCATAAAAAGATAATCATGGAGATGGATTGTTTGGAGAGTTGGCATCACAAGTTAGCGATGATTGCAATACCTCTCCAATAAAACTAAAAAAGTTTAAACTATCAAGATATGGCAACAGTGAACTTCAAAGAAATATGAATAACAAGTGTAACTCTAATTTTGACTTGTTATTATTCAACATGTTGTTACCTGTGGTTTGTGCTTACATGGTCATGCAGCTGGTTTGATTGGCTTGTTTGAAATTGTGCACACCCCTCTTCTGAGTGTTGGTGGTCTTGGAAAGCCACCAAGATCGCCTGGCTGCTCTGTAATGTGAAAGCAATTAGCAGCCAGTGGTTTTACGCCGGGCCGATTTGTGTGGAATAACAAAGGGGAATGTAGGTCAGAAGGGAGCGATAGGTAAGTTGTGTGGCTACTGCTTCACCTTGGACATTGTCTGTTTACGTTTCGTTTATACAGCTGTAATTCTGCACATAATTTAGCTGCTTAATGTTTTACTAAAACAGTATTGTCTCTTATTAGATCACACGACAGAACGTTCAAATTCTTAAAAAGGTCAAATTGATCATGAATATCAATAACATTTGATGCTTTCTAAAACTTGCATGCGAGTTGTTTCTGTATCTTTTCTTCTCTTCTGCAGGTTTATAATCAAGTCTGACATAAACGGGTTGTTTTAAGTTTAAACCCAGATTTATTCTGCTTCCTGCAGACCTCTTTGATGTATTTTTTTGCCCTTTACATCATCTGACATTCATTCTAATGAGACGGACCTGCCCCCGATAGAGATCTGCCCACGGCTCCCAGTGGGAATAGGCGAAAAATGTTGCCATGCATTCATTAACATTGGCTTAGCTCGACTCTGTTGTGCATGTACATTTTTTGTGTGTTAGGTATATTGGTTAAGGTCCATGTCCCCTGTCACGTCTGGCTGTTTGTGGTTTTTTTCATGAACTGCTAAATGAGGGGAAAAATACTCGCAGCTGCATCCAGGAAAACTCACCTGGTGCTGGTGTTTTCATTTTTTTTTCTTTTTCCTCTTTCGCATTTTGGTATTCACATTGTTTTCTATCAACCTTTTTACAGCCCCTCTCAGTTTGTGCCTGGATCTGTATTTAGACCAGCTATGGCATCATTAAACCTTACAGCTTACAGCCTTAAAGATCCATTTACTCCTAATTAGGATACCTTCGCCCCAACATAACCTCAGAAGTCATATTAAGACAAGACGGGAAAGACAGTTTGGCAAGAGTAAATGTAGACTTCAGCCTCCTCACATGGTAAAGTCATTTTCACCTTGTCGTCTGTGGGAAGCAGCAGTCCAGGAGCAGTGTCGACCCCACCCACACATCATCCCAAACCCCTAGTGGCAAATTCTGGTTTTTTGAAGGTAGCAGAGCAGAGATGAATCAACCATCCGTGCTGAACTGTAGCTTTTGTCGCAAATGATCCTCTGAGACCTTTGCCTACCCTCTCCATCAGCAAATCATAAAGTATAGAGACTAACTAAAAACACAGGCGTCAAAACAAGAAATAGAAGTCCCACCAAAAGAGTTGTTGCCGACTGTAACTGAAATATTTTTTACGTTGGTGTGTGAATACTATATTTAAAATGAGCAGGATATCAGCATATTAAATGAAAACAGCGGTGGAATTCTGAACTCTGCACTGCATTTGATATCTTTATTTTCAGATGATAAACTCCACATGGTAAACTGTCTGTGCCTGCATTTTGGAGTGCAACAGTCAGCATTGTTTGTTGCAAATGAAAAGCCTAATCAGCAGCAGGTAGTTATTGGCTTTTTATAGTTTGCAATTTTTATTTCCTCTTTTGTGGGTGCCTCCAATAAATTACAATGTCAAAGTATTTACACAAAATGTTTGAATAAAAAATGTAACATGAGCAGAGATGGCGTTCGTGGGTGTTTTGTCCCTGTTATTTCTTTGTTACCCTGTTTACTGATTCCTTTAGTCTTTATCCCAGAACTGTGTGTGTTTCATGACCTGAAATATTTTAGGGAAAAAAATGTCTTGTAACCAAGAGAAAAGTGTAAGATCATTTTTTCAGTGAGTTAACCAACAGTTCCCAGGAACATATTTGGGATCGGACAGCAGTGCATTGCTCTATGGCGAAATGTCCAGGCCCTTCTGCACTTTGCATGACATCTCATTTAAAGCAATTTAATCCATAGAACTTTATGATATAAAATTATAATGGTTTTGAAACTTTAACTTTTTAGAATCTTGATGTACATTGCCACCAATAACAGCTCCATGTCTATATTGGATATCGCTAGGTTGTTATTCTCTTTACACAAAATCCTACCATTTTTTTTTTGCCTGGGCAAGCACAATGCTGTCTCTGGCCATGAGTAATTTTAGGAGTCATGTCTGTCAAAGCCAGGCTGAAAAGAGACTTTATAGCCTTGCCTCCTTTCACTCTTAAACCATAGATTTCTTGAGTTCACACTTTTTATATGCTGAATAAAAAGAAAATGCTGCTGCAGAGAGACATCAGACAATGGGGAGTCTGGGACTCCGTCCACATGGCTGCTGCCGACAGTGAGCATGTAAAACTTCAAATGTCAGGCTCTGTCATCACGTATGGGACATTTAACAGTATCCAGACATCAGATTTACGTCATTCTGGTGTTTGTTTAAATTTAAACACAGTAATGTATAAATTGAAAAACAACATGTTTTATTGTACTTGTGAAATTGCTTTAAAATATGACAGATGTTTTTTTATAGGGGTGATCTACAGGAAGTTTTGTAAACCTTGGTGTAGTAGCTGTTAGCATGAGTTTTTTTTTGTTGTTTTTTTGTTGACTAAATTAGCACAAAAGAAGTATATACCAATTAAAATTTGTCATGCAAAAGGATTCTGGGTACCTTTTAGAAAATAGATTAAAGTGTTGGACAAGGAAATCATGTTTTTTTTTTTAACTGCACTTCTTTGCAGTTTCTCTGGTCTGTTCTCATTCTAATTATTTTTTCCTACTACTTATTTAAAATAAAAGTTACAATTTATGAAGCCTTTCATTAATTTGTGAAAATGCAAAAAGATGATTTTGTGGCTTTTTTTGGCTAAAGGTAGCATGTGATTTCAAGCATCAGGAAAGGGGAAAACTTCACTCTTTAAAGAAATGTATCCGCAATATTCTCTAATTTTCAACCTAAAATACTTACACTGGTCAAGGGCAAACCGCATGATGTGTAGTGTTGCTGGAAGTAAAGTAACCTGCAATACCAGGAGAAAGATAACAAACAAATGAGATAAGAGGGAAAAATACTCTCAAGTGAGTTCAGTGTATGTATCAGCAATTCATAACTTATCAATGTGATGAGATGAGAATGAGACCCACTGTATCACCTCTGGCCTGTGGTAAAGAACCTGTGTTGGTAAATTTATGCCCTTCATGTGTTCATAACTCAGACAGTGAACGCCTACCAGACCTCTGAGAGGTCATTATGAACTGAAGCACCACTCTGATGTCCCCTCAGAGTTTAGAAAATGGAAAATGAATGCCCCTTCTGGGATATATAAAGTATGCCATGCAGATCGGTACACTTCCTCCAAATCTTGCAGCCCAGTCCCATAAGTGCTGCTGGACCACCAGTATTGGCAGACAGACCTGCTCTTTGGACCGGCTTCCATTCCGAAAAATAATTACAGTGCGGATGCATTTTCTCTGGAGCGGAAATCCTTTGACTGGAGCTTTACTCGTCTACCTCTGATGTTCGTATCTTTAAATGACTTATAGTTTACATATTTCAGTAAATGTGGTCATATTTGATTACGTTAAGATGTGTATCAGAAAGCTTTTGCAACAGTCAAAATTCTAAGAAAGTTGAAAAATGGTAAGTGTGAACTCACAATATTTTAAATTTTTTATAAATTAACTAAACAACAGGGGCTACTACTAAAAAAAATCCTGCTAAGGGAATAAAACAGGATTTAAAAATTATAACGATATTAAGTAGTACTGCCTTTGTGTCATAAAACCAGGAATATTTATGGTCATTTTTTTGTGGAGTACCTATGCAATTTCTTTTAGTAATATTCTATTGTGAAGAAAAAAGCAAACACAGTCATTGTCAAATGATTTATTTCTTCCCAACAGAGACTTTGAAGTTTCTGCACCTCTGATGCAGGTAAAGAATCTGCACACGTTACCAGGGTGATGGACCTCTATACGGAATAAAAAAAAGCTTGGTGATACTAAAAACCAAAGCTGAACTTGAAATTACCTGGCTAAGCCATTAATCCTATTTTTCAGTACAGGCTCAGGCTAACAGTGATGGTTCCAGCACAATATTTGAAGAGAGTTGATGAATAAAAAGAATAAATAAGGCCAGAAGAGTGTTAGAAAGGGCACAGATGGAAAAAGGAGAAAAACACGACATGGAAGCCAAGTCTAAGGAGGTACTTTAGAAATCGTCTTGCATTGAGGAATCTGGTTGTGTTGCTGCAAGTTTCCCCAAACGGCAGCAGATGACTGGGAGCAGACCTTATGTGAAGAAGTTCATTGAAAGGGGTAAGTGGGAGAAAGAGAATATATGAATGAAGGAGGGAGACTGAGCAAAGCAGAGAATAAAAGAGAGACAGGCAGACCTTTTATGATGCATAGAAAACAGTGTGAAAGGAGGAGTTAATGCCTGCAGTTGGTTTGAATAGAAGGACCCCATGTCCTCCGTACTGTTAAATGAATAACTCCTGACCTGATAGAGGCTTTTAATTAGAAGAACCACCAGTTCGGTGCTTGGAAAGCTGTATTGTGGGAAAGTACTGTATTAAATTATGTTGAATGCGTTCAAACCTAAGATGACCGTCAGTCACACAATGATGTTAAGCGCATCTTTTGGTGAAACTCAGCAACAACTTGGTTACAAACCTAAATTAAACTAAAATGAAATCAAACTTACATTAGAAAATGATGTTGCAACAACGTTTTGGGGTTTCGATGGCTGATATCTGAAGAAGATGTGACCTCTAGGAAAAACAACTGCATTCAAAGAGTGAAAAATGGCATTCTTCATCATGACTGTGGCACCGAACATATTTCTTCTAAATTTGATGGTTTTAGCTATAACTTATGAGTTTTGTTTCAGCTTGTTTGGTTTTGAGTCAGTTTGTCATTTGTGACATCTCCTCCCAAATATGTTCTGTGTTTTATTTAAGCTCTTATTTTGTATCCTTTGTAATTTAGTCAAGTAGTACTCCTTCCAAGTTTTAGCTATGCAACAGTATTTATTGTCATCATATTTTCGCTTCGTCAGAGCAACACTTGGAAACATCAGATAATTGGAAGGCCATTTTAAGTGCTGAAGTTGTGAGATATGCGGTTTCTATGATGCATCAGGAGCAAATTTCTTTGATTTGTAGAGAGTGTAGACTTCTGGTTTTATAGTTTAGATTTGGGCCATGACAGTTGGCTGATTTTGTTTTTCAACCCTTTAAAATTTTGATTAACCAATCTAAAATAATTAGCAAACCCTTCTGACATTGTTTTGGCTGCACTCACAGTTTCTTTGCAAAGAAAATCTAAAAATGCTTCAGGTTTTCTTTTACCACAAAAAGGTCACTAGTCAGAGTGGTACAAAAGGGAAAGTCGGCAGACTCTAGTCCTTAGCTAATCTCACACAATGTATCAATAAAAACCTGTGAAAATTGTGAAGTTATGCTTCACTGAATTTGTTTTAGGTTGTTACAGATTTGTTGTTACATTCAGGGAAAAGCAAGCCAGTGCGGGAAAACAGCAAAACTAGTAATTCCCAGCACAGTGAAACTTAGAGGTGTGCTGTGATGATTCTTCTCAGAAACCATGAGCCTGGGCTGTTTGTCATCTGCTCTTTTATTACCACATGGAAACATGCTCTTTAGATAAATCCCATATGCTAATGTCAAGGTTGCTCCACCTCTAAAATTTCCCACTTCTAGCCTCAGCATTGTTTCAAAAAGGAAAATAAAATAAAATGCTCTGCAACAACAGAGGTGTGATTAGCATGTTAATCTAATGACTTCCAGAGTTAAATTGAACTATTTACACTTACTATTCTTTGCAAAGAAATCCTTTAAACTCAGTCATTCACCTTTAGTGAGCTGAGGCGACTCATCGCCGCCCACAATATTGAGAACATGGCGTTGTAATTAGACGGAAATGCTACAAAACATTCTAACATCACAGGTTCACGTATTAGATTAAACGCTACCTCTATTGAACAATTTACTCCCAACCGAAAACAGAAGTCCGTGATTTTGAAGTTACTGTAGAGTTTAAACTTAATTAAACTTTACAGAACTCCACAGAAGTTTATGGAAGTTTTGACAAGATGAGAAACATCTGTTCAAGAAGATTGAACAAAGTAAATGAAAAGTTCTCTGTTTATTATTCTTGAGCTAGATTATGCTGAATTTGTAAATGTTGGCAACCTATTTGCAATGTTGGAGTTACAGTAAAACTAAATTTTCTAGAAAATACACACAAAAGACTGCTTTAGTAATGCTAGCCACTGTGACCATGCTAATTTTTAAGACCGTGTTTATAATATGAACTATGTCATCATTTTGGTTTGTTCACATATTGATCTATATAATTAATGACTTCCTACGGCCAGAAGAAACATTTTTAATGCTGTATGTTAAAGAATATACAAACCAAATTGGTATTAGCACTGGAAAGCTAAAAGAACAAGGAAATCTGTCACAAAATTGAAATTGTAGTTAACTTCAGATGACTAAAAGATAATCCTTAGAAAGTTTAACCAATCACAAATTTGGGCACTTGTTACATTTCCTTATAAACTGTGGCCTGACCAAATGGATTGAATTTCCTAAACAGGTTTGTTTTCATTCCAAATACTGAGTGCAAATGTTTGTCCCCACTTTGGGCAATTTTACAGCAAAAGATTTCAGATACTTGAGCCAAAATAATCCACCTAAAGCCTCTTGAAGTGAGCAAAAGAAAGTCACTGAGGTTTTAATTCCCAGTATTACTGCCTGTAATAGCATTTCCTCAATGGTGCTCAAAGTGGCTTGTTGTAAGGCGCCTAGGTTTGACTAAGAGGTCTTGGTTGTTTTGGAAGAGAAAAATCCTTGGACAGATGACCGTGATAGAGTAGGACTGCTGGGGTAGGTGGAGAGAAGATGGTTGAAAGAAGCAGCTCAAGCAGAAAGAGAAGGAAAGAGGTTAAGTGGAGGCAGGTGTTCCATGACAAACCTTACAACCCCCACTTCTTCTCTTGCTTTAGTTCACTTCACTACCAGAAGTCCTCTGAGAGTTCAGAAAACCAGACCAAGAACAGATAGTTGAACATCACTTCCCTCTTCCTCTTTTACCTTCTTTGTTAGCTCTTATTCAATCACCTTATCCTCCTGATCTAATCTATCCGACCAAATTGAACCCTTTTCTTTTTATCCCAGGTTTCTTTCCATGGCCTCCCTTGTGTGCTTTCGGTTGCGGCGGGACCACCTGGCTTTGTGGTTTAAAATCGCATCAAACTCCTGTCACTTGGAGCAGATGAACAGCATTTTCTCTGCTTCACACTGCGTGACCCAGCTGGCAAATTCATTTAGATCGGATTGGATTTGAAAAAAAAAAAAAAAAGCAGTAAAAAACGGTGTTCTCTCATCGAGTTCCAGAGGTCATAAAATCTGAGCTCAACACTGGAGATTTAAAGTACACAAATCCAATTCTGATTGGTGGGAAAATGGGAAGCACATGATTTATGGCAATGGTAATTTTGTTAAATGAAATGAAATCAGACTATGATTACTCAGATTAGCCTTTCAGACGGAATCTCTTCCAATTGTTTTCAATTTTTGGCGCACTTCCTTTACGATTGACTTTTTAAACTGACTTTCCTTTTTCAGGCTCACACTGTCATTGGACAAAATATTTTAGACATCAATAAGTGGATTTTGAGGCAATGCTTGAAAGGAATATTCTCAATTTTTGCATCTTCATAAGCCTGAATTTTATCAAGAAGTTAATTCATTTGAGCAATTTAATTTCAGTAGGTGCATAACTCCGATAATCTCTGATTGCTGTTTATTTATTTTTTATTACATTTATCCAGTTAGAGAAAATCCACCACACTTTTTCCTTCCACTCAACTTTCCTTTAATATGCTCTGAAACAGCTCCAAAGAGATCTTATGCAGATTTTTTTTATTTGCTATGAGCTATACACTAATATGATTAAATTATCAAAATACATCACTTTTTGTGTTGAAACTGATTTTCACTTTTATACTTTTGGTAATTAATTAAAGCAAAACTCTAAAATATATTCTAATTTTCTGATATGAACCTACGTGTTTTCATAGAGATGGAAATTTCCAAGAGTTATGGCATGGAAGTGTTTCAGTTGAGACAAGAGTCCAGAGGGATTCTTAATTGCAGACAGATTTTATTTGGTCTTTCTCAAAGTGTGGCTCACAGAGCTTATATTGTTTGAGTGATGTGTGGGTACATTCAGCGTCACTGGAATGTAGGATGACTGATTGTTATGACAAGTGTGTATCTTAAGGTCTACTGACATGGTGTGTGTGTGTGTGTGTGTGTGTGTGCGTGCTCAGACAGGGATGGGTGTACTTTTAGTCTTTGAAAGTCTGTTGATTCGAGCCTCGCAGTGACAGATTCTTGTGTCCTTGAACAATGTGAAACAGGCGTCAAGAGTCAGCGAGACATCTGGATGCAAAACAGGGTTCCCTTTATTGGACTAAATGTTGGAATCAGTACAAAAATATCCACCTGCTGTCTTATTCTCTTCTTTCTTCTTTCATAATCGTCTTGAGTGCTGTTGGTTAGATTTAGTTTAATTTTAGAAAGTTTTGCAGTGGGGTTAAAATATGCAGTGGGTGAGCTGGGATCCAGGGTTGCCAGGAGAACTGAACTCCTCCCTGGGCAGAGCAGTGCTGATAGACACACGAGGATAAGAGTCTGACCCAGAATAGAAACAACCACAACATTTTACTAAGCTGGTGCTCATTATAAACACAAGGAATCCAAACCTTTAGCTGCTATTGTGTGTTTCTATTGTGTTGACATGAATCATCGTTAAATGCGAAGGCATTTAACAATGTTGTTTGTTATTTTATTGGTGTGTGTATAAAATAACGAAGAATATTTTATTGCAGCACTGTGTAATCATATTTAACTGAATTGCATTTATTATTACCTAAATCTCCCATGCTCATATTGCTGAAAACACTCTGTCAAAGCAAAATGCTTTTCTACTTGAACGCAAATCAGACCGTTGATAGCAAAGTCGCCACTTCATGGCTGCTCCATTATCATGGCTGCTCCATTATCTTAACTGGTGTCCATTTGTGATAATGGCTGGACGTTTGAGATGCTGGACATTTCCTCTCACCCACAGGAAAAGAGGCTACAGCCAGCAGCAGTCAGAAATATAAAGAGGGGCACAATTCCCAGAATTCATAATGCCCAACAATACTTTTATGATATTCTTGTTATCTTTGTTGTCATTGTTGTCATGTGATTTTTTTTTTTTTTTTTTTTTAGTTGGACAACACACCAAAGATATTTAGAAAGTCTCCTCAAAAGTTTGTCTCTTCAAAATGGATCATAATATCTACCACTGTTTGTTGTATTTTCTAGTCAATTTGGATGTCTCCATATTTGACAACGAAATTTTCAATTTACACCTCGCCAACAACTTGCCGTGGAATGAAAATGGTGGTCGAGATGTTGTTGATGTAAATCCACAGGCCAATCAACAAATGCAGTCTGCTGCCAATCAAATTGCTTGCATGCAATACCCAGTTAGGTCCGGCTTGTACCGGCCCCGGTTTCAAAAGACGGAGAAGAACCATGAACCTACAGGGATGATTGGAGAAGAGCCAGTTAGACTCACGCTCATGGAGAACAGGCTAAAGGACTTGGCTAACGCTAGCCAAGTCCTTTAGCTAACATTAGCCAAATCTCTTGATTTATTGATAATTTGGCTCATAATATCTTTTAGTGCAGTTTCAGTTATTCATTGAAACTGAATAACAAAACTCACATGAAAAGCTGTTGCCTGCCTCATAACTTGCTCTTTGCTATAACGGTATAAAGTTTAATGAGTAGGGTTTCACCTACTGTCTGCTTAGCTCCGTCCTGCACCACCAACTTTGTTATAAATAAAGTAATTTTGTTATTTATAATTTTGTTATGCATAACAAAGTTACCTTTACTTAAAGAGTTACTTCCTCTTTAAGCAGTTACTACAACATTTTAAAACTTCAAAGTGAAATATCAACTTCAATATACAGTTAAAAGTTTATGTGCGGTACTTTACCATTAAACTCATGTCATTGTCTTGTCTTACCATTACATGACAATGGAGAGTCGATGTGGAGACACAAGTATAGTCTCTCTTCCATGTACCAGAAAATAAAAGGAAAATGTGTTTATAGAAAGTCTGTTTATGTTCTTGATGTTATATCTATGATGTATTTGTATATGCTTTCAGTATGTGGCTGTTTGATCTTGTGAGTCAGTCAATAAATAATGCTGCATGATGCAGTACAATGGGTTCACTTGAAGAGAACATATGAGAATGAAGGCTAGCTCTGTAACTGATTGTAACTCAGAGTTTGAAGTGAAAAAACAAAGAGCAGTAGGTTACTGGTTTGGTCCAGAAATGACTTTCATGACTCCTTTCATGGCTTCCTTAGCCTGGGTTTATCCTCTGTTTATGCTCAGGCGAAGGGCTGCTGATTTGGCAGCCTGGTATTCACCTGATTAAAATGACCTTCTTATGTAAACTAATCTGGCGGCCTGAGACCAGAGAGCACACATGGACCTTTTAGGAGCCTGGACATTGTATGGAGGATTCTGTCAGGGTAATTAGTACACATGCATGCTGATAGCACTGTGTTCACACTACCGATAATCCATTTTGGTATTGAATTTAACAGATTAACCTTTCAGGAAAGAATGCTGAGAAACTTCAAGAAGCTATAAGTAATAATAGTTTTAATATCAGCATTGTAGAAGGTACAAGGTATTGTGTTTGCAGTTCTGTTGATAATTTTTCAAGCAAATGCATGTAAAAATGAACACTCAAACTCTTTTGTGTACTTTGTTTGAGCCTGAACTCCACCTCTTATTGCCATACTGCTTTTCTTCTTTACATTGTGTGAATTTATATGGTTTGCCTTTTCCTTTCTATCAGTTCCATTCCTTACAGTTCCCTTTTCCTTTTTGTCCTATTTTTATGTCTGTTTTATGAGTTCGGGTCAAGTAGTGTGGATACACACGGATTTCAGCCCCAGTTCGATCATAAAATGAAACCCGCCCTTGCTCTCTATGCCAGAGTAACATGTGCTTTTCAGGTTTTTTGATAGTTTGTGTGCTTCTTTTGCCGAGCCTAAGTGAATCACGTGGTTGATAAATCAATGCTGGCAGCTGTCATTTGGTTAAAATGCAGAATTTTCTCAAGAGCAGATGTTCTGTATACCAGTGTGTTTTCAATTTCCTCTGCTGCTGTAAATTCTGCTGTATCTGAACCTGGATAGATGCCATATTTGACATTGGCTTATAACTGTAAACAGATATTGTATTCATATTAGTCCTGGTTTTACAAAGGAATGCATTGAACCTTTTTTATTCTCTTTATTTTAAAAATAGTTGCACAGGTGCATCTGTGTGCAAAAAACTTGATGATTTTTTTTTTATTCATTGAATAAAAAATGTAATGAATGTCTTTTATTGCAGTAATTCAATTAAAAAAATAATTTATATATTGATTCATTGCATAGCCTTTTTCCAAATTACCCAAAACATAGTTTCTATATTATAAATAAATATAAATTTAATAAAGTTCCTCTGACAATTACATGATTATGGTGTTATATTTAT
Source organism: Poecilia formosa (assembly GCF_000485575.1). Taxonomy (NCBI): domain Eukaryota; kingdom Metazoa; phylum Chordata; class Actinopteri; order Cyprinodontiformes; family Poeciliidae; genus Poecilia; species Poecilia formosa. The sequence continues at coordinate 1,522,908 of NW_006799977.1, forward strand.
AAAACATTGATGCTTCTGGGGTTGCATGGAAAATAGACGCCTGGTTCTCTGTCTATCTCTATGGGAGCTTCATGCATACGTTTATGGACAGTGCACCAATAACAAGGACTGGGAAATATTAAATAATCAATAGTGTAATTTTCCTAATTACACTATTGATTAATCAGGCATAACCAATGCATCAATAGCTAGATGATTGAAAAAAATCTTTGAAAAACTATGTCCATCTTTAATGTGTTGAAGGGTTTTCAGATCTGAGGTCTGACTTCTGAAATGTTTAACATTAAGCAGTTTATTTAATCAGACTTAATGTTTTACTAAGAAGGGAAAATGAAAATGATAAAAAAAGACTGCAGCCAAATAGTTGGATGTGATATAAAGATATGCAGCAGCAAAGTCTGTGATTTCACAGTAATTTCCCCCGTCACTTATTGAAGTGGATGTTAGCATTTTTTTTTTTTTTTTTTATACAACGATGTGATTAAAATTAATGAAGCGTGACAAAGAATCATTTTAATTAAGGAACATTAGAACAAAAGATGAGAATCCCTCCCCTGCTTTAATTTTCTGTAAACATTTAAAACTCCTCCTCCAGTTTTAGATCTACATGATGAAAACTCCAGTCAGAGCTGATCAGATGTGCAATCCTACGCTCCCCTCCATTA
>NW_006799977.1:1523587-1708793 GCF_000485575.1 Poecilia formosa
AATCATTTTAATTAAGGAACATTAGAACAAAAGATTAAACTTCTGCAGTGGTTTTTTTTTTTTTTTTTTTTTTTCTTTTTTAGGCGCATGCTTTTATAGAGGTGGGTCCAATTAGTGAGCTATGAAATGTTTTATTTGGTAAAGATTACTCCGTTGTATTTGAAAAATGCCTCAAATAACCTGTTAGCGCTCTAAAATTTGATGTGATGTGTGGTTATTAAAGCCAATTATGGGTAGAACTTCCAAAAACCGATGGGGCATGTTGACTAAACTTTTAATCTAAGTTAAATATAAACACAGAAATTGAAGTAATAGGATTAGCACATGGCTGTAACAATATACTGACCTCTCCTGCAGGGGCCCGGCAGCATGGAGAGCAGATAAACCCCTGTGCTCTGTTTGCATTTGTGACTGTATCAGTTATCTCACCCCTGTGTAAAACCTCACAACAGGTAGCCGGCAGTGTAAAACAGACTTCACATCAAAGCTACCTTCAAGGCCACACTTTTCTGGAATCTGAAATCCACTTTAACATGTGGAAGCAGCTCAGATTCCTTAGTTTTAGTAGTAGCTGAATGTGGTCAACAAATTTAGATGAAATATTCTCTCCTTCTGTTAAAGACTTCGTTTTTTTGTGTGTTGGGTGCAGAGCTGCAGATGACACTGGGAGGAGTGGGAATGTCGAGACAAAGGCTACCAGTAGAGAAGGAATGCTGGTGTCCTGCTGAGCTAATCCCAGTTTGAAGAAAGGAGAAAATGTGGAACTGCATAGGAGAAGAGGGAGGAGACAAAAAGATGGCAAAGGAGGGTCCCAGGGTCTGGGCAAAAATGGAAAGCGTTGCTTGGAAAAAGAAGTCTCCCCCATCTTTCACCTGCTTTCTTTCTGAGCAACAAGATCTTCTGCTGGTGGTCCAACGGGTCTCTCTTTGGTTATCAAGGAATTCAGAGTTAATGAGACAGATGGGCTGTTTGAGAAGTGATCATCTTAGCCTGGGGCTAACGGTTTAATTAGTAATGCCAGGTTCACTCTCAAGGGCCATTTGTGTTGAAACAAACATCTACAGATGATACTGAAGATGAGATCTTTTTCTTTTTTAACGACCTACCCATCAGGCTCTTCTGACTGATTCAGATTTCCAGTTTTCTTTGACTCTTGACCTGTGCGACTTTTTTCTGAAACATTTAAAAAAAAAGATTTTTTTTTTTCTGATTCTTTGATAGAGGTGATTCTGAAAAAAATTGAGTTTTCAAGATTTCCCCGATTTGTGTAACATGAAAAAGTTTAAGACTGTTGAAATTTGAGTGTGGAAAAGCATAGAATTAAAAATTGTTCAGTTTACGGGAACTCTGGCTTGTGAATCTGCTCATTTTATTATGTTTAGATTTAGCAGATCCTGTTGACGATATTGGTGCCATGATTGATTCGCCCTGATTTCATTACTTCTGGGTGGTTGGTGATTTTCCAATACTTGCATGTCAAACCAATCTTATCCACCGATATTTACTTTTACTACAGTCTAAAAATCAGCCACTGTTCTCTTTTGCTCCACCGTTAGAGCGGTCTGACTGACAGACCCGCCCACCACGTCACATTTAAAGGTGCACTGTGTGCTCCTGTACATGCTCTAAGCATAGCTGTAATCTAACCTGTTATGTAAGTATTGTTTGAGTAAAAAAAACATAACTCTAGAAAAACTGATTTTAATAGTTTGGACAATAATTCTCAAAATGTTTTACTTATATTTGAGAGTAATTCCTCAGGTCAAGTTTGTATTGTTTTACAGGTATTATTTGATTGATGTCTTTAAATACAATACGATTGGAACATTGAAAGTGTATTGTGACGTAATAATACTCGAAATTGTCAGTTTTATATAAAAAAGTTGGTATAGGCCAAACTAATCAGCAGGTCAGGTATTTTAGAAATCAGAGATCGACGAGAAAACTGCAAACGGTGCACCATCATGTCCATATATCAGCATATTTTGCTTGTCAAAAATTTTTCTAGTGGGAATTTTTGCAGTTGTGCACGTGGGAGCATAAAAAGTTTCTAAATATGTTTGTGGACAGTTATACTGCCGTGCTGGCAAATGAGCATGAACACTTATGTTTTCAATCCAAGCATGACAAGAGACTGAGAGAGTCTCGGCCTTTTGATTTAAAGCAGATCTTCAAAGCCTGTGTATGAATGCAGGTTGGGGGCTGCACCATCAGATTGACCCCCAAGATAAGAACCAGACCACTGGGAGCTTAGGCAACATGGACTCAGAATTAGAACGAACAAAAGGAAACCAATGGCAGACAAAAACAAAATGCATATTTTTATTTTTTTTATGCCTCCTATTACCTTCTTTGTCTCCCTTACGTATAGTTTTCAGTTTGGCATTTAGTGGGATTGCCATTGTAAATATGTCATTCTTCTAGATCCCAGCATGCTGCCTCAGCGGCTGAATCCAAACCATTTCCTGTCCAACCTCCTGCGCCAGGCCTCCAGGTTTTGTCCTGTCTGGTCCAAGCTTGAAGCAATTACAAGCGGCTCAGGGGAAATCACCTCCCTTTTACAATGTGCTCTGGCTCATTTTTCACAACACCACAGCTCTTTTAAAGTGTTGACAGAGACATTAAACACGAAGGCCTCCATCACTGACAAGTTAGTTTGGGAGGAAGTTGAGAGTATATGAAGTAAGAGTTTTTGAAAAAGGAAGGATTGAGATGTGCAGAAATGTATATATTTAGGAAAAGAAGGTGCCAGGAAATATGCTAATCTAACTTTCAGATTGAGATTATTATCCGTATCATCAGCATAACATGACATCAGTTGTATAATTTGAGCTTTCGCTACGCCTGCTTAATTTTATGTTCAGTTATAAAATGCATTTAATACAGTATATACTTAAGGAAGAATAATCTTTCAACAAGTTGTAAGTTGAGGAATGTTATTCATGGATATTTCGGCATTTTCTGTGCGGTGACCGGTCCAGACGGATTTCCACAGCGGATGCAGACTGTAGACAGTACTCTTTTTTCTTTTTTTCTTTTTTTCTTTATGATTTGGCTACTTTCACTCCTCACAACTCATCGCACACTCACAGAGGTCAGCATTTCCCTGTCATTTCGGTCTGCTTTTCTTCCTTCTCCTTTTTGCAGGTCTTTTTTTTTTTCCTTCAAAAAATTCAGCTTCCCTTTCCATTTTTCTTTCTGCTTTACAGCCCAGGAAATTCGTCTTACTCGATTCCAGAAGGCTAGATGATTTAAAGGGCCCTCCTTTCTTTGTGCCAAAAGCATGCTTAATGTCTTGTTTCTGATAACTCGCATGCAGGATAGAGGAAGAGTTCATTATGTGAAAGATTTTCCTTAAGCAAAAATTGAACCTTTTCCCTTCAGGCATGTTGTTGAGAGTGAAAGCTGAAAGATTAAGCTCTAAATATTGTCAATTCCTTCACAAAACTCACATTTTAGTCACAGGAAATATCAGAAGAAAAAGCCAACGAACGAAGGGGGGCAAAGAGAGAAGGGTTGTTAAAAGGTTGGGAAAGGCTGTTGGAGACATGGATTTCATTAGAGCTCCCTGTGTGAGGGTGCCTCCTCCAGGAGAGAGGGCATTGTTCTGCTCTCTGCCCCTGGCTCAGAGTTCCTGCCATGGGTTAGACTTGTTAGAGAGACAGCCTCCTGTAGAGGCGGCTGGACAAGGGTTATCAAAGGACAAAGAAGCCTTTTGGTGTGCTGACAGGCGGACAGGTCAGACGCCATGGTGTGTGCGTCAATCAGGGAGCGGGTGTGTGATGATGTGAGTGTCGCTGCTCTGGCACAAGAGAATCCCTCTCTTGTGTGTGTGTGTTTTTTTTTTTTTTTTTTTAACAAGTTCGCTCACAGCAGCACTGCCAGCGTGAATAAGAACGACTGTAGGAAATGTTTAAGCAGGAGTTTTACTTGCTTTTCTGGCAGCTAAAACAACTGTACAAATCCGTTGTGTTTAAAAAGTTGTTGAAATGTTTACTTTTGGATTTTACCCCGGGAGCAGTTGCCAAACTATTTTCCTGTTTCAGAGAAATGCCGAAGAGCAGCTGTAACCTTTCAGTGTCACTAAAACGTGCAGCAACAAAAGATGATTGTACGGAGTGAAGCTTCAGCGCACCCAGTATAAAAACTTATCTTCCATTTAATTAAAATATAAAGATACATTATCTGTGCTTATGAGTTGACCAAGCCTCATCTTTACAAGAAATTGTTTATATTGCTTTTGAGATGGCAGTGATGGATTCACTTTCATTTTTTTTATTAAGAAGTAAATGTTATCCCTTGTTCAATTAGTTAAGATTTGGACATTTTTACCTGGGAAATTAAGAAAATATTAATCACAGCAATATCACAGAACAATCATTTTAATATGTCAGTACGTTATGCAGGAGTGACGTTTTTCATCTTACTGTAAAGGTTTTGCAGTGCATGTTAATGTCGATGCTTAGCGATATGTCAATCATAATTTTATTTTTTAATGACCGAACAAATTAAAATTATGAACGTCTCTCAGCTGATTTCTCAAAATCCCTCATTTCAATCATATGTAGTAAGAGGTACAATGGTGGCGACAGGAGGAAGGTTGCCAGTTCGATCTCCTGCTCGGTCTGTCTCAGTTGTGTTGTTCTTCGGCAAGACACGTCTGCGTATTTGCATTTCATTTTGCTTCTTTAAGAACAAGTCTTTTTTCATATTTGTAATTAATTCATTCATCTTTGCTTTTATTGCTAAGATTGTTTGTCAAAGAAACTCCTTTGCTTTAAAATTTAAACCCCCAAAATTGTAGGGGGATTATTTATGATAATCACAAATCAAATTCACAACCTTCTCTGTTCTTTATGCTGCCTAATCTGTAAAGCCTTCATTTTGCTGTTTCAGTAAATGTGCCTTTAGTGGTTGAAGCCCCTCAGCGCTTCATGCGAGGGCACCTTGATGGATTAAGTATGTTATTAGGCTAGACAAGCGGTGTTGACCCTCCAACCCCTTCCACAACATATGTTTGAGCTTCAGACTGCTTATATGTACATGAAACGGCCATGATTTCATCCTGTCACAAGTTGTGGTCATTTCTCCAAAATGGATCCTTTGAGTCATGTTGAAAAGATTAATTAAATCTAAAGAAGCCTGCTGCAATCTGTATCAAACATGTATTTGTGAATAGCTGTGCCTTTGTACAAACATTCCCAGCATGTCCCTTTTCCTTTTCTATACTATTCCTTTGGAAGTTGTTTTGGTCGTGACACGATGTTGCAACCACAAGTATTTTCCTCGCGCTCTAATTGTGCTGTTTTTTTGGATCATTCTACTTTGTTTTTTCTTTTTTTTTTTGTATGTGTTTTTTAAATGCAGATTATCAGATCAGTGTTTAGTAGTAAGATTAATATATTTGAAGGGTCAATATCAATAAAATACATGGAAAAAGAGGAAAAACTGCTAAATAAAAATGAATGTAAATTAAAGAAGTCTGAGCAGGTGTCTTTTGGGATGTTATCAGAAGCATTCTGAAAAAAAATCCCAATGAATTTTGTTTTTATGTGGCCAACTGTCTGAAGTGAGTTTGATTTATTCTGCAGAAGAGTCTGGCATTTGCCTTTAATAATATATTTGCTTTATGCTCTGTCTTAGCAGTAGCGCGGTTCCTCATTGCTTCTGCTTAAAGAGTTTTGGAGAAGCTTGATATTTTAAAAACGAAAAAGGATCAAATCAAATCCTTCCTCTTGAACTCTTAGAGGTTATGTGTTTGGCACAGAGTTTTGCATGTTTGCAGAAGGTTAGTTCAAGGTCGAGCGCCTGCAGTGATGTGAGCTGAACTTAAAGTCGAGGTGAAAATCCTTCCTATGCTGCGGAAACTGTGTGTAGTTGTTATAACCCTGAGGAAAATATTTGACTGACTCCACAGAGGCAGATGCATTAGAAACACGTTGACGTGTAAAGTACAAGGACGTTTTGACTCTCCAAGAGAAAAGCATTATAAACTTCTACTAGCAGAGTAGAAGAAACAAAACGGACCACCCAAAGTCTAAACTCTGCCTGTCTCTGTGGGGCCATGCTGAGGATTTTCTCTTTTGGCATTCATATGCACACGCGCACACTCACACACACACACACACACGCACACACACACCTACACACGCACGCACACACACATATGCTCTTCATCTGTGGCACTGCTTTAGACGAGCACACACACCCTGATAATCAAGGCAGTGTCCCGTGTGTAGTCACAGACATGTGCAATGTGTCTGTTCACACTTACATGACAGGAAACCAAAATACAACATCATCAACATGCAGTCACGTATAAACACCTTGTTCTATATTTGTCTTTCAGTTGACTGCTGATTTCCAACTAAGAACAAAGACGGCCTGCAATGGTAAAAAAATAAATAAATAAATCATTTGAATGCCTGCATAGTCCCTTGAAGTTTACTTTACACTTTAAAATAGCAAGATAACAGTAGAAATTAAGCTAAGTGGATCTCAAATGCTCCTTCTTCTCCATTGCCAGCTACAGGTCACCAGTTCATTGCAGGGCATTGAGTGCACTTAGATTCCCCTTAATTATTTTTTTTAGGACAACTACTATAGCATTAATTTACTTAGTTGTTTTGTAAGCTTTTCATTGAATGAAGTTTGAAATCTTTCTTGACGTTTTGGTTATCAGCTGTTTGGAAATTATCAAGCAGTTAGAGATTTATGTTCATGCTCTTATTTTGAAGTCCGTTTCCTCTCTTCATGTTTTTTCCCCTCCAGTAACTTTGTTTCAAACAACAAACATAGAGGGACAAAGTAAAAGTCTGTCAGTGAAGAACATTATATAAACATGAATGTCTAAGAATATTATAAAACATGTAAATTATGTTAAAATCAAATTGGCGCTTAAGGGCAGATATAATTTGAATTGAAGTTAGCGCATTTGCATTAACTTCTGCTAAATGAAGTGGTGGTGTAGCGCATTAGCTTTAGTACAACTAACTCTTTAGCTTGCAGTACCCTATGTCACAATAAAAGTGGGATCATTTTTTCCATATTATCTTTGTAGCAGTAGTGTATACTCTTAGAGCCTTTGTAAATTTGTGCTGCAGTTGAATGGAAAGAAGAGAAGTAGGGAAGATACTTCTCCTCGATCTCTTTTGTCTTTCCAAATTTCTACACATTGGTAAACAGAAAGAGCTTTACACATGCTCCTTATCCATGCAGCTCCCTTTTCTAAATATCTTGCCATCTTTTGTTTTTTTCCTTGGATGCCTGTTACCATGACTGTAAACCTTAAAGATTTGTGTGTTTTAGCAGTCAACCAGAGAGCCTGTCGTATCATCACAGTGCTTGGCAAATAAACTTAATAGACCAACATGTGGACTCCACATGGAGTAATAATACCTTATGTCCCATCTTGGCATCAAACCTCATTTATTTCAGTCTCTTTGTCATAACCTTGCTCTTTCATCTCTGATCAAAAAAACTTTCATCTGTGTTTCTAAAGCTGCCATTACGACCACGTTATCCCTAATAAAATGCATTCATTTCTGCTTAATGTAAACCATAAGCAGAAAATGATGAGCAGTTGGTTTACTAACACACATGGGTCAGTTCCAGTCAAAAATACGGGACCGTTGGCTTTTCCATCATGATTATCGGACCAGTGGGAGGGAAATGTCAGCCCATCATTGTTTTAGTAAATGTTTTTGCATTCCGCCACATTTAGATCATTTACAGGTGTTTCACACATGGCTGAGGATTTAATGCTTTATTATTTATTTCTTTTTTCAATTAAACAAAGGATTTCCATCTGCTGCTGATTGCGTAATCAGCTCCTCCTGAACATCTCCAGTGTTTTTGTAAATGTTTTTGCCGTTCCAGGAACATCTTCAAAGTCCGACTTGAGCTGCTTTCGACATATTCTTCCATCCTCATTTATCTTCATCTAGTGTGCAGCCCTATTGTGAATAGAGTCCCCCATTTTTCCATGTATTTGCTGTTTGGTCTTTCATGTAAGTGGTGATTTTATGGCAAACTGCGGTAAAGGAATCTGGAAGAATCTGATGACTGAGCTTTTCATTGACCTCAATGGACGCATACTATGAAATACTAAACACTGGAAAACATTTAAGAGAAGAGACTGAATAGCCTATTATTTCAAGTGAAATGGAACATATTAAAGTTTGAACTGTTTCCTTATGAATCAGCAAACATTTTTTAGTTTTTACTTTTTGACTGACTAATTACCAAGCACAACGTACTAAAGAAAAATGGTCCGATTTCCATCGATAGATAATTTATTAGTGCGTGATTAAAGAACAACTTTGCAGCAGAATTTTTATGTTTTAACAATATTAATAGCACAACCTAAGATTAAGTCTGAAAGCTGTATTAATGTGAGTCTTCCACCTTGCATTTTCCTTAGCTTACCACCTTACCAATCTTGTACGTGGCAGAAATCCGTCTAGTTTTGTTTTTTTAATCTTATCATCAACCTTCTCTAAATAAAGACCAAACAATTCTAAGTTTCACTTTCGTTCTCTCTTGGCCTCCTTTAGATTATATTTTTGATTCAAATCATATTTACATAATAAGGCACATCTCCCTGATACCTCAACTAAAAACATTCTTTAACTACTCTATCAGCTAATGTCGTTATATAGAGCTAAATATAACAGAAATTCAAAAAGCCCAGTCCTGTTACATTGCTCTTGCATAGGAACATGCATCAAACCATGGATTCAATTTGAGCTTTCTCTGTTTGGTTTTGCACGGTCTCAGTTTATTGACATTACTGTGCATGCCTTATGCAGCGCAGTCTGCTGCACATACGTACACACACTGCTGTTTTTGTTGGACCCAGCAGAAGCAGACCTGCAGTGTGTCACTCTACCGTCAGAGGGAGGGGAAACTGGACCAGGTGCATTGTGTCCCTGACCTTGTTTATACGTGTGTGTTGTTCCCCCATATTCCAGTTTCTGTCCAGGTCAAACAGCATACCGAGACCTCAAGTGACCATTGGACAGTGTTTGAGTTATTGTTTGGCCAGGAGACTGGAGAAAATAAGACTGGCATTAATTTACTGTTGCGGCGTGCTGCTTTATGTCCCTCTCAGCTTTGTCATGCTCATGAACAGGGGCCTGCAGGCTGTGCAGAGCCAAGCATGCTGTCAAAGAAGAATGCTGTTATTGTGTTTCTTCAGACAGAGTGTGATGTAAAATAAGTGACGGGACAGAGAGATGTGATGTTTGGTATTGGAATGGATTAGTTATCAGAATGCAATCAAGACTGTCTAGCTTGCTAAGACAAACTTTTCTCGCGGAACACAGCCTTCACAAACTACACAGAACCAGATTCAGTACTTTGAAATGATTGACATTTTGCACAAATTAAATATCTTACTATACAGAGTTGGTTTTTAAAGCCATCCATTTATCTACTCTTCCTTTGGTTATTGCTTTAACTGCAGGTTTTAGATTGTCCTTGTGAGGGTTTCTGACAGAACTAACTCTGTTTTAGAAACCACACAAACGCATGAATCCTTTCACAAGTCGTGATTAAAAACACCAGCCATGGAAAATAAAAACAGAACAAAAAAACAATATATATATAAAAAAAACACTTTCACTTTTCTGACTTTAGTAAAGAGAGAAATGAGCGAGCGTGTGTTGCTGCTGCTGTGCAGCTAAATGACAGGGTGGCAGTCCAGGATGACGGCACGGAGTTTGATAAATGGGTTGTTAATGAGAGGAGAGCAGGACTAACGCTGGGGAGTAAAACTGTAATACTAACATGAGAGAAGGGAAAATTAGGAAAAACTTCCCTGCCTGTGGGAACTAAATCACAGCACTAAACAACAGCTGCATGGATCACAGCTATCAAATGTGTTAAAGGACGCAAAGCATTATGGAAACTTGTCTAGCCCAGAGCAAGTTTACACAATGCGCTGAACTATTTGTGGGGTTCTTTTTTTTTTATTTTAGAGAAGCTTTACGTTCATGGATTATCAGAATAACTTGCAGAGGTTTTTTATATTATTGTTCCAAAATACACCTTCAGCACAATTTGGTGCCCAAGTTTAACTTTGTTGTGGGTTTCCCCTAATTCACAGAGGCTCACAGTCATACATACAGGCTCAAATGTATGGACATACCACCACCAATATGTAGATGTCCCTTACCAAGTTCCACTACAACCACATGTTTTTAGAGTTTTTGGTGTGGTTCTGGTATTTAACCAAACTCTGGAAATGGTTCAGCTCATTTTATTTGGTTTTTTTCCTGGCATGAACTTGGCATCCATCTACTTTGTTCAAGTCAGTAACACTTGCAGAAAAGCAGATCTTTAGCATAATGGTACCACCATTATGTTCCACTAATCCATTGTTCTTCATTTTCTCCTTTTCTCTCTTTCTTCTTCTGTTTCTTCTGCCACATCATTGCTCTAAGTGGTATTGCAACTACAAGGTGGTTGGGGTCCATTTTCACCATGAATGTGATCGTTTTTCTGTCTCCTCAGAGACATCTAATTCAATCAGTTGTCAGGGTTTTGGAGCCTTTATATTCTCTGCATAAATCTCCATTTTAGCTTCTGACCAAATGAATTCAAGACCAATTTACTTTCTCAAGGACAAATTGTATACATTACAATTGTTACAGTTTTATATTGGGTCAAAATTGGCACACAGCTTCGCTCTGCTCCTGGAGGCTTGTGTTTCCAGCAGAAGAGAGAAGCAGGGTTTTGTGTATAAATTTGGCCACAGCTGGTACTATTAAAATGTGACTCAGTGGTTGTCTTCTCTGTTTTTTATATGAGATCTTTCCTCAAAGAGAAGAATGGAAAAAATTGCTGTTGCTTTGGACACTGTTGGTTGAAGCTGTACTTGGCCCTGAGCCTACCTGTTCTTTCAAGAAACGGGCACAAACAAACATGCTTTTCATGGTTTTTTTCATGGTGGGAAACAAAAGAAAAAAAAACTCTTTTTTGTGGTCTAGAAAGGAAAAAGCAGCTTTGCTCTCTTTGTGCTGCAATATCTCAGCAACTTCCCTCTAAATTGGGTGTGGGCATCAGGGGGCAGCAATTCTAAATCTGACTTACCAGATTTATTATTGGCATGCAGAGAATACAAGGCATTTGGGAATATAATCACACAGCATTTATAGCACACCAAGTGGTACCTTGCTTGGCTTTTAACAGTAAAAGACCAGTTTCAATTAAAGATTCCAAAAAAAAAAAAAAAAAAACAGAAAAAGACTTTAAACATACTGTAACGACCCTTGAAATAGCTCCCCAACCCCCAACTGGCCTTGACCAAGACTCTGAGTAGTGGACAAAGTCTTCTTCTCTTCCCACCTGCCTGAAGAATGTTTTATGCACACAGCTGAAGCTCCCTAATTGGCCCACAGCAGCTAAGGTTGTTGTGAACTCTAATTGATGGTTACACAGACTCTCCGCTGGGTGACTGAAATCTCATTATTCTCTGAGCTCTACTGGCCCATGACCTGGCAGGGTCAAGCAGTGACTGCTTTGAACTGCTGAGGTCCAGATGACAGAGAAGGAAGGAAATCAGCCTCAATGGTAACCATCTGAATCTTTTGATTACCTCCTCATATTACTGTACTTTATCCTGTTGCGCTGCTCAGTCACCTTATTGCCGTTTCCTGCAAGATCTTGTAAACACAATATCTGTTGCAATATTGTGCAACTCTGCACTCAAGCGTCCAATTTCCACTAAGAATCACATTTCAAATAATGTTATTGTTGCGAAACCTGAGGCTACATAGATCTAAAATCAGTACAACAAGATATCAACCAAAGACTGAATGCAATGCACAAAATCTAATATTGTTGATGGAAAACACATGTACAAAATTTTCTGATTTTAACCATTAGTAATTGGCTCAATGTGTAGTAGATGCTTCACAACATTTTCTTTTAGCCCCATCACAGTTTCTTCTGGCTAATGTGTTGAGCCTTTTGGAAAATCCCATGGGTGGGCCCTCAGCAACTGTGGATACAGATGCCAATTCTGGTATTTTAATGTACTTAAACAGTTCTTCAGATGTTAGTTTGACTTGTGTGAATCATTAAGTGCTGAAGCCTTGCATCTGCACTAACCCTAACTGTTACTGCATGTGAATAAGTCAGCCACTCGGGAATGTGGGTCACACATGATGCAAGCCTTCCACATGCACACACACTTCCTCACTCGTTTCACCAGCCCACAAACAAACTTGGTTCACACATGGAGTCTGCCGACTGTGTGTATGAAGTGGGTTGAGTTTCATATGGGGCACTATTTCTAAACCATCCTGTTTTCAGCACTTTAAGTCTGACATGCTAACTAGATACTCATACTTTTACTCTCCGTGCCAAGAGGCGGCTGTTGCGAGCGACCTGTCTGCTGCCAGATTTAGACTCATTAATAGCAGCTGTTATGCACAAACTATGAGCAGGAGTGCAGCACTGATAGAAATCTGTGAGGTCAAACATACAGCTTAATATCTGAGTGAGAACTCATATAAAATGCTGTAAAATAGTATTTGCTTCATATTTTTTTCTGTTTTTACCAAACCTGTCAAAATAAAAGTAAGCAAGGTCACCAGAAGATATAGTTTTCAAATCATGATTTAATTTATTTATTTATGGAAAAACTATTCAAATCAACTTAGGAATATATGAAAACATAATTACGACCCCAATTCAAATAAATGGTTGTGAAATCCTTGGTATAAAGAACAGACATCAAGGATTGTTGATAAGTGGCAATTAGTATTTCACATTACTGAGGAGGGTTTTTATTGTGCAATCTTCTTTAAAGAGTTTTACTTCAGCCACAATGAAAGGTATTGTAGCCTGACTGACATGCTTGAGATCATAAAGTTTCTGGTAAAACTTCACTTGCATCCAAGACGGATGGGAATGGGCAAAGACATAATCAAGTGAAGACTCCAGCAGCCTTTGATTAAACTGGTGAACCAACTTTCTTAACCAACCAACACTTTTCAGCATGTGGCCTTCAATAGGATGTTGCTGAAGTATTCACCTCACCTCTAAAATCTTGCCACAGCATCTCAATTGAATTTAGGTCTTGCCTGTTATTAGACCATTTAGAGTTGAACTTGGTGATTTTATTTGGCTCGTTGTTTTGCTGTATAAAATGAGTGCACCTAAGGTCACCAACTGATGGCTGTACACTTTGCTTCAGGATTTTTTACAAGGGAGCAGACTTCCTGGATCCATCAGTCACAACAAATTTTCCAGGTCCTGCAGTATCCCCCGACCATTGTGCTAGCACCAACATTCTTGATTGCCAGTATTATGATCTGTTTTTCAGATGCTGTTTCATGATAGTTGCAGTGGGATGCACATCATCACACATTTTTGTTCTCCCATTTGAGTCTGTACTGCTTCTAAAACAGTCCAAGTAGATAAAAAGACCACCCAGCCATTTTCTGGCAATAAGTTAATGTTAATGTCCGGAAAACAAGCCATTTCAAAAACCTCCCGGTTAATAAGTCACAATCGGCTAGAAATGCACCGTTACTTAGCAACCCAGTCCACCCATCCCCTCGCCTAGTGGAGGGAAGGGGTAAATACATTTTCCACAGCACTGCGAGTTAAATGAGAGGATAAACTGCACAGTTAGGAAGCACTGCCAGGTTTTTAGAAGTCACAATTTCCAACCCTGGTAAAGCAATTAAACTAAAAAATAGACTCAGCAGGTCATAATATTTCATCTGTCAACATGCACAAGTTTTCTGTCTATCAGCAGTATCCTGTGTCTTATTCTCCCACCCTTCCAATCCTAAGCTACTATTCAGAGCTTCCAAAATCTAATGTGTTTGCATATGGTTTCTGGAACAAACGTTCCTTTTAAATTTTTTAAAAGAAAACTAATATGTAAAAAAAAAAAAAAAAAACATCGCTGTGAGGTGGGTGTTTTGGTGCAAAGAAAAATAGAGGTGTAGTGCAGTGGAAGTGCTGCTAGGAGAGGGATAGCAAGGATGAATGAACACTTTGTGAAGTTCAGCTTAGAAATGACATGCAGATGCATTGGTTCATTGGTTCAGGGCATAAAATGAGAGGACAAATATTCCTCATTTGCTTTGCCCCTGCTCCAACTATCCATCAAAATAAGTAAGTGCAGCCCACTTATGCCATCACAAGTTTAAAAAAATAAATCAAAAATACCTATCAATAGTGATATTTCTCATAAAAGAGCAAAAATAAATTCTGTTTTCTGTCCCCCAAATTCTCAGTTCTGAGCTGCTGATCAGAGCTGAGGACTTCTGCAGCAGCCAAACTGACGTTGTTTTAACAGAGAATCTCTCTGACCTGCAGCAGTTAGGGCTGGAGTGGACACCTCACACCCTGTCAACGCTAAAACCGCCAGAACCATGGAAACATACAGACAAGACTTCCCCATTGCTGAGCTCGACATCTGGGTTGTTCAATGCCACACTGAGCAACTCCTATTAAAACAGATATGGAACTTATTAAGGAGCAGTGGGGCTGCAGAAAAAAAAATGCTGTATTATTTTCCATAGCAGAGGGGGGAAGAAAAGGATTGAAAATACCAAATTGATTACAGTTGCACTTTTTTATGGTTTCTTTCAGTGAGTCCAGAAAGCTTAGCTGAAGGGCTTTTTCAAGTTATTTGTCAGAGATGGAAAATGTGCAGGCAGAGGTAAGGTAGTTGACCATGAAGGCAGGAAACTTTAGGTAGATTTTTCTATTTCTATTAAATATGCTCTGCTGGAAATGCTGCTGGGTATGGTATAATTTACATTTCAAGATAAAACCTTGAACCACTCAAAAGACTATTATATTTGTTTAACAATGCCTGCTAAAGAATGTTAAGTTTTTGTCCTGATGCCAAGCTACTGTAAAATTGCTCTCATGGAAACAAAGTTATGACTTTATTGAAAACCCCTCTTAGCACTTTTCCAGGTCCATAATGTTAGAAAGACGAGCTCCTATCCTGATATGTCGAATTGGAAATGTTTATTAAAGGTGTGGGATGGTGCATGTTTTGCCATATGATGTAATATGAATCTGAAGGAGTCAACTCCAAGTTGAGCCGGCAGAGGAAATCACAGTGAAAAGAAAACGAGGTAGATTGTTTATACAGATTCAACCACAGGTATCTGGGAAAAGGGTCAGTATTTATGCAATATAAAAACTAGATTACCGCACATGTATGTATATATGGTAAGAGAGGCTTAACCCTCACAGCCAGGCAAACAGAAAAAAAATACCCAGGTCTGTTCTGACATCCAAGAGATATCTGTAACAGTTTTGAGTAACGCACCTACCCTGGCATCCTTTTTTTTTTACCTGCTTATCTTGATGTAATGTCAAATCACCATTAATCAACATGAACTTTAGACAGAGCTTGGCTTAACACAGCTCACACATCATCTGGAGGGCGAAGGGGACTAGATGGATAACGGGTAATCAGAGGGAGCTTCGTGACAGAGACTGAAGATGCACAGGAATGGAATGCAGGAGGGAGGAGGGAATGGAAAAAGGAGGGAGAAAGGGCTGTCAGGGATAACGGAGTGGTGGCATTTATCTGCCTCTGGATCAGAATGAGAGAAGGAGGGACAGAGAGATGGACACTGGGAGGGAAGACATCGACTTTGATGGGTTAGAGGCAGGCACAAAGTTCAGTGTGCTCTGTGAGCGTTGAAAGCCAAAGAAAACGGCGCGGTGTCTTCAAGTAGATGAATAAGTGAGAGTCCTATCAGTGAGATTGTTCTATCCAGGGATTCTTGTCATTAATAATTAAATCCACAGATTGTACTATGGAATACATCATTTGCTATGTTTAATTTGGCCTGACTTTATGAAGGCAGTGTTTTCCAGAGCAAATGAAATACTTCTTCTGTTCACCCAACATCTAAACCCTGAGGAATTTCTTCACATAATGAACAAAACCTTTATATGGAACTTCAACAGTCTTTTTCCAAAAGTTTTAGAATAATTCCACATTTCACAGGTGCTTTTCTCTAGGACTCTTCTAAACACAATGTTCACAAAACACTAACCAGGGATAGATCCAATTATCATACTGTATTGGCACAATACTCTAGATAAAGCTATTAAGATTTACCTTAATAAAAAATGTAACTAAATCTTCAAACGATAAATACATAGATTTATATTTATTTTTATTTTTAAATAAAATACCCAAAGATTATAAGCTTCAAGCATTAACCTGCTAACTCAGTTATGTTGCCATCATTGCTATGAAATGCAGAAGAGAATAAAGGTGTAATATTTTTTACCGGCGTTTAACATGCTATTAATTTTAGTAAGTGTTTGCTTTAGTATTGTAACTGCTGTGATCAATTTGCACTATTATTTTAGTCATTGTACTATCAGAATTTCACAACATATCCTGAAATGTTAACTCAGTAAAACTTCATTAAAAATGTTTCATCCCAACTAGCACCAAAGATTTTTCAATTTCAACTGAGGATTTTGTTTTGTTTTTTCTTTAATTGATTTGATCAGATATTAGTTTAATTTAAATTTAAAATGAAGTTAAAGCAGATGATTAATATTTACAGGTAAATGGCTAGAATGGATAGACTAATATGGTTTTTGGCATTCTAAAGCTAGAAAATGAGTGCATACATGGCTAAAGTGATTTGGGAGCAGGAGATGATGATAGATTGGCGCGGTGTAACAGAGCAGAGGCAGTGTGCTGGAATGTGGACAAACAAATGAGAAAAGGAAAAGCAAGTGAGAGATGCAGAGTCTGGTGAGGTGTGTTTTCCCAGACCTCTGTGCGTGTCCCCTCTGTTCGACCCCGTTTTATGGTTCTTTTACAGCCTCTGCGTACTGTAGTCATCCAGATTCTTTTCTCCAGGGTTCTGCTCACCTCGTCAACCCTGACTCCAGGCCTTAGGCTGGGTCAACTGGCCTGTAACACCTTAACCCCTCTTGACATCCTCCTTCCTCCCTCCCCCCCCCCCACACACACACCCACACACTGACACAACCCCGCAAACAACACCCTCCCGATCCTTGTCTAATTCAGTCCAGATCAAACTTAAGTTCCTTAACTTTTCTTCCATTATTTCAAACAAGCATCTGCACTACTCCTTTCCACACAGCCAGTCATCACATTCAGCCTGTTTTATGCATGGATAGTTTGTTCATGTTATATTTCTATTATATTTCTTATATGTAACTTCCATTGTGCAACTGGATTTCCATACTGATCCATTAGCTTTGCCTAAGACAACACAGCCATCAATCAATTATTCCGGGGTTGCAATGAAGTATAAATAGTTTTCAAAAAACTAGAATATTTTATGTTTGATTCTTTAAATCACCACTTTTCTGTTGAAGTGTTTGATTAACTGTCCTACTCAAGTGTAATAAATCTTTTTTTCTTTTTTTTTTTTTTGATATTATTCCCAGCCAGAGTTGGGTAGTAACTAGCTACATTTACTCAGTTAACATTTTGGAAAAAAAAAAAAGTTAAAGTAGTACAACTTGTACATTGAGTAAAATTTTTGGGTTCATTCCCACCTCTTTTGCTAGTATTACTGTGGCATGAAACCCACTGTCTTGCTCTGTTTCTGCCGATTAACAACCCAAAGATATTTGTTGACATGACTGGAACAAATTGGATGGAGATGAGGTAACCTCGCCTGAAGCAGTTTGTGTTCTCCTCATCTACCTTAAGACGTTTACAGCTGGAATTATCTGGTCTGTGGTGATCCAGATAGTTAAACTGGAACGGCATGTCTGGATAAAAGAACAAATTATTCTTAACTCAATTTGCTACCTACTAATACGTTTTCTTTCAAGTCTGACTTGACTATTCTGGTTTTGAACAATTATGAAGTTCTATATTTTAATGGCCGTAACATTAAAAAAACCCAAAATGGGACGGCAAGGAACAAGAGGTCATCGAGCAGTCATCCATGTACAGAAGCCATTTGTCCTTCATGCAGCTGTCTCGGATTAAAACTCCAACCTTGAGACCTTTGCTTCGTCTCCCCTCCACTATTCAGCCTGTTTCCTGTCTAATTACAGTGAATAAAGGCCAAAATCCATTTTTTAAGTGTTGGGAGTTCTTTGAAAGGGGTAGTTGTTTTTCTTAAATTCATAAAGACTCGCATTGTTGGTTGAACATTATATAGACTCAAAATGGTGGAGCTTCTTATTTATTTAGTTTTTGAAATTATTTTTTCAAAATTAGACCTGGTGGTCTCCAACCACAAAACTCACAGCTTTTATTATGGTATCTGTATGAAACAAGATTATTTTGACAGCAAAGACTAATTGATTGTCGTGTTGATGGTAACCTTTAGCACGTAGCAATTATGCTGTCAATGCTAGCAAGGGCAGCATTGCTTAAATGATCATTTTCTTGTTTGCAATCTACTGAATGTTTTGACTATCTGACAGATAAATAATTGACGATGGTGAGTTTGCTCTTTGAGTCCCTGGTACTCATTAATGGCATCCATGCTATTGATGGGAAATAAAGCCCTGCTCATTGGATTTTGACCAGACTGTCACAAGGGTGATAAATATACAATAAAAAGCATCACTTTTTGATCGACAGCTGATTTCATTGTCTAACTCCAGTTTTGTTGTCTTGCTTAAAACCAAGAACAAATTAAAACAAGGTAATGTTTCTGTACTTCTCCATTAATTTCATATATTTTTGATGGATTTATTAAGCGGTTGGTCTATGCTGAATTTATCTTTTGCAACTTTTTCCCCATTCAAACACAGAACATAGTTTGTGGTAGTCGTTCCTGCAAAGATGATGTTGTTGGTCTGTAACACCGGTTTCTCACCGTTTTTTGTCAAACCCTCTAAGTTTGGTTCTCTGATAAATCTTTGTTGGTCTTAACCATTTTTAAGCCAGCAGAACAATTTTAACCATAAATCACATTGAAATGGACAATGAGCGGGAACTCATTGCAAATTAGCATTAGAATTGCAAATGAGCTAATGTAGCAAAACTTATAGTGTTAAGTATTTGCTAGTACTCAACACTTTTCCCCATGCAAATAAACAATAAGGAAGAAATGAGCCTCATTCTGTCTTCTGTTGCTGTGACAACAAGGGGATGTCTTCCTAACCCACTTCATACTGAATGAATGGATCCAGAGTCCATCTCTGTGAGTGTCGTACCAAATTTCACCTCCACAAACAGGAATCTGGGGAACGAACTAATAAATAAATACAACTCAGCAGGGAGACGACTCGAAGGGAACCAGTGATGGGGCAGTATAAAGAAGCCTCTTAGCTTCACAGTGTGTATGAAGGTGTGTTTACAGGACTGCATGTACTGTACTGCATTTCTGAGTAATGGGAGACTTTTTATATCTAGTTCAGCTCTAAGGTGAAATGTTTACAAGTGCAGATTACATTTATGTTTTCATACTGAGAATGAAATGTTTCAGACTTTAATTAAACATAAATATGACAGATGGTGGGTAATACAAATGGGATGAACACTAGATACTAGCAAGCACATAGATTTATAAGAAGATACAAATCATTCTTCTTTTTAGTGGAAGTAAACTTCTTCATTCCACTGCATTAATCTTTGACATTTTATCTGCTAATGAACTCTGTGTTAGTAATTAATATTATCCTCAGGCGTGGGTTCATAAGAGATTTGTATGATACAAAATACCAAAGTTTCACCAGTGTGTATTTTTCTACAAGACTCTTAATATTTTTTGGAGCTGGAAAATTTTTAAATAAAAGTGGACAGAGAGATATGTTTCTTAAAGCTGCAGAATGCAACTTTTATGAACAATGTTTTTTTATATGTAAATTTGTTAAAACTGTCACTATGTCATGATAGTATAACATGAGACAGATAATCTGAAAAAATCAATCTCCTTTGCTTCCTCCCCCTGATGTTAAGGTCATCTGCAGAAATGACAAAACAACTTACTCAGGTCAGAAACAACCAATCAGAGCCAAGAGGAAGGTCTTAGTGCTTCCAGGCAATTTATCTGCCTAGAAGCATCATTAAATTATGTTCTATTATTTAGCGCACCGTGTTCTGGCTGGGTGATTATTTGTGTTGCACTATGCTCTTACTTCCACCTATGAGTTGTTAACGAATGCTAAGTGTTGGCAGCATAATGTCCAATTTTCAAATTCTGTCCAGGAATATGGAGGTATTTTATTCATTCATGATATCTGGGTTTTTATTGTTTTTTGGGGGGACCAATAGGCGTTCTTAAATTGACTCCTATTTGGTCGTCAATAGGCGTCAGTAAGCGTGATGCATAGAATACAACCGCCTTTCTCCTCCTGGAGCTGCTGCCTGAGGCTGGTTCAAAGCGAGCGGCAGGGAGAAGCCAGGCGCATAGTGAGCAGTTAGACTGAACCCAGTGGGCAGCTGTGCTGTAGTTGACGCTTAAGTGTAGCTTTACGGATGAACCAGAAAACAAATTTATCACCATCCTGGTCACAACAATGAGTGGCAGAGCGTACCATGGTGGTACATAGCTGACAGATGTGTTTCTATGTGTGACAAAGGAGCCAAATCCAGTCAGTCACATGGACATAAAAGCTACAGACGGCTGTGCAAAGCTGATAAACTCAAAGTTTACTCTTGGCTGTAGATATGGCATTGCTCCCTGTATTATTACACATTTCTTTTTGAGGAAAATAGCTGCTTCACTCACTGTTTGGGGAAAAATCTCATTTTCAAATTGATTGCATTTAGTTTGTTTTCTGAGTAAGTTGTTTTGTCTGCTAAAACACACAGTAGATCTGATAACTTAGATTAAAAGTGAAACAGGCATACAATAACTCCATTGTGCAGATTTCTTGGATTTTGGTGCAGATATATCTTCAGTCATCATGGTCTGTATCTAAACACAGTATGACATGAGCCCTGAGTCCAATTTGTAAAAGGTGAATTATGAGGAGGTTTGATGTTATTAAGGAGAAATTAGGACAATATGCTCCCATTGTTCCCTAAATAGTCCAAATACATGACATTTAACTCAGGCTTATTTGATTTATGGACAGTTCAGGAGTTCAGGCTTATGCTGTTACTAGCATCCATTCCTGGTGTAGCAGCAGAAAAAACACGTCCTTGGTAACAACCACCTGCTTCATCCCTCAGTGCTTCAGTTGAGCCAAGTCAGATGGAGATGAATAGTTTTCCTCTTCTTGTATGACCCACGGTTGTCACTAAATGAACAACTGTGGCTGCCTCAGGGCCCAAACAGCTGATACTGAGAAGCAGGAAGTCTGTCTTGTTTACCTCACAATGAAAAAGAGAGAAGCAGGAAGTCTTAGACTTTATCTGCCTGATCCCAGGTCATCAGCTCGGGTTTTATCCCTCCAGCCAAGTGGCTCAATCCCCCACTTAGGCCGCTAAGGGCAGAGATGGAGAAACGTGGGGAAGCAGAGAGGTCAACAAATTACGTTGTAAATAAAGGGACAAACTTGTATGACTAAGATTGTTACTGCTACATGTTTCTGCTGTTGGTTCCATATGAAAATAGGTGTTATTGAATGGATGCATAGCATCCTGTATAGAGCGACAACATAATGTAACTGGTCTGTAGATGAAGCCTGTTTGATGATGAGTTAGTTTTATCTTTACAGAACTGTTGGTATTTGTGGGGCTGTAATTGCATGCAGTGATCGATTTATATCCAGACTGTGATGAAATTAAACTATCATCACTTGTCTCTTCGAAGCTCATGATCTAAAATATTATGATTAAAAGCTTAAGTCAATACACCAAATTGTTTTAACACTGATTGTTGAACTCAAGACTCAGAAGGAGCAGTGTTACCATCAGCCTGCTATGAAGCAGTACACAACATTGTTAACTTGTAAAATTACTAAAAGACCCAAAGGAGTTTGATTATGGGAGCCACATTTGTTTTGTGGTTAGAGAAAATGCTTACCACCTTAAAGCATTGTGTAGGAAGTCTGGAGAACCTGAGATACTTTCAAGGGTCATCCATTCCTTGTAGAAAAGCAAAGCAAGTGATGTGTCTTCACTGTTGGTATAAAGTTGAGGTCAATCCAAGTGCAGGTTGACATCTACTCCCTATTGCTCATGTTTTGGTGCTCATTGTTAGAATCTCAAGGCATAACATGAGTTTCTTTTTGAAGATGATGCAGTTTGCTGCCGCCTTCAAGTCATGATCTTTATTGTGTGCTTGAGTTTAAAGTGTCTAGGATGAGAACCAGCTCAATCCACAGTTCAAAGTTGGACTCAGAAGGTAAAGCTTTGCTTGGGGAGGGGTTCTGGATCTCCTTTTTTTTTTTCAAACTGAGACATCAGAGCAAATTTTGATTTGATTCAGTTAAGAGACGTTTTCCTTTGCAAGTGAAATGCCAAAGTCAATGAGTTTCTCACAATGAACAGAATTCAATTCAAGTCTTTTTTTTATCTGCAAAAATTTCACTATTATCTTGGTAAATGCCAATTATCTCATATTTCATTCATTTACTGAATGAATGAACCTGTTAGAAGGGTAACATAACTTTTTTTTTATCCTACCTGAACCTAAATCTTAAGAAAATTAGTAAAAAAAAAAAAAAGTTCTAGCATCTTTTTTATTGTTGTGATTCTTGTTTGACTCTTCTTTTTTTATTTAAATTGTCAGTGCTCCATTCTTTATTATCCATCTTTATTCCAAAAAACTGTAAATAAGCATAGCAGACAGTGAACCTGAAGATGCGTTTTGCATTACTGTGACAACCACACCCAGTGCAACAATTTAACATGTGCAGCTTTGTGATCAAACCCTAATCGTTTAATTATTTCATCGCAATCTGTGACCTAGCAGGTGATCCACAGCAACAAATTACTTGTCTTTAACTGCCACTTGCATCACTTCATCAGCTTACAGTCACTGGTGATTTAAAGTGTTTGGGCAGCTGCACATTTTGAAGGTGACCTAGAAACTTTACAGTTCAGCATGCGTGCAAATGAGTTTTGCAGTGTGATGGAGTGAAGACAGGACTCTAAAGGTGAATAAAACTAATTTACTCTCAGAGGGGGATAGATGGCTTTGCAGATCATGCATGTATTTTCACACGCACACACAATATTGACACACAGTAGACACACTGTGCTAACTGAACATTACTGAAACCATGTGGACCCGCATGCACTTGTGCACACGTAACCTCCACCTCCATCCCTCGCTCCCTCCATCCTTCTGTGTCTGTCACCACCAGAGGATTACACAGTGGGATACCTTACACCACAGTTCCAAAAAATAATAATAAAAGCGCTCTGGAAAAGATCTGCTTGAAGCAAAAAAAAAAAAATAAATTCCCCATCAGTCTGATGCTTTGTTGCTTCAGTAATCCTTTTTCCATCTTTTTTTGACTGGTCTACAATTTGTCCAGTGCTTTTAATATTGCACTGCGAAACTCTGCCATTTTGTTTTGTGTTTGTCTGATTAGTTACATAATCTGGTGGAAGATTAAAGTTGCATAGGAACCCAACTATAATAAAACTGAAAAACTGTGGTGAACAATTGAATCAACAAAATCAGAATTGACAAAACCACACTGAAACCTCATGAAAGCTTTGTTATTGTTGGCTTTGAGTCACTTCACAGAAGTTTGTTACAACTAGGCATTGGTCATTTGCTGACATCCCAGAGGCAGTACTGATTTATTTCTGGTAATTATGGAGTGTAGTAAAGTCAGTCTTTCCCTGTAATTGCTTTATGGCCCTGACTCATTAACAAGAAAACCAAATTGTATGCAAAAGAGGAAAAGAAAAAAAAAAAACCTTCTTTGTTTTTCCACATTTAAGTGAAAACTCTTTTCTCATTCTGATGAACCCATTCTGCTTTGTCTGGTCTTTTGAGCCAACGTTAATGTTTTGCTACAAATCAAAAGGCATCTTAAAAAATAATTGTTATAAGTTTGGTCAGATTGAAATAAAGCGTAAAGCATTCTTAATAAAATCAGTTAGCTCATGCATCTAGCATTCTCATACATCTTTATTTTGATATCAGCATACCAAGGTTTCTTGGAGGTAGTCCCACCATCAGAGTTTTATTCCAGCTTATGCAAACTTGGAACCCTGAGGAAAGAAAGGATTTCAATTTCTAAATTAATCTGATGCAATCTTATGACTTTTGTCAGAATACCATTTTTGCAATGTATTTAATTAGGTTTACAAGTAATATTGAAGCTATTACTTGAGAACATTTTCAATATTTCACACTTTAAATAAGATGTGAACATTAAGGAAGTTGATGAAGAAACACAATTGAAATCAGAACTTGTTACAGGTGAAAAATAGGAATTAGACATTAAATTAATACACATGTAAATCAGCATATCAGTGTTGATTGTGTGCTTTCAAACCTGGAGCAAAGTTGCTCTCTCCAAATCCAGATTTCCTTAAGATCTGCAGCATCTGATATTCTAAACTGCATGTCGGATTTCTTTGGCATACGTTTTTCGCTCTTGGCGCCCACAAGTCCTTCAGCTTCTCTCATGTTTGTGTATGAGCACAGTGACATTGTCTTCACCTCCTGTTTAAAAACCTCAGGGGGAAATTTGTACACCGCCTGTGTAATCTGTGTGAAATCTGTCTTAAAGCAGTAAATCAAAAGTATGTGTGGTGAGAAATCATATCCGACCCTGAGGTGACGTCTTGGAGGCGTAGGAGATGAGTCCTGGCGTATGTGGCCCCTCTTGGTTACACTCCGTTCTAAACACACACAACATTTATTACACGTCTTCTTCAGCTTCCTGGTAGATTTCAGATTTGTCTTTCAAAACTGTCACATTTTTTATTACACTTAAGCAGGCGGCTACGCTTATCAGGAACACACTGTCTCGAGATATTTCCATTACTTCTTCTTCAGCACTCTCTCACTCAGTCACTCACTTACATAGAAGCAGGAATGTCAGGTATGTTGCTTCCATGCAGGCCAGAAAAAGAAGAGCTCTGTGTATGTGACTGAAGCTGTCCTGCTGCTCTGGGCTGTGATATGAGGAGAAGATAACGGCACTTTGAGATGAAAGCCTTCAAAATGTCTTTATCTCTTCTGCTTGTTCTTAGCCTACAAGTCTTTGTTCCTGTCCTCCACTCCAGTGTTATTTTTATTTTAATGTGTCTGCATTGTTTTGCCGTCATCTCCCGTCAGTTGTATTTAGACATTATGATATTTGAGTGTTGGTCTGTTTTTATAGCAAATTAATTAATTTCATCATCCCTCAAAAATGGATAAAATTAAAAAAATGTTCTCTTTACTGAATAAAACATTTCACCTGCAGCTTAAAGGTAATACTCAGACATAAGTGTGACTGCCCTTTCAGAAGCTGTGTGCCTTAGGCTCATTTGGAAACTTACTGACATCATTTAACATATTTTACTTTATACTCCAGTTGACCAGCAGCTACCAATAAACTCCAAAAAATCTTAAAACTAAAGATGGCTGGGGCAGATTTTCCTCTGACAGGCTTCAGTCACTTCAAGTTTCTCACACCTTGAGTAAGCATACTAGTTTGCAAGTATCACGTGATTAGTGAAATTATTTAAATTTAAATGTATAGTTTTTATTTGAAACAATTTATTTGTCAATTTAAAGATTGACAACTGTAGAAACTATGTTACTTTTAAGATTTACTGGTTGTGCTCTATTGAACTGACACAACGACTGCATGCTGTTGCACCTGGGAGTATCTCTAAGCAGTTTGTCTGAAAAATATGTCAGGCAGCTGATTGGCAGTAAATAGCAACAGTTTGGAGAGAGGTGATCTGCTCCTCATAAAAATGACTTTAAACTGCACAAACCTTTTGATGAGAAATCTTTGTGGTTTTGAAACATCTACAGATACTGCAGTATCTCTGTCTATTCTTCCTTGTCTTTAGTCCCACCCAGTTCCTGATGGACAGCTATATGTGGTTCCAGCATAACTACTACAGTGGTCAGGCATTGTGTCAAATAAAATAAAAAATAGTGTTATAATTTTTTTCTAAACGTTCATTTAACGTGACACAGACATTGTTTTTTTTGTTTGTTTTTATTTACACGTCTTGATCTTTCTGGCAGTATTTATGTACCATCTTAGCATAAGTGCTAGGTTGTCATTAGCATATTTTAGATAGATGACTTGTTGATGATTTGGCTTACAGCATTTTGATGAACTTTTAATTGTTTACAAAAAAACATACATGAGAAACTCTGGGATTTGTATAAATGAGGTAAAACTTGATGACGATGTTTAAGCTGTACTATTCTTTTCAATCTCCCTACTGTGTACTCAGACTATGACAGTCGCAGGTTGTAGTTAAAATTGGCTGCATAAAAAGCACGCTGAGCTTGCTGAGGGTTTGACTGAAAGACATTTCTGCTTACAAGTAAAGTTTTCACGCTAGACAAAAAGCAGGCCTTTACCCATGTCTTTTCTCCTTTTTGTGTATTATAGTCCTCATCTGTCTAATCCATCTTAATGTCATTTCATTACATTCAACAAGCTCTTCATCCAGCTTTTGGCAAGATGCTCCTTTCCTTTCCCTCAGCTCCTAACAGCTTGCCCCCTGAGAGATCCGGTGACGATTAGCCTTTAATTAATTGAACATAATTTCTCCATTCAGATGCTCTCTGGGGCTTGTTTTTCTGCCTCCTTGCAACCAGATGCTCTTTGACCGAATCCAGCTGCAGAGAAAAGACCTAATTTCCTCAGCAGCTTTGTCCGGCCAAATGATGTTGTCAGTGGCCCATGACTGAACCCAGGATTTGCTTTGTTTATGTGTCCGTTTTGGCTGGGTTTGATTAAATTTGTGCAGGTGCTGGTAATGAACAAAGGGATAGGGAGTATTTTGGCATCAGAAGCTCCACCTTTGTATGGGAATGTATTA
Source organism: Poecilia formosa (assembly GCF_000485575.1). Taxonomy (NCBI): domain Eukaryota; kingdom Metazoa; phylum Chordata; class Actinopteri; order Cyprinodontiformes; family Poeciliidae; genus Poecilia; species Poecilia formosa. The sequence continues at coordinate 1,550,454 of NW_006799977.1, forward strand.
GGTGCTCTTACAGTGACAAATGTTTTATCTACTTTGTGTTCTTGACAGTACAATCAATTTCAAGGATGAGATTCTGACTGTAAAATGTTAAAAATAAGTTTCATAAGTGTTGATGAGAAATTGCAAAAAAAGAAAAGAAAACATATAATGTCCAATTTATTTTCCTCAAAAAATTTAACTCAAGCTGAAATATAAGAAAATGATTAATGATGGTACTTCGTGTTATCTACACCATTTGTTTTCTTAAAACTATGAAACAGAGAATAAAATAAAATTTGTCAGTTTATACTATATTTCATTGTAGTTTTAAATGCATTTTTTCCCAGAAAAAATATACCTTTCTGCTTTTTTATGGAGTAGGAAAGAAACAAAGATTTTCTGGTAAATGTTTTGGGCTACCTGCTTTGGGAATCAACCTGCAGCCTGCAGCTCACCTTGTCACTTTTAGCTCACTGTATCTCTAGTTTTAAAAGTGTGCACAGCAGTAAAGTATGAGCTCTTTCAGTTTCCAAGCCATGATTGTTTGTGAGTTTTTTGTGGCAGAAAACCTTTCCGAACAGCTGAATTAGTCTTTATTTATTTATTTATTTATTTTTTGTATGCAACTGGAAAGCAAAACACCATCAGTAGGAAGCAACCAATGGAGCAGGAGGGGGCAACACTGTCACTTTGTTTGATACAGCTGGAAAAAATAGGAAATATAACACAGAAATTCCTGGTGGTTTTAAAATCCTCGCTCGTGAAAACCATTTTATACATTGTCTCTGGCAACCAGACCATGCCTGATGTGATGTTTTAATTCTCCATATTTATACAATATGACTTTAATTTTTGTGGCTTTTGTATATAACTATATTGTTGATATAGATATCCAAAAATATCAACCATATAACTTTGAATACTGTCCTCTAAGACTGTTTCAAATGTATTTCCAGCCTTTTGAGAATAATCAAATTAGCAATAATCAAATTGTTATGAACTGTAATCATCTTCACTTGAGAAAAACCTGACAGTCATTCTTTCTTTGTATCCATCCATCTCTTGATATTAGTAACAGTTCCAGAGGGAAAATCCAGACATATCTTTTCTTAATAATTCTCTCAAGCCCAGTCTGGTGGAACACAAGGTGTTCCTGGGCCAGATGGGATTTATTGTTCCTATGTCAAGTTTTGAGTCTGACCCAGTTTGAGGTAATAGTGCTTTGTGATCAGATATCCAAAACACCTAAACTTTTTTCTTTCAAAGTATTATCACAAATGTTACTGTTGAGACCACAGAGAATGTTGCCACGTCTTGAGGTATAAAAAAAAATGCCATCTTCTAATCAAAGCATGCTTGGACTTATATTCTTTTATTAACCTTATATTTTATAGCTTGATGCCTTAAAAGTATCTTAAAGGAATAAAAAAAAAAATCTGTTGCTGCATCAAATTCCTTCTTACTACGGTGCAACAGAAAGTACAGGACACAGTCAGAGAGGCAGTAGAAGCAATGAGTTCTGGATATAAAGAGAGCGTGTGAGCCACACAGATGACAGAAATAGCTTCCTTTTGGTGTGCACTGCAAGAGCAAATTCAGATTTGGTCTTTAAGTGAAAAATACCATTACCAAGCTTGGTGCTGCAACACTTCTTAGATAGTGTATTGAGATGAAAGGCCTGACCTTTGTTGCTGGGTTCACAGTTTGCCTTATCTGGTTTCTGAAAATCCCTCGAGTTGCGCCCTAAGCATTCCACTCTAGTGTTAGTGGATCCTTACATGCAGTATATGGGAATATACTGCATGTATATACAGTATACATGCAAAAATGATTCCAATAGCAGCCCATCCTCAATAGGAATTGGGCTTCTATTGGAATAATTTTAAGTTTTGCGGGTAGTTTGTCTTTTAGATCAACACAAACTACCCTCATTTTAAGATTTTGATATGTTAAAAATGCCTAATATGTCAGAGAAGTATGTTAGGCATTTTTATTCATTCTGTGTAACCTAAAGAAGAACTTACTACAACTAGTTGTCTTCAATTTTTGTTACTAAATACAATCCCCGTGTATGTCATTTAAGCTAAGTATGAATACAATTGTTCTGTGAAAACTTCATGTTTGTTAGAGAACATCAGTGAACTAATGACATGAGGAGGATCAAGGATCACAACAGGCAGTTCTGAAGCAGAGTTAAGTTATAAATCAAGTTTTGAAAATTGATTTATGATTAAAACTTGATAAAACATAGTCATAGGCGTAGGAGAATGAATTGACTTATGTCCATTCTCCAAAAATAAAGGGTATGACTCAACTGTAATCCTATCAAGACCAGGCTATTTATCTGAACAGACAGTTTTGAGAGCATTGAAGAAGGAGTCAATAGAGCCATGGTGTCTGTGGAGGAGCTCCACATCTCCAGAAATCTGGTCTATTGAAGAGTAGGAAAAAGAACACACTTTTTAAAAAAACAAGTCATAAGAAGTTCCATTTGCATTGAGCCACAAGTGACGTAACACAGCAAATATGTAAAAGAACGTGCTGTGGTTAGGCGAAACCAAACTGAAGTCCTTGGCAAAACATCGTGTTGTGGAAAGCTAACACTGCACAACATCCTCAATATACCAATGCTATTGTTTTGTTCACACTCCATAACATTCTTGTGTAGAATGTTTATTTCTCACAATAAAAATATCAAAATGGGCCAAAAAAGAGCCCAAAAAATACTCAAAAGTACACTATACATGTTCCTTTACATGCTTAAAGGCAAAAAGCATCATACTTTACAAGTCAGTATTTTTAAAGCATCAAACAATCCTTGGTGACACAAGCAACCAGCAGAGCAGTCAAATTCCTTGTTATTATTTTCAAATTGGTGTTTGTAACATGACAAAACATGAAACTTCCATGGGTATGAATATATTTGCAAAGTACTATAACCCTGCTCTGTTTGAAATCAAGCTGATGTAATGGACTTAACTGTGCTTTCAGCTAATTAGAAGTCAGGTTAATCTCTGTTTTAGCTTTTAAAATTAGTTTCTATTATGTTTTTTACTGACATTTTATTTAAAGATGCTTTATATCCATCTTACGCACACTAGTCCCATTTACCAGATTCCAGATTGTTTTAGCTGAGCGATAGCTGCTTTGTTTCTGCTTGCTTCCTTCCAAGCATTATTCATTTTGGCTTCAGTGATACTTTGAGGAAACGGGAAGCAATGATGTGAGGGAAGGTACTCTGTGGCTTTGGGAACTAAAGCAAACATGAATCAAGCGTGTTTAGTTTCAGCTCTTGACCCATCCGTCGTTTTCTCCTGTCTGTTGAGTCCAAGTGTGCAAAACTGTAGCACTCTGAAATTTACACACTGTAGCTTTTCTTTTCTGTTCGCTTAGCTTTAGGTTATTAAGTATTTGACCCATGTGAAAGGACTTTTATGCCACGAAGGATAAAAATAAGCAAACATGCTTTTAAAAGGAGATGGAACATTCTGGATTTATCCCACGGGGAAAAACATGTTTGCTAGATCAAAGCCATGTCTCATCTCATTTTGCTGAAAAAGTACAGGAGTGAGCTGTAGAGGGATCACAAGACTTAATAGATGTATATCTCCTGTCAGATCTTGGCAAAAAAGGATGTGGATGAGCACAACGAGTCCATAGCAGACATGTAATACTGTACATAAATCTGCTTGCGTGTATGTGAACTGACCCTAAATCTGGGACTAATTTAACAGAACTGTAACAACAGAAGCAATTTTGATGATAAAGCACTCAACATGGTACAAAATTACCACCAACCACACAACCACAGCGTATTCACACATAAACACATGTGTACGAGGTTCGGAAGCTATGCTTTCCAGGGCCATGGATTTTGTTTTAATATATAGTGAACAATCATATTTTTGCTATTTATTTTATGGAAAATTAGTTGGATAAAAATCTTTTTTTTTTTTACATTTTAATTAACTTACTGACCTTATTTTAACAATAACATACCTACTTGATTGCAGAGCATGTACAAGTTACATCATAGATGCAGTTAATTTATGTTTGCCAAAACATAATTTCTGCTTACATCTTCCCCTTAGGTGGTTTGAGTTGAAGTCAAAGACATTTCTAAAATCCAGTTGTCAGCCAATGCAGTTCAGGCTTTTGGTGATCACTCCTTCCATACAAATGAACAACTCATTAACTCATTCCTCTTTCATATAGTTTCTTCAAACTATATGAAATGTAGAAACAGAGGTTCTAAAACACCAACTAGAGTACATCACACGATGATTCATTTGTCCAAAAAATGTAGGTTTTCATCTAAATTATAAGTACTATTTATAATACACTATTTATGTTATACTGTCAGTTGTATGTAAATGTCCTAAATCCAAATAGATCAACTTTAGAGTTCTGATTTGTTTTATTACATCATTACTTATATAAAACCTAATGCTTCTCATTGTCATTGAGAAGCATTAGGTTGCCCTAATGTTGAGACCTTTGTGTCAGGATTACTGGTACTCTTCTACAAATGAAGACACACTAAATGTGTTAATACATAAATGCCATGCAGCTGTTCAAAAATCCACACATTCTACACATGTCTCGGTGCTGGTGTGAAGCTGGCATGATCCACACCTTAACCTCAATTAACCTCAATTTACACCTTAGCCCTATCCCTAAATTGCATCCCAGCTATTCCTCAATTCTACATGAGTTCTGTTCACTGTGACAACATAATCATCTTTAACAAAAACTGAAATTCATGTCATAATTTAACAATCACCAAACAAAATTATCTCCATTTGTAAATGTGAACAGGAATTCCTACAGCCTCCATGATTTGAAAACATTTTGGTGTGGAAGTCAAAAAAAGAGAAACTTTAGGAATAATGGCCCTCTCACAATTTTGACCCTTCCATTTTTGTCCATACCCATCTGTCCGAGGTTGACCTATTACTAGTGACCTTTCAACTGGCGGGATGCATGGATGCAGTCGGGTGTTTTATTAGAAGGTATCAATGTCACAATCTCAAGCAAACAGCTTTGCAAGCAGCTATCAAATGTCCAGATTCATGAAGACTTTGGACCTTGGTGTGTGCTTTCTTTCTTATTCTCCTTCAGCTTGCCTTTATTATAAGAATCTATTACCACACTGCTCTCAATGGGCTCTTTGTTCTGTGTGTGTGTGAGAGTATGCTTTAGAAAGTTTCACAGAATGGATCCATGTCATTTACATCGCAGTATGTCTGTGACCCTGGAAATAACCCAGAAATGCTTAACACCATGTCATCTAATGGTGTTTATCTCACTTTGAAGATCTGCTTGATATTTATGTTCCCTTTCTCATAAAAGCTGCAAACGTAGTTAGCTTTGGATGTTTACAGGGAAATCGGCATGCTTAGTAAAATGTATTTGTTGTCGCTTGCAGATATTTAACTAATATGCCTCCTTCAGAATGCATTTTGTAAAATCTAATGCACAGCATAACTGCATCAGATTTAGCGTAACTGTAATACTGAATTGAATAATTACTATCAGTATCTCAATACTTCATTATGTGTTTACTTAATAAACATGTAAAGACCTTAAAATGATGATGTTTGACATGCATTCCCACAAGTCAGGAGTTTCCATTTCCAAATGTGAAATCTCAAGAGGAACACCCCCTAAAACCAAAATGGCAACTTGGACAATGAGCAACTTCCAGTCAACCTCAAATCCAATATGGCAGCTCTTTGCTTAGGACATGACAGTGCCAGTATTCAACTGTTAGTTACCACTTCAGGCAGTTAGTAGAGAACAACCTACACTGCTACTGCTGTACAGTCACTGTTGTTGAATATGTTGCAGTGTTTCAGTGCTTGAAATAATTTTGATTTTACTTTCTGTGGCTAATAGTAGTTAGCCACTTCACTGGCCACAATTAGCAAGTCTGAATGTTTTTCCAGCGACTCAGTTGGGTGTGAATCCGTTGCCAGCCTAATGGTTGGAGTAACGCTTCCAAGCAGGCTCTAACTGGAAGACATCTGTTGCTAGCGTTTGGTTTTAACAAGGTATTTTGAAACTGTTATTTGGCAAGTGTTTGTGGATCTTCTCTCTCAGCTCAGTCTCAGTTTTTTCATTAAGCTGTTGGACTTGGTGCTTTCAATTTGTGGCATTGCTCTAAAACTAGTAGCTACCTTGTGATAGTTTTCAAATTATTATGGTTACATGGTTGTGCATACATGCATGTTTAACCTAAAGCACATTGTTTTGCTTTTATGTCTACAGTTTTACAATGGTTTCATACAGATGATGAGCAAGAAAGCTTTTTCCTCAAAATGCTGTTTATCAGCTAAATCATCTATTCAGGGCAACATAATGGGAACTTTTAACTGTCTGTGATTAAATGGTGCAGTGATTATTTTTTTATGAAAAAAACACTGAATATTGCTAATGCTGTGATGAATGTCTGTTTCCATAAGTGATATAATAAGAGCAGCATAGATTACTACCACCTGTTGCAATATTAGGTTACCATGGAGACAGAGCACAGGCATGTGGACAGACTTAACAGGGAAGTCCCTGTAGCATCTGCTGCTCTGCTCCCAAGTGCAGTTTTATTGATTGTTTGCTGGTATCCATAGATTTTATGTATAGATTTTTAATACAGGAAAAATAATTTAAGTACTTAATTGTGAAAGAAATGCATTATACGCATAGTCACAACCATAATTGGGCAAATCAACAGTTTGCCATTCGGAACGGCGATTCAGTGGTCCTTTAACAATTGTGGTAGTGTCAGTTTAGTTATGTAAAATATTTAAATGTTTTCTTCATTTGTCTTAATGAAGACTGGAGACTCATCCCTGATTATCAGTCCTTGCACAGACTAAAGAAGCTATTGTTTTGACTGAGTGGGCCTATAGACTCAGGTTCATGGAAATTGAAGATCCATTACCTGGACACTGGTTTGGTTTAATTAGATTTGAGCTGACGTCACAAAACATTCATTCAGCATTACTCTCCAGCCCTGCTGTCACCAGTCAGAAAGCCTATTGTTTTCTTACATTCACAGTCTACCTCCCAGATGTGAAACACCATCTTGTTTTTGTACATTCCTCCTGCGTCTAACAGAAACAGACAAGCTCGGATCAACAATTAATAACTTGCTTTGCCAAGAAAAGTATGGAAAAAAGAGATAAGCTGACAAGTAATGCAAGGCTATGTAATATCTGTTAACTTTATACTGTGTTTGTTTGTTTAAATGTGAGCATTTAAGGTACCAGGAGGCAGAGTGAAAATGACAGAGGCTTAATTTAAAGACAGCTGAATCCGGAGCGATTAGCAGAGAGAAGGTTGGAAAACAAGCAGGTATTTTGCTGCTGGGTCCTGTGAAGTTTTCATTTTATACAGTGACAGGGTTTCTCCTTGAAGGAAAATAAGGGGAGGAGGAGCAAAAGCCTGTAGAGCACAATGACAGTGCATTTACTGAATGTCTACAATGTATCTTGATGCAGTAGGCATAACATCCAGGCACATCAATGTTATATTTTGACATAAAATCAACAAAAATGCAGAGTTGTAACAGTAAAAGCTATTTGTGTAAAATCTGCATCACAATCTAAACTATAAAGCAATTAAATAAAGAATGACAGGTCATGAAAATGAGATGAGATTGAAAATCTTTTGGGCTTTTGGACATTTTTGAGTTGCATATTGCATATGAGCTACAAATAAATCTGCAGTTTAATAAATATTTGACAAAATTATAAAATGCACTGTGATAAAATAGTGCAGAGGTTAACCTTTGAATGTCAAACCCACTCAATAAAAGATTATGACTAATGTTTTCTGATTAGTATTGTGGTGAAAAGTAATTCTGCAAGGATCATTTTAAATTTATGCAAGCAAATTGCACAGGAAACCAACAAATTGTTAGTTAGAAAACTACATTTTCAAAAATTATGGTCTCTAACAGGAAAGCAAACCTTAGGAAAGGACAAAATTGATGGATTTGGCCCTTTCCTGCCCCTATAAATAAGTTTTAGGGGCACGAAGCTTGGTAGCTTGGTAATAATAACCTATTAGCAGCCCATTGGCTTTGGGGTATTTATTTGGTCCATGACAGCCTTCAGGAAAAATTTGATAAATGTTGTTTGGTTGAAGTCATCTAGTTTCCAGGTTAGTACAGGAAGTCAACGAGCTGATGATGGACTAATATATCTGTGCATCTGTATTATTGGCCTCAAACAAACGGGCTTATTCAGTTTGAAACATGTTTGATGAATGTCTTCATTTTGTAATGCCAAAACAAGCGATCATAGTTCCCAGGATGTTATAGCCATAGTGTGGAAAGGCCCTTCAAAAGTCAGTTTGGCTGCATGTCACATTCAACAGACCTCATGCTCATTTGTCNCTTCTTTGTTTTTCCACATTTAAGTGAAAACTCTTTTCTCATTCTGATGAACCCATTCTGCTTTGTCTGGTCTTTTGAGCCAACGTTAATGTTTTGCTACAAATCAAAAGGCATCTTAGGAAATAATTGTTGTAAGATTTCGTCAGATTGAAATAAAGCGTAAAGCATTCTTAATAAAATCAGTTAGCTCATGCATCTAGCATTCTCATACATCTTTATTTTGATATCAGCATACCAAGGTTTCTTGGAGGTAGTCCCACCATCAGAGTTTTATTCCAGCTTATGCAAACTTGGAACCCTGAGGAAAGAAAGGATTTCAATTTCTAAATTAATCTGATGCAATCTTATGACTTTTGTCAGAATACCATTTTTGCAATGTATTTAATTAGGTTTACAAGTAATATTGAAGCTATTACTTGAGAACATTTTCAATATTTCACACTTTAAATAAGATGTGAACATTAAGGAAGTAGATTAAGAAACACAATTGAAATCAGAACTTGTTACAGGTGAAAAATAGGAATTAGACATTAAATTAATACACATGTAAATCAGCATATCAGTGTTGATTGTGTGCTTTCAAACCTGGAGCAAAGTTGCTCTCTCCAAATCCAGATTTCCTTAAGATCTGCAGCATCTGATATTCTAAACTGGATGTCGGATTTCTTTGGCATACGTTTTTCGCTCTTGGCGCCCACAAGTCCTTCAGCTTCTCTCATGTTTGTGTATGAGCACAGTGACATTGTCTTCACCTCCTGTTTAAAAACCTCAGGGGGAAATTTGTACACCGCCTGTGTAATCTGTGAAATCTGTCTTAAAGCAGTAAATCAAAAGTATGTGTGGTGAGAAATCATATCCGACCCTGAGGTGACGTCTTGGAGGCGTAGGAGATGAGTCCTGGCGTATGTGGCCCCTCTTGGTTACACTCCGTTCTAAACACACACAACATTTATTACACGTCTTCTTCAGCTTCCTGGTAGATTTCAGATTTGTCTTTCAAAACTGTCACATTTTTTATTACACTTAAGCAGGCGGCTACGCTTATCAGGAACACACTGTCTCGAGATATTTCCATTACTTCTTCTTCAGCACACCCTCACTCAGTCACTAAGTCACTCACTTACATAGAAGCAGGAATGTCAGGTATGTTGCTTCCATGCAGGCCAGAAAAAGAAGAGCTCTGTGTATGTGACTGAAGCTGTCCTGCTGCTCTGGGCTGTGATATGATGAGAAGATAACGGCACTTTGAGATGAAAGCCTTCAAAATGTCTTTATCTCTTCTGCTTGTTCTTAGCCTACAAGTCTTTGTTCCTGTCCTCCACTCCAGTGTTATTTTTATTTTAATGTGTCTGCATTGTTTTGCCGTCATCTTCCGTGAGTTGTATTTAGACATTATGATATTTGAGTGTTGGTCTGTTTTTATAGCAAATTAATGAATTTCATCATCCCTCAAAAATGGATAAAATTAAAAAAATGTTCTCTTTACTGAATAAAACATTTCACCTGCAGCTTAAAGGTAATACTCAGACATAAGTGTGACTGTCCTTTCAGAAGCTGTGTGCCTTAGGCTCATTTGGAAACTTACTGACATCATTTAACATATTTTACTTTATACTCCAGTTGACCAGCAGCTACCAATAAACTCCAAAAAATCTTAAAACTAAAGATGGCTGGGGCAGATTTTCCTCTGACAGGCTTCAGTCACTTCAAGTTTCTCACACCTTGAGTAAGCATACTAGTTTGCAAGTATCACGTGATTAGTGAAATTATTTAAATTTAAATGTATAGTTTTTATTTGAAACAATTTATTTGTCAATTTAAAGATTGACAACTGTAGAAACTATGTTACTTTTAAGATTTACTGGTTGTGCTCTATTGAACTGACACAATGACTGCATGCTGTTGCACCTGGGAGTATCTCTAAGCAGTTTGTCTGAAAAATATGTCAGGCAGCTGATTGGCAGTAAATAGCAACAGTTTGGAGAGAGGTGATCTGCTCCTCATAAAAATGACTTTAAACTGCACAAACCTTTTGATGAGAAATCTTTGTGGTTTTGAAACATCTACAGATACTGCAGTATCTCTGTCTATTCTTCCTTGTCTTTAGTCCCACCCAGTTCCTGATGGACAGCTATATGTGGTTCCAGCATAACTACTACAGTGGTCAGGCATTGTGTCAAATAAAATAAAAAATAGTGTTATAATTTTTTTCTAAACGTTCATTTAACGTGACACAGACATTGTTTTTTTTGTTTGTTTTTATTTACACGTCTTGATCTTTCTGGCAGTATTTATGTACCATCTTAGCATAAGTGCTAGGTTGTCATTAGCATATTTTAGATAGATGACTTGTTGATGATTTGGCTTACAGCATTTTGATGAACTTTTAATTGTTTACAAAAAAACATACATGAGAAACTCTGGGATTTGTATAAATGAGGTAAAACTTGATGACGATGTTTAAGCTGTACTATTCTTTTCAATCTCCCTACTGTGTACTCAGACTATGACAGTCGCAGGTTGTAGTTAAAATTGGCTGCATAAAAAGCACGCTGAGCTTGCTGAGGGTTTGACTGAAAGACATTTCTGCTTACAAGTAAAGTTTTCACGCTAGACAAAAAGCAGGCCTTTACCCATGTCTTTTCTCCTTTTTGTGTATTATAGTCCTCATCTGTCTAATCCATCTTAATGTCATTTCATTACATTCAACAAGCTCTTCATCCAGCTTTTGGCAAGATGCTCCTTTCCTTTCCCTCAGCTCCTAACAGCTTGCCCCCTGAGAGATCCGGTGACGATTAGCCTTTAATTAATTGAACATAATTTCTCCATTCAGATGCTCTCTGGGGCTTGTTTTTCTGCCTCCTTGCAACCAGATGCTCTTTGACCGAATCCAGCTGCAGAGAAAAGACCTAATTTCCTCAGCAGCTTTGTCCGGCCAAATGATGTTGTCAGTGGCCCATGACTGAACCCAGGATTTGCTTTGTTTATGTGTCCGTTTTGGCTGGGTTTGATTAAATTTGTGCAGGTGCTGGTAATGAACAAAGGGATAGGGAGTATTTTGGCATCAGAAGCTCCACCTTTGTATGGGAATGTATTAGGTGCTCTTACAGTGACAAATGTTTTATCTACTTTGTGTTCTTGACAGTACAATCAATTTCAAGGATGAGATTCTGACTGTAAAATGTTAAAAATAAGTTTCATAAGTGTTGATGAGAAATTGCAAAAAAAGAAAAGAAAACATATAATGTCCAATTTATTTTCCTCAAAAAATTTAACTCAAGCTGAAATATAAGAAAATGATTAATGATGGTACTTCGTGTTATCTACACCATTTGTTTTCTTAAAACTATGAAACAGAGAATAAAATAAAATTTGTCAGTTTATACTATATTTCATTGTAGTTTTAAATGCATTTTTTCCCAGAAAAAATATACCTTTCTGCTTTTTTATGGAGTAGGAAAGAAACAAAGATTTTCTGGTAAATGTTTTGGGCTACCTGCTTTGGGAATCAACCTGCAGCCTGCAGCTCACCTTGTCACTTTTAGCTCACTGTATCTCTAGTTTTAAAAGTGTGCACAGCAGTAAAGTATGAGCTCTTTCAGTTTCCAAGCCATGATTGTTTGTGAGTTTTTTGTGGCAGAAAACCTTTCCGAACAGCTGAATTAGTCTTTATTTATTTATTTATTTATTTTTTGTATGCAACTGGAAAGCAAAACACCATCAGTAGGAAGCAACCAATGGAGCAGGAGGGGGCAACACTGTCACTTTGTTTGATACAGCTGGAAAAAATAGGAAATATAACACAGAAATTCCTGGTGGTTTTAAAATCCTCGCTCGTGAAAACCATTTTATACATTGTCTCTGGCAACCAGACCATGCCTGATGTGATGTTTTAATTCTCCATATTTATACAATATGACTTTAATTTTTGTGGCTTTTGTATATAACTATATTGTTGATATAGATATCCAAAAATATCAACCATATAACTTTGAATACTGTCCTCTAAGACTGTTTCAAATGTATTTCCAGCCTTTTGAGAATAATCAAATTAGCAATAATCAAATTGTTATGAACTGTAATCATCTTCACTTGAGAAAAACCTGACAGTCATTCTTTCTTTGTATCCATCCATCTCTTGATATTAGTAACAGTTCCAGAGGGAAAATCCAGACATATCTTTTCTTAATAATTCTCTCAAGCCCAGTCTGGTGGAACACAAGGTGTTCCTGGGCCAGATGGGATTTATTGTTCCTATGTCAAGTTTTGAGTCTGACCCAGTTTGAGGTAATAGTGCTTTGTGATCAGATATCCAAAACACCTAAACTTTTTTCTTTCAAAGTATTATCACAAATGTTACTGTTGAGACCACAGAGAATGTTGCCACGTCTTGAGGTATAAAAAAAAATGCCATCTTCTAATCAAAGCATGCTTGGACTTATATTCTTTTATTAACCTTATATTTTATAGCTTGATGCCTTAAAAGTATCTTAAAGGAATAAAAAAAAAAATCTGTTGCTGCATCAAATTCCTTCTTACTACGGTGCAACAGAAAGTACAGGACACAGTCAGAGAGGCAGTAGAAGCAATGAGTTCTGGATATAAAGAGAGCGTGTGAGCCACACAGATGACAGAAATAGCTTCCTTTTGGTGTGCACTGCAAGAGCAAATTCAGATTTGGTCTTTAAGTGAAAAATACCATTACCAAGCTTGGTGCTGCAACACTTCTTAGATAGTGTATTGAGATGAAAGGCCTGACCTTTGTTGCTGGGTTCACAGTTTGCCTTATCTGGTTTCTGAAAATCCCTCGAGTTGCGCCCTAAGCATTCCACTCTAGTGTTAGTGGATCCTTACATGCAGTATATGGGAATATACTGCATGTATATACAGTATACATGCAAAAATGATTCCAATAGCAGCCCATCCTCAATAGGAATTGGGCTTCTATTGGAATAATTTTAAGTTTTGCGGGTAGTTTGTCTTTTAGATCAACACAAACTACCCTCATTTTAAGATTTTGATATGTTAAAAATGCCTAATATGTCAGAGAAGTATGTTAGGCATTTTTATTCATTCTGTGTAACCTAAAGAAGAACTTACTACAACTAGTTGTCTTCAATTTTTGTTACTAAATACAATCCCCGTGTATGTCATTTAAGCTAAGTATGAATACAATTGTTCTGTGAAAACTTCATGTTTGTTAGAGAACATCAGTGAACTAATGACATGAGGAGGATCAAGGATCACAACAGGCAGTTCTGAAGCAGAGTTAAGTTATAAATCAAGTTTTGAAAATTGATTTATGATTAAAACTTGATAAAACATAGTCATAGGCGTAGGAGAATGAATTGACTTATGTCCATTCTCCAAAAATAAAGGGTATGACTCAACTGTAATCCTATCAAGACCAGGCTATTTATCTGAACAGACAGTTTTGAGAGCATTGAAGAAGGAGTCAATAGAGCCATGGTGTCTGTGGAGGAGCTCCACATCTCCAGAAATCTGGTCTATTGAAGAGTAGGAAAAAGAACACACTTTTTAAAAAAACAAGTCATAAGAAGTTCCATTTGCATTGAGCCACAAGTGACGTAACACAGCAAATATGTAAAAGAACGTGCTGTGGTTAGGCGAAACCAAACTGAAGTCCTTGGCAAAACATCGTGTTGTGGAAAGCTAACACTGCACAACATCCTCAATATACCAATGCTATTGTTTTGTTCACACTCCATAACATTCTTGTGTAGAATGTTTATTTCTCACAATAAAAATATCAAAATGGGCCAAAAAAGAGCCCAAAAAATACTCAAAAGTACACTATACATGTTCCTTTACATGCTTAAAGGCAAAAAGCATCATACTTTACAAGTCAGTATTTTTAAAGCATCAAACAATCCTTGGTGACACAAGCAACCAGCAGAGCAGTCAAATTCCTTGTTATTATTTTCAAATTGGTGTTTGTAACATGACAAAACATGAAACTTCCATGGGTATGAATATATTTGCAAAGTACTATAACCCTGCTCTGTTTGAAATCAAGCTGATGTAATGGACTTAACTGTGCTTTCAGCTAATTAGAAGTCAGGTTAATCTCTGTTTTAGCTTTTAAAATTAGTTTCTATTATGTTTTTTACTGACATTTTATTTAAAGATGCTTTATATCCATCTTACGCACACTAGTCCCATTTACCAGATTCCAGATTGTTTTAGCTGAGCGATAGCTGCTTTGTTTCTGCTTGCTTCCTTCCAAGCATTATTCATTTTGGCTTCAGTGATACTTTGAGGAAACGGGAAGCAATGATGTGAGGGAAGGTACTCTGTGGCTTTGGGAACTAAAGCAAACATGAATCAAGCGTGTTTAGTTTCAGCTCTTGACCCATCCGTCGTTTTCTCCTGTCTGTTGAGTCCAAGTGTGCAAAACTGTAGCACTCTGAAATTTACACACTGTAGCTTTTCTTTTCTGTTCGCTTAGCTTTAGGTTATTAAGTATTTGACCCATGTGAAAGGACTTTTATGCCACGAAGGATAAAAATAAGCAAACATGCTTTTAAAAGGAGATGGAACATTCTGGATTTATCCCACGGGGAAAAACATGTTTGCTAGATCAAAGCCATGTCTCATCTCATTTTGCTGAAAAAGTACAGGAGTGAGCTGTAGAGGGATCACAAGACTTAATAGATGTATATCTCCTGTCAGATCTTGGCAAAAAAGGATGTGGATGAGCACAACGAGTCCATAGCAGACATGTAATACTGTACATAAATCTGCTTGCGTGTATGTGAACTGACCCTAAATCTGGGACTAATTTAACAGAACTGTAACAACAGAAGCAATTTTGATGATAAAGCACTCAACATGGTACAAAATTACCACCAACCACACAACCACAGCGTATTCACACATAAACACATGTGTACGAGGTTCGGAAGCTATGCTTTCCAGGGCCATGGATTTTGTTTTAATATATAGTGAACAATCATATTTTTGCTATTTATTTTATGGAAAATTAGTTGGATAAAAATCTTTTTTTTTTTTACATTTTAATTAACTTACTGACCTTATTTTAACAATAACATACCTACTTGATTGCAGAGCATGTACAAGTTACATCATAGATGCAGTTAATTTATGTTTGCCAAAACATAATTTCTGCTTACATCTTCCCCTTAGGTGGTTTGAGTTGAAGTCAAAGACATTTCTAAAATCCAGTTGTCAGCCAATGCAGTTCAGGCTTTTGGTGATCACTCCTTCCATACAAATGAACAACTCATTAACTCATTCCTCTTTCATATAGTTTCTTCAAACTATATGAAATGTAGAAACAGAGGTTCTAAAACACCAACTAGAGTACATCACACGATGATTCATTTGTCCAAAAAATGTAGGTTTTCATCTAAATTATAAGTACTATTTATAATACACTATTTATGTTATACTGTCAGTTGTATGTAAATGTCCTAAATCCAAATAGATCAACTTTAGAGTTCTGATTTGTTTTATTACATCATTACTTATATAAAACCTAATGCTTCTCATTGTCATTGAGAAGCATTAGGTTGCCCTAATGTTGAGACCTTTGTGTCAGGATTACTGGTACTCTTCTACAAATGAAGACACACTAAATGTGTTAATACATAAATGCCATGCAGCTGTTCAAAAATCCACACATTCTACACATGTCTCGGTGCTGGTGTGAAGCTGGCATGATCCACACCTTAACCTCAATTAACCTCAATTTACACCTTAGCCCTATCCCTAAATTGCATCCCAGCTATTCCTCAATTCTACATGAGTTCTGTTCACTGTGACAACATAATCATCTTTAACAAAAACTGAAATTCATGTCATAATTTAACAATCACCAAACAAAATTATCTCCATTTGTAAATGTGAACAGGAATTCCTACAGCCTCCATGATTTGAAAACATTTTGGTGTGGAAGTCAAAAAAAGAGAAACTTTAGGAATAATGGCCCTCTCACAATTTTGACCCTTCCATTTTTGTCCATACCCATCTGTCCGAGGTTGACCTATTACTAGTGACCTTTCAACTGGCGGGATGCATGGATGCAGTCGGGTGTTTTATTAGAAGGTATCAATGTCACAATCTCAAGCAAACAGCTTTGCAAGCAGCTATCAAATGTCCAGATTCATGAAGACTTTGGACCTTGGTGTGTGCTTTCTTTCTTATTCTCCTTCAGCTTGCCTTTATTATAAGAATCTATTACCACACTGCTCTCAATGGGCTCTTTGTTCTGTGTGTGTGTGAGAGTATGCTTTAGAAAGTTTCACAGAATGGATCCATGTCATTTACATCGCAGTATGTCTGTGACCCTGGAAATAACCCAGAAATGCTTAACACCATGTCATCTAATGGTGTTTATCTCACTTTGAAGATCTGCTTGATATTTATGTTCCCTTTCTCATAAAAGCTGCAAACGTAGTTAGCTTTGGATGTTTACAGGGAAATCGGCATGCTTAGTAAAATGTATTTGTTGTCGCTTGCAGATATTTAACTAATATGCCTCCTTCAGAATGCATTTTGTAAAATCTAATGCACAGCATAACTGCATCAGATTTAGCGTAACTGTAATACTGAATTGAATAATTACTATCAGTATCTCAATACTTCATTATGTGTTTACTTAATAAACATGTAAAGACCTTAAAATGATGATGTTTGACATGCATTCCCACAAGTCAGGAGTTTCCATTTCCAAATGTGAAATCTCAAGAGGAACACCCCCTAAAACCAAAATGGCAACTTGGACAATGAGCAACTTCCAGTCAACCTCAAATCCAATATGGCAGCTCTTTGCTTAGGACATGACAGTGCCAGTATTCAACTGTTAGTTACCACTTCAGGCAGTTAGTAGAGAACAACCTACACTGCTACTGCTGTACAGTCACTGTTGTTGAATATGTTGCAGTGTTTCAGTGCTTGAAATAATTTTGATTTTACTTTCTGTGGCTAATAGTAGTTAGCCACTTCACTGGCCACAATTAGCAAGTCTGAATGTTTTTCCAGCGACTCAGTTGGGTGTGAATCCGTTGCCAGCCTAATGGTTGGAGTAACGCTTCCAAGCAGGCTCTAACTGGAAGACATCTGTTGCTAGCGTTTGGTTTTAACAAGGTATTTTGAAACTGTTATTTGGCAAGTGTTTGTGGATCTTCTCTCTCAGCTCAGTCTCAGTTTTTTCATTAAGCTGTTGGACTTGGTGCTTTCAATTTGTGGCATTGCTCTAAAACTAGTAGCTACCTTGTGATAGTTTTCAAATTATTATGGTTACATGGTTGTGCATACATGCATGTTTAACCTAAAGCACATTGTTTTGCTTTTATGTCTACAGTTTTACAATGGTTTCATACAGATGATGAGCAAGAAAGCTTTTTCCTCAAAATGCTGTTTATCAGCTAAATCATCTATTCAGGGCAACATAATGGGAACTTTTAACTGTCTGTGATTAAATGGTGCAGTGATTATTTTTTTATGAAAAAAACACTGAATATTGCTAATGCTGTGATGAATGTCTGTTTCCATAAGTGATATAATAAGAGCAGCATAGATTACTACCACCTGTTGCAATATTAGGTTACCATGGAGACAGAGCACAGGCATGTGGACAGACTTAACAGGGAAGTCCCTGTAGCATCTGCTGCTCTGCTCCCAAGTGCAGTTTTATTGATTGTTTGCTGGTATCCATAGATTTTATGTATAGATTTTTAATACAGGAAAAATAATTTAAGTACTTAATTGTGAAAGAAATGCATTATACGCATAGTCACAACCATAATTGGGCAAATCAACAGTTTGCCATTTGGAACGGCGATTCAGTGGTCCTTTAACAATTGTGGTAGTGTCAGTTTAGTTATGTAAAATATTTAAATGTTTTCTTCATTTGTCTTAATGAAGACTGGAGACTCATCCCTGATTATCAGTCCTTGCACAGACTAAAGAAGCTATTGTTTTGACTGAGTGGGCCTATAGACTCAGGTTCATGGAAATTGAAGATCCATTACCTGGACACTGGCTTGGTTTAATTAGATTTGAGCTGACGTCACAAAACATTCATTCAGCATTACTCTCCAGCCCTGCTGTCACCAGTCAGAAAGCCTATTGTTTTCTTACATTCACAGTCTACCTCCCAGATGTGAAACACCATCTTGTTTTTGTACATTCCTCCTGCGTCTAACAGAAACAGACACCCCGGATCAACAATTAATAACTTGCTTTGCCAAGAAAAGTATGGAAAAAAGAGATAAGCTGACAAGTAATGCAAGGCTATGTAATATCTGTTAACTTTATACTGTGTTTGTTTGTTTAAATGTGAGCATTTAAGGTACCAGGAGGCAGAGTGAAAATGACAGAGGCTTAATTTAAAGACAGCTGAATCCGGAGCGATTAGCAGAGAGAAGGTTGGAAAACAAGCAGGTATTTTGCTGCTGGGTCCTGTGAAGTTTTCATTTTATACAGTGACAGGGTTTCTCCTTGAAGGAAAATAAGGGGAGGAGGAGCAAAAGCCTGTAGAGCACAATGACAGTGCATTTACTGAATGTCTACAATGTATCTTGATGCAGTAGGCATAACATCCAGGCACATCAATGTTATATTTTGACATAAAATCAACAAAAATGCAGAGTTGTAACAGTGAAAGCTATTTGTGTAAAATCTGCATCACAATCTAAACTATAAAGCAATTAAATAAAGAATGACAGGTCATGAAAATGAGATGAGATTGAAAATCTTTTGGGCTTTTGGACATTTTTGAGTTGCATATTGCATATGAGCTACAAATAAATCTGCAGTTTAATAAATATTTGACAAAATTATAAAATGCACTGTGATAAAATAGTGGAGGGGTTAACCTTTGAATGTCAAACCCACTCAATAAAAGATTATGACTAATGTTTTCTGATTAGTATTGTGGTGAAAAGTAATTCTGCAAGGATCATTTTAAATTTATGCAAGCAAATTGCACAGGAAACCAACAAATTGTTAGTTAGAAAACTACATTTTCAAAAATTATGGTCTCTAACAGGAAAGCAAACCTTAGGAAAGGACAAAATTGATGGATTTGGCCCTTTCCTGCCCCTATAAATAAGTTTTAGGGGCACGAAGGTTGGTAGCTTGGTAATAATAACCTATTAGCAGCCCATTGGCTTTGGGGTATTTATTTGGTCCATGACAGCCTTCAGGAAAAATTTGATAAATGTTGTTTGGTTGAAGTCATCTAGTTTCCAGGTTAGTACAGGAAGTCAACGAGCTGATGATGGACTAATATATCTGTGCATCTGTATTATTGGCCTCAAACAAACGGGCTTATTCAGTTTGAAACATGTTTGATGAATGTCTTCATTTTGTAATGCCAAAACAAGCGATCATAGTTCCCAGTATGTTATAGCCATAGTGTGGAAAGGCCCTTCAAAAGTCAGTTTGGCTGCATGTCACATTCAACAGACCTCATGCTCATTTGTCCTTAGGGAGCACCCCACATGCTGCAGTGTTGGGCCAAGGCAATCCAATATGTTGAATATCCCCGATTTGACATTGCACTCTAAAAAGTGTATTTGGGCTGCAGTTCATCTTTTGGACTTATTTACATTAATTTCACTTAATTCTTTTGCTTTTGCTATGATAACTTACTTTTTTGTGTTCATTTAACTCAAAACTTACAAATCTTTAACCTAAAGGAACTTTTCACTTTGACTTTACTTAAAACAATTGAGTTCAATGCCAGTTTCATATCCTACGTCTGACCAATTCAATTTATAATCATCCAACTCAATTCACTAAGTCCTTCCAACTCAATTTGCTAAGTTTTTATAACTTAATTCATAAGGGGGTTTAACATGACAAATTTAAGTCACTCTTTCTGAAATCATTTATTTTGTTCAAATAAACATTTAAAATCTCTTTGACTTAATTCTACAGAAAGTCAACTCAAACTTTGAAGTAGTTCCAAACTAAATTTTAGTACTCTTTTTACAGTGTCCTCTAAATACACAAATATTTTCCTTAAATGACCTTCTTACTTTGACTTTACTTGAAATAATTAAGTCCAATACCATATTTGTATCCCTCGTCTGACACCATGACTCAAGCTAACCGGGGACAGATTCCCTGGTAAGCCACCGTGGCTCTGTGGGAATAGTAGTCATCTTGTGATCAAAAGGTCGTAGATTCAATTCCAGCTTCCTCCCACCACATGTCAATGTGCTCCCTGGGCACTTTAACCCCAAGTTGCCTACCAAGCTGCGCATTAAATTGAGTCCACATTGCTCACTAGAATTATGCTTGAATGTGATGTTTTTAATCCTGAAAGACAAGAAATTCACCACTTCACTTGCTTTATTTTATAATCCATGATAGCCTCTGTGTTAGATTTCTTTATTGTACTCTGAAAGCAGCTAAAAGCACCAGAGCATAAAGATAATCTAAGGGTTGATTACATAAAACATGTAATTATCTTGTTAATAATTTCATGGCTCCTTAGAAACATGCTAGGAAAACCTTCGTGAATTGCTAGCTGCTAACTGCCTAAATCCTCATCATATACCCAGTTCAATTCTGTCTATTAAAGAAACTTTGTCACTGGCCCAAAAATGTGTTTTTTGAAGAAGAATTGAGCAGATGAAGCAAAAATAAAGACAGAAATAGACACATGTGCACAGCATCTTATTAGCAGGCATGCAATAAAGCTTCAACGAATTAGCCACATGCCAACCAGAATATTTGCCTGGGGCGTCCAGACCAAGTTAATGTGAACTTTTACAGCTGTTTCTGTATCACTTTACATATTAAAACGTTTGTTTTTTTTTGCTGGTCCAAGCCTCACGTTAACACTCATCACCAATAAAAGCTTATGAATTTATTTGTTAGACATTTCCCTGAGGCTGTGTTTGTGAAGTAGATTTTATCTGCTGCACACATGCTATGGCGCCAGTTTCCTTCAATCTGAACTTTTGTCCACTCTTATTTTTGCAATGCTTTTTCATTCATTGCATATCCGTGCAATGACGCTCTCTTTGCTGTGATCTCAACTTGGGAGAATGAAATTATTGGCTAGTCAAGTGAAACAAGATCTGAGTTGAGGTTTTTTTTTTTTCTTTCAAAGCTGAGTACTATCCATACGCACCGGGGAATGCATTTCTTGGCACGTACGTGCACATATTTACACTCACACAGACACACACACGCACTCACGCGTGCACGCACACACACCGACGCACACACGTCTGATTAGAAATGTGCTTCAGTGCCACACTTTAGTGAAGCTGCCTGGCCCACAGAGCTCACACATCCTTCTCCTTTAAGACCCCACAACTCGCCAGATTCCCTTACAAAATACACTTGTACTGACACACCTCCTGAAGCACACACACGCGCATGCACACACACACAGCTGCAGGCATAAACACACTCCAACCCAAATGCTTGATTATTGCAGAAGCGTGACTTGTTTGAAGATGACACAAGATTAATAGATGATGGTGATTTGTATGTTGATGTACTGTCATTAAGCACCTTTTGTTTGCAGGACTGAAGTGTGAAAAACTACAGCTACTACAACACAATTTAACTCTGTTGTTGTTGCATTATTTCTGCTTAAGAACGAATCCACTCCACCTGTATTCCTGTTATAGCCTTAATGGGGTTATGCGCAGCAGTAATATGGAATTGCCTGGAGGTTAATTAATGCACAGATTCCTCGGCCACTTCCACATTCTGCTGCGGCAACTAGTAAAAGTAGCAGCAAGTGTGAAAATTAAATAGCTGCATGCTGGTTTTATGAGGTTTTTCTCTCCTTTGGATCCCTTTCAGCTTTCGCTTACCTGTTTTCATGCCTTCCTGTCAGGGTGAAAGTACTTTGTGACACATATTTTGGGTTGATTAGGTATTACATTCCTCTTCAATCACTACCTTTCTTTATGGTCTTTAGTGTTTTACTACTTTCTGTCTCAAAATTCCTTCCCTGGGTCCACAGAGTTAGTTAACAGCTAAGATTCCTTCCTGTCTCAGCTCACTGATCCCATTTTTAATGACACAGTAAACCAAGATTCACTCTTGACTAAAACTGATCATGATAATCTCCTCTAAATGATGTGAAAAGATCCCATCAAAGATAGATTTGTCCCTAGAGAAATGAAAACATTTCTGATGATCCATAGATCAACATGCCAGCATGTTGATCTTTCAGGAACTTAATCATAAAGAGGTCTACCATTGCTTTCAGTTGGCACACACTGTCAACCACCATTCATAAATCATCATCAGTGACCAGCCGTTCTGAGGTATGCCTGCCTGTAATTTGCTTTTATTCCAGGGTGTGTCATTTATAAAGGCCTCCGTGGATAATGACAATGTTATTTGCAAATGTAGACCATGCAATTGGATCTGTTTCCATGCTGGTCAGCGTTCCCAGGATGCATGTATTAGCAGTGGGGTAAAGAGCAATGCCAACTCCATCAGACAGCAGTTTCTTTCCATGACCTTGGGCACAAGGCTGGTGATGAGGCCTCTTGGCCTTTTTATAGCCGTTCAGCTGGAGTGACACATTTTCAATCATTAATGCCACTCAGCAGGGGCTCGAGTGTAAAGTGGCCTTGAGTGGAATGGTATTCAAATAAACATGTATAAGTTTACATTCATATTGGTTCAAGTTCTGTAGATGATGCACAAGTGTGATTTATTTTTAAAGAACCATCACTTGAATAACTGAATCAAGTTGCAGAACTTAACATAAGATGGGTTTAACTGAATTTTGATCCTCATCTACCAATTTCATTTATGCATTATAGTAAGTTAGAAGAAATGTATCAAAAGTAAAATGCTACGCCATCTAACACCCCATTACATGATTAAATAGCTCCCCTGGATTAAATATTCAGCTTCAAATGAATAGTGGTCCAGCATTGCAGTCTATCTTTGCACATTAAATAATCTCCAGCAAAGTCGGGCACTGAAACACAGCATATTATGATTTGATAATATTATTAACTTTTATGCTACATTATCACGATGTTCTGTTTGCAGTGAAAGAATCTTTGTGGCTATTGTTTGGAGTGTTTTACATGGTTGATGATTTGACTCTATTCGACCAGTAGGAGCCACTCAGAGAAACCCCTTTGTTGGGGGATTTCTGTACCAAACATTGTGTAATGTTTTCTTCCATATTGCTTCTGCTTCTTGGTATATTTTGGTGTTTGTCACAAGATGTACAAATGGAATTGGCTCTCAGTGGAGTGTTTTCTTGTGCTGTATGGTCCACTTCCTGACAATGTTGTTCCACGGAATAATTGGAACTTTTTTGGTTTATGATGGACGTAAGCATGTTGTCAGCCTTTAAAAGTTTAGGATGGCTGTCTTTATGGGGCTGCACTGAGAATTGGGACTGTCCCTGTTGGCGGCCGCAGTCACAGCTTGTCGCTGCCGTAACTTGCTAAATGAGGAATAAAGGAAAATGACGACAATCGTGACACATCCAGGTTTGCTGTTATTACTAGAAAACAGCCAATGAACATTGAGGTACCTAGAGGGTAAAAATTCTGACGTGAGCTCGGTTCTCTTATTGATGTGACCTAAATATCCATGTTTCCATGCCACAAATCAATGTCAGTCAAAGAAACAATTTTATTAGCAGACCAACGGGTTTTGGCTTGTGCCTCTCATCAGGGTAAAATTAGCAAACCTTTTCTGTTTAAATAAAAAAAGTACAAAACGGGGGAAAAAAGTCCAATGACCTAAGCAGACATTCACACATAAACAGGCTGACCAATCAGGGACGGTACTTGCTGAATGTATCATTCCATCGCACAGTCTTGAGGTTACTGGACTGAACCAGTAATTTACGGGTTGAACCATTTCATATTTAAAGTTCGGAGTCATCTCACACACCTGAAAGTGGTTCATTCCCAGGGTGCACAGGCAAATGCAGACAAATTACAGGAACTGGTTGGTCTACTATTAAAGTTGCTTTTTAGCACTTCAAGGGTTGGTTCACCTTAACGGATATTTGACTCCCTCTCCATGCATCTTGAGTGGTGAAGTTATGCTGGAAAAGTTTTGGATTTATAAATCCAAAGCAAAGAATACAAAAGAAATTTCAAGGATGTTGTAATATCTGTCCCTAAAAAACAAATACTAATGCCATTACGTAGCTGTATTTATGTTGGTCTGCTAATGTTATTGAAAAAAACAGTTGTCAGGATTTGATTAAGATGGCCCCTTTAACATAAACCAACATGTAAAAGCAGGCAGGGTCAAATTGTACCGATTCTTCCATTTGTCATCTATACTCATGGATGTACCCTAGAGGGTTTTGGAGATCACCCAATGACCCCACAGTTCACTGGGTGAACCGTTCTAGATTACTAGAGTGTAAATTCAACTGTGAAAGAAATTAATTTTAGACATGATTCTAATTACAAACAGACCAGTTTTGGTTTTGTAAACTATTTACTGAAATTAACTTAAGAATCATTGATAAGCTCAATTTAGGAGAAATTAACTTCACGTCTCTTCATATTGTACCTTGTTTTCTCAGCAAATATTGTACCTAACAGTTTGAATCATGCAAAAACAAACAGCAGAAAACAATTTAAGATGCTATTATTTGATCATTTTCTGTTAAGTACATGTAAAACATGAAGTGTTTGGGGCCACCAGTTTTTGGACATTTTCAGCATACAAACAAACTACCCTGTTAAGCATGGTATTATGCCAGCATTAATTCTCCACTGATGCTTGAAGTGCACCAGTGACCAGCTATAAAACCTTGCAGGAAAAGCCCAACACACTAAGCAGTGGTGAACTTTATGGTACAGGAGGTCAGCGGGGCAGAAGCCAGCGCTGATTACTTTATAATAACTCTTGCAAAACAAGTTTTGCTTATTGGCCGCGTCATTATTTTGCACTTGATGGCTGCTAATGGTGCGAGTCCAACATTGTTTTGGTTACGGGTGCTGTTCTCAGAGCTGATCAGTGTTATACTTTGGCCCTTGGGTGGCTGTAACAGAATGTTTCTGCATATCTGTAATTTCTGAGATGGTAAATGTTGTATAAAATAAACACTCAAGACTAAGGAAAATTGAATCAAACGTGAAAAGCCTAATTGCCAGAGGACCTTGTAAAAATACCCAGTAAAGAGAAGGTCAGATTTTCTCTGTCAGCTAAATATTTTATGGTTTGGCACTTACTTACATGCAGAGACACATTTATTCTTCGGATATGCATTAGAAGCACCAATATAATGGTTCTGTTTATTAGAAATGTTCAAAAATGTGCAAGTCTTACTTGCAATATCTTAGCAATCAATAGAATGAAAAGCAAAGATTAAACATGTCGATTAAAGATTAGTTGTGTGTTTAGGCCGTTTAATTGTTAACTAAATTAAACTGTGGTCTCATATAATGTGTGTGAGGAAGGAGTCACTTTAAAATATGATTTAAACAATAAATGATTAGGGGGTAATATTAGTACCTTTAAAATGATATGTGAGAAATAACTATGGTTAGGATTTCTAACTGTAAGGTTTTCGCATGTTTATTTAAATCATATACATACTTCATCAACCTTGAAAGCTCAGAAAAGTGTGTCAACAATTTTAAATCCAGTTTAACTGCTTGACAGTCGGAGTCGAGCAGTAAAAGCTCTAATGGGATCAAAGAATGAAACGTTGCTGTGCTGTTCAGGTTTCCTCTTAACTACAACTAAGATCAGCTCCCCCGTTGATTTGTTCTTTTGGCGGTTTGACAAAATGTCCTAATGGTGGGTACACATTGTTCTTGAGGAGGTGGCAGGTATTTTTTATTTTATTTATCTGACCTTTTCATACCTGTTGCAAACAACCGAAAGTAAGGCATGGCAAAGGAAGGATGGTCCGACTTTAGAGGTTACTGTCTTGGTCATGATGAGTCATTGATTATAAACCTGAATACCAACTGAGTCCAAGCAGTAATGAACTGATGCCCAAAAGTTAACTGAAGCTGAATTAGTATTGTTATGCAGAGCCTAAAGTTAGCATCACTCTAGGTTTGCTGGATTTGGCTGCACAGAAAGCCCTCAAATATAATAAAAGCAATAATGTGTACCTTTGTGGTGAATGTCTGCGGTTGATCTTCTGAGATCTGAGATGTGTCTACATTTGCAGAGAAAATGAAAACAGCTTTGTGAACCTCAGCTGATATATTTTGCATTTCACATGACTCTGTAGAATTCATAGCTATGTTGGACCACCATTGCACATGTAACTCCAGAACCTGAAGTACGATGACTGTTTGCACAAGTGTGGAGTAAACTGTCTAATATAATAAAGGAATAACAATAAAAAAGAGAAGAAATTTCTCCTTGGTGAATCACTGTGCTAAGGAGGGAAACACAGCAGACATGCAAGTAATAAAGCAAAGAAAGATGTGGGGAGAATCCTGTAACGCAATATAGTCGTAGATCTAACTACTGTGCAATATTTTAAACTGATTTTACAACAGCCTAGTGCACAATTATGGTTGCTCAATTATGCTTTCAAATATATTTTACACACACTGTATTTTCAGAAGGAGCATTGTTAGCTTTTAAGAGGTGACCCAACTGTCAGATGCAGCAGCACCACCACAATAATATAGATCTGTCTTCTTTTGTTTAGCAGCTTCGTCTTGCATTGGTCATGTCCTCTTTCTCTTAACATTTGCCCTCCAACATTTCTGTGCAGATCTTTGTCTGCGTTTTGCCCATTTTGTTGCCCATTCATCCCGAGTGTCTTCTTTGGTTGTCTTACGTGTCCTTACTCCAACCTATTGAAAGATTAAAAGATAGAAAGGGCATCATTTTTTCCACGTTATCTTTCAGTCTTTGCTGTTCCATCTTGGTTGTTCCTCCCCTCATGTGCAAGTGATTAGACAACTGGGCCAAAAGGAAAACACAATGTTTGTTTGCTAGGCAGCAGGCAAGTTCAGAATTCCTGTGGATTTGTAGCAGTGATGGATCATTTAGATCAAAAGTTGTTAAATGCTACTCTGGAGAAACATCTTGGTCTCTTGTAACACGACTTTCTTCCTCTGCTTTTCCATAGTTACCATCAACATCATTTTCTCATTTTTTTGACATAGCATATGAGACAAAGCTCTATTCATCTCCTTTCATATGTCTGCCCAGCTGTGTTATCTCCCGGTCAGTCTAGTTTTAATGAAAGGGCAGACAGTCATAGCTGCATAGTTGTGTCTAGTGATTTTGTTTTGTCATCTGCTCTGAGAGTAAAAGACTACCAGCGGTCTTTGTTAATAGCTTGCCTGTGCAGTGACCTTGACAAAGATTGAACTCTTAGACAAACTGGTCTCAAAGATGTCCAGGAGTCATAATTGAAGTTCGTAACTACATGAAAAACATCTGAATTGTCAGATAACCCTAACCCTAAAGGGTGCCGTATAGTAAAAACAACTCTGAACTCCAAATGACAGCAATACATTTTGTGCTTTGCACATTTACTGTATATATAAAAGTGGTGTCAGTACACCTGAATTTGAAAATTCATACCATTGCCCAGAACATTTCCAGATACTCTAAAACCATACCACAGTGCAATAAATAACAAATCTCTAAGCATAGCATAAATAAATGAACAAACTAATCTTTTTCTGCTAATTGAATTGATGTTCATAATTTACATTTTTAGAAGCTCCTGGACAAATTTTACATCAACTTCACAGTGTAGGTTGATTTAACTCTGGATTAAGGCAATCCTGCTGTCTTGAGTTTTCAAGGTCATTTGACTCTACTGCACTTTAAGAACTTGGCAATCAGACATATGTGGTGTGTTGGTGGCATTGACATAATCAATGTTGACCTGTTGGTATCGACAGTCTTCAGTTGTGTATTTTGTTGAAGCAGCAGCTTATCCACAGATAATGGGAAGCAGAAAGTGCATCAGGAAGGCCAGCTCTGTCCTAGGACGTCCCTTCAACCTGGCACAGGTGGTAGATGAAGAACTCTAATAACATCACTGTTGGTCAATGTCTCACACCCAGTGAATGAAACTGTTTCAGAACAGTTGCATCCCAGGTGAACAAAGGAGTGTTATCGCTTGTCCTTCCTTATAGCAGATGTTAGACGTTCTATCACTGCTCTCAACAAACTCAAACTCAATATGTGTTATCTTTACTGTGCTTTATATTTGGAAGTGTTTGGCACCTTTTTTAAAGCCTAAATCATTTTTGTTTTTCTTGTTTTGTGAGATCCTGTTTTTGCTGCCTGGGCAGGGTGAAGGCCTGTAAATTAAGTACATTTTACTTATGTAACATCTTTCTCAGAGAGCACAACGTGCTTCACAGGACATCATGCACCATATGTGCCAGATGCATTACAATAAATGAGGCAACACTGAGCTTTATCAGCCAGGATGATGTAGTTGTGGTGAGGTTGCACTCTTATTAAGGGCAACGTCGCCAGTCCTGATTAAAATCAGTAGATGATGCATAAGCAACCACTGGTGCTACCAGACTCCTATACACAGTATTGTGCACTGAGTTTTTAAGATCACTCCCATTGTGACAGACTTTTAATGTTGTGGTCTAATTGGTTTAAAATAGGCCCTTCTCTTCAGTTATACTGCCTTACCATCACTACAGTACATTTTATTTTAGCACCACAATTAATACAATTTGACTAGAATTCTTTTATTTATGTTTGTGAACACAAAGGCTTTTTGTCATGGCAACTCCCCAAAGAGCAAGAGATTAGTAAGTTGTAACAATAAGCATATTCAGACAAATAAAAAACAGGAGGTTTTCATCTTCCAGTATGCAGATTCTTTTGTAAGTACCATCACTTGTTCAGACCCTCCAACTAACCATGCACCAAGCATGGTACTCTTACCGGAGAAGAACACCATGCCAGAAGTGCAGTTTCTACCAAAAGCTAATAAAGCAGTAAAAGAACAGTTCAAAGTCAGCCTGGCCTACTGGTCTGTTGACTGGCAAGTAATGAAAGAAAACTCAAGGATTCAAGATCAGAGTGCATTTCATCAAACAAAGAAGGAGCATTTAGAGAGCCTGAGCCTGCAAATGATTTAAATCAGGGGCTTGACACTGCACTGTACATATGTCGATGCTTAAACTCTATTGTGTGCTCCCACTGCAGAGAAATAACAGATCTGTTACACAAAAGATGTTTTATGTGCCTGTGCTTGTGTGTTTGTTCCCTCTGCATCTGCTTGTTTCACAGCATTTTGTGGTTACTTAGACTTGGTTTTCTTGGTTTTCCCAGAATCCCTCATTCTGGTTTTCTCCCCTGAAAAATGTTAGCTGCACACTTGCACAAAAATAAATCTACATTTCACAAACGCTGTCCTGGATTGGTCTGTGGAGGGCTGCAGCTGGAATCATCAAGTGGTTACATGTGACATGTAAACGTTTTTTCTTCTTCTTTTTGGTTCTGCTCTGTTTTACTTCCAACTTTTTTTCTCTTTCTTTTTTCAATTACAATGTGTTTACCTCCCTATTATGTTAAAATGATGTTTTAGAATGAGACTCTCACACTAATAATTTTGAGTATCAACATCAAGAAATGCAAAGATGTGTGAAATGATTTAATTGAATTGATTTAAAGCAGAAAAGCAACAATATTCCTACTTCAACTAAAATTATAGAACATTAGTATACTGTTATATTAAAATATGTTCATATTAATCCTATTTGTTGTTTTTTTTTTACTTGGATACATAAATTACTGTTCATCCTGTTACCTTATGTTGAACTTTAGTTCAGGCAGTTGGTCTCATTTGGATTTATTTTATTCCTATTTAAAATGCTGGCAGAGACTGAAATTGCATTTACTTTTAGCCTGATTCTAATTTTTTATCCTGAAAAATGTTCACTGATGGAGAAAGCACAAAGACGCCTAAGCAAGACGTCAAAGAAATTTGTTGTATGGAAACCAACAGATAAGAAAGCAGGATATTTTATAGAGTACTTGTGGCTTTGGTAGATTATGCTTTTAATGTAATTTGGTTACAGATCTATGACACACTTGTTCAAAAGGGACATATAGTGTTTTATTGCTGCACCAGAAAAGATAACTCACTTTAATACTTTCCACTTTGGGAGGATGGGGCAGTGGGTCTCTTAAACCCATCCAGTTCATTGTCACAATGGGAAACAAGTAGTTGTCGAAGTTTTTCAGATTGACTTTAAATGTCTTGCAAGTTTATGTCTAAAACCATTAGAGGAGTCTGCTGAAGAAGCTCAAATGACTCACTGCAGGAAAAGCATGAAGAGCTAAATGGTCCCATAATTTTTAACCCATTAACTGCTGCTGCCAGACCAACAGCTGAATTTTCTGACTGTGATGTGCTGTGTCTATCTAAATGTGTCTTAAGTGCTTTGTCAATAAATGAAAGTTGTTCCACACCAAGTGATGGCAGAGACACATAAAGAAAGAGTTGTTGGGTGGATCTGGAGCTTTTTGTAAAGCAAAATAAACACTTTCTCATTACCTTCTAAAATTACCCCATCATTTTTGAAATGGCTCTTGTTGAATATGACTGTGTGTTGGGATTGAAAGAAACTGGAATGGCTTATTTGGAGCATAGATTCTGAAATTAACTGCATTTCCAAGTTTTCAGCCTGCTCTGCTGTTTAAAAATGATTCCTCACCAAAACGATCAAACTGCACAGCCTGACAAAAAAAAAGAAAAAAAAAAAGAATTCTTACTGAGGAAGAATGAAAATCTTTTTTAAATCTGGAACAAGCTGGTTGTGTTAAAGTCTGGGGATTGTCAGCAGTGGCTGCTCAGTTCAAAGGATTTGTACTGTATAATAACAGGCAGGCAGACGGAGCTAACGGAGCCCATCCACCAGATGTGAACTATGACACACTTCACCGTCTGTGCAGTCTGTCTTCAGCCTGCAGCTATACAGCATGCCTTTTAGCAAACCAACCTGCACACACACACACACACACACACACGCACACACACACACACACACACACACACACACACACACACACAGAAAACCTCAGGATAAGTATTGCACCTCTTTTTATGGTCATGCATATTTTAAAGTTTATTGTACCCTGGATATTTATTGGCACCTTGGTGATGGTATGTAATGTGTCATAACCTCACGTGACAGAAGAGGAGACATATATTTGGTTTTAACTTTGAGTACACTTATTCATTTGGGGGGGGAAAAAATCCACATTAAGAAATATTTTATGCCAGAGATGCCATTGGCATCCATCTTGACGCTTTGTACTGGAAGAGCAACAATTAAAAAAACTAGAGCTGGAAAAAGATCCAAGTTTATCTTTCTGCTTTACAAAGTGAGAAGGATGGTAAGAAAGGTAAAGAACATCTTCAAAGCTCAGTGTTAAAGAAATACAGCAACAAGAGACATTTTGAAATCACCCAGTCTATACAGAAACCGTTGGATAGCATGAAGAAACAGCCTTTTGTATCCTGCTATAACAAATATCAACATGTGGAATTTGTTATATCATACTACAACTTTAAGTGTAACATTGTGCTTTGTTCACATGGGATTATGGATTAATGCAACAAAACTCCAGGTGGGGTTTGACACAGTGGTGTAGTTGGTAAAACTGTTGCCTTTCAGCAAGAAAGTTCTGGATTTGAATTATGGCCTTGGGTCTGTCTTCATGAGGGTTCATGTTCTCCGTGTGCATGCATGGGTTCTCTCCTGGTACTCTGGCTTCCTCCCGCAGTCCAAAAATATGGTTGTCAGTTTAACTAAAAATCTGATGGATGCTACCAGTAGACAGAAACTGTCAAATCATCAGGTCTGTCAGCAAGTTAAAAACCCAAATTAAGTCAGAAATAGTTTGCCTGAACCATATCCAAGATTTTTCCAGGGCCCAAAGTCTAAATTCTCAGTGAAATCTGTGGAGCACAAGAGATTATCCAGGAGTATAGATTAAACTAAAAGGAATGATAAAAGATTCCTCTCTTGATATACTCTAACCTTGTAAAATGTAATAGTAGAAGAATAACCTGGAAAAGGAGGTTGTACAAAGCAGCTTGAGTGCCAGCAAGCACTCAACATTTTTGTCCTAAAACATTTCTTTCCTAAAGCCCTCTCTCAATCAGTGTGTGGCTGTAGGTGGCGTAGTACCACACTGCTGCATCTCATTACTTTGAATCTTAGTGTGTGATCTTTCTGTATGGAGTGTGCCTGTTCTCCACAGGTATGTGTGCTTCCTGTTTGGGTTCTCCAGCTTCTTCCCACACCACAGAAACATGACTGTTAGGTTAACGTGTTACTCTTAGGTGTGTGTGTGTCTGTTTTCATTGCTGTTTATCCTGTGTGTTTCTGTGTTGCCCTGTGGTGGACTGATGACCTATCCAGGATGTATCCCACCTCCCCTACAATGACTGTACTGCAGTGTAGGCAATGGATGGATGAATTAATGTACCCTAATTCACAAAGGTTATTGTTTTTAGACTGGATTTTGCCACGACAATAAGAAAAGATTTTATTTTTAACATTTTCACACATCTTTGCCAATAATAATAACCGTCTCATTTTAGTTTCATTCTCTTTATTTATTCACCTGTGCTGTTGAAGAGACCCATACACATGTTTCTGTTCAGATGGGTTCCCCCACCTTACATAATGCCTTTTAATGCCTTCCATAAAAAAAAGTTTACAAGCTGGAGAAATGATTCTGAAACTGCAGAACTCTATGCTGTGATAGAGTCATCAAAGACTCAAGGTATCAGAATCTTTTTCCATCGTTGTTTCAAAGTCATGATAAACTGTTTAAAGCTATGCACACTGTTTGGATCCGAGCTCGTTTTGTTGCCATGGATCACAAACGAAGACACTGTCTGTAAGCCCAGCAGCCCATTCTTCAGCCTCTTTTTCTGTTTGTCTTTTGAAGTAGAGGGAGGATTGTTTATGTTAGCATGAACCAGACCTGAGCCCATCGTGGCTTTATTGCTTTGAAAAGGACCCGGGGCACTGTGTAATGCGTTTAAAAGAGAGACACTGTGTACAGTAGAGGGAATGCTGGAGGGGGCTGATCTGGAAGACTGGAAATCCTGCAGTGGCGTTGAATAGACGCAGCGTGTGCGTTGCTCTCTTGAGCAGAAAAGTGTAAACATTTGGAATAAAAGAAAGAATGTCACTTTTGATTTTCCTACAGTTTACTTTCTCCCCTCTTCTTTGCTCACTTGTTTTATTTGCTGAGGCAAATATTTGATCCTTACCGCTGTTTTGACCTGAAGACGGAGGGAGGGCCAGAAGAAGAGCTTTAAGGCTGCATGTGTCACCAATTACACCACTGAGATCAGGCAAGGTAATTCACTGCTTCAGTCAGTGATGGTGGACAGGCCCAATGAAGCCCAGAGCGGCTCCAGTCTGCTGCCACACAGCTCACCGCATTTAAAAGCTGATATTACAAAGGTTTTCACACTCTTTTGTCCTTGTAGACTGCAATTATGGAATCGTCTCTTAAATGGCTAATGTGGTCTTATCAACAGTAAACTATTCGGACTTTGAGTGAACACATTTTGTTGTGCTAGAGTATGAAACATACCAGACTTTGACACAATTATGTTGATTGTGGCTAAATGTTTTCATTAACTTTTGATTCTGTACCAACTCATACACCCGTTTTCTGGGATGTTCCACTCCAACATGTCAGAGCCATCAGATCCCAAACAACCTGGGCCTATGTGACCCTCCAATCCTTGGCAGTGACAGCTGACCTCAGTTGTTTATGACAACTGAACGTAGCTTTTACATTGTTGGTGAAGAGTTTTTGCCTTCTCTTAAAAATTGTTTTATAAGAGTTGGCAAAAAACACTCCCACTTTGGAGGGCTTTAGAGCATTCAATGTCTGCTTAAGATCGCGCCTCAACATCGCAATTAAATTTAAGACTGCACTGCTCCATGTTTTCTCCTTTTTGAAGTTGTGTGATTCTCACTGTGGATTACTGGAGTCTCAAAGCCTTCGAAAGGCTTTGCAACTCTTTCCATATTGATAGATGTAAATAATTTTGGTTTTTTAAATTTCTTTAGATTGGGGTGTCATGTAATGTTTTTTGAGATCTTTCAGTATGCATTTGTCAAATAGGTTCCATTTGACTTATTTCTTAAAGCCAACACTAGAAATGACTTGTCGTTGAAAAAATTTTACCAAAAAATGTAATTGAAAAAAAATGTGGTTAATCGTGCTAAATGCATGGTTTAACAAGTGGGATAATTACTTTGTTACATAAAGTTTCTTTTGGTTGTTCTTTTCTTTCTGGAATTAATAGAAATCCTCATTTAAACTCGGGATAATATTAAAATTAACTTGACCGAAACATGAGTCCGACAAAAAGAAAGAAAGAAAGCCAAAACAGAATAAATCTGGGAAAATACTTTCTACACAGCTGTGTGCACTGCATGAATTTGATTAACTTTTAATGTAGCTTGGACATGGTACCAGTAAGTACATAATTTTAATGACTTAAGTGTGTATGTAGGATTTCAGAACATCCTCAACAATTACTAATTAACCATGAAGTAGCTTGTTATGTTGTTTTCAGCCATCTGTAATGTATTAATATTATTGAAAAGTTAGCTTGCAGTTTTAAGAGTTTAATATTATGATTTGCATGTATATTAAGCACTAATATAATGTGCAACAAAAGAAACATTTAATCTTACTGGCTATTCACTGAGGTTTTCTGCAGGACATTGAATAGGGGGATGGATTTTGAAGAAGACATTTCAAGTTATAAATACACAAAGTCATTAGAAAGTTGAATGCGTACTGCAATTCAAGATGCTATATATAGATAGATAGATAGATGAAAAAGGTTTTATATAAAAGCTATACAACATGACTTTTCTGTAAATGATAGTGATGCACTCTAAGCAGGAAGTAAGCGTTTCCTGATAGGACAAGTTGAGATGTTGTAAAAGTTTTAACAGTCAATAAAAACTTATACAAGAAATGCACATAGAACATATGCAACACTAATGAAAGTAGTTTGTACCGCACTCAAACCGAATGAGCTAAGCTGGAAATGAGCTAATCCACGAGGCATCTTCCTGTTCTGATCTGCCTGCTGCTCTTTTTATTGACTGTGTTTGAGGTGGAAAGGTTATAAAAGGTGTTTGAGGGAAAATGAGTTAATCAGTGATGTGGTGAGACTATGGAGAAGTTTTCAGAATGCTTTCCAGGATAAGTTGAGTCAGCTTCCTCACCAGAAATACTTATTAGGGAAAGCTTAGAGAACAGAGGAGAAATTTCACAGATAGACTCATGTCAAAATAGACAAACTGGTGTTATGGCCAACAAAAAACTGAATTCAGTCTTTCAGTTTCTTTGCCCTAAATATTATACATAAAGACATTTTGCTCTTTTTCCTCCTTTGCCCCTTTTTAGAATTGTTTCCATGATCTTTTCCTCTTTATGCACCAATAGTCCACTAAACACATCAAATAGTCAATTCTGTGTTTCCATTCCATGAGCTTCCCACATTGTTTAGTTTGCTCTGCATGTTCTCCACAGTTTTATTACTTTCACATGTCCAACATTTCTTCTACGTTTTCCCTTTTTTTTAATCCTCACATCATATGGTCCCCTTTTGGCTTTCTTTGAAATCTAAGCAGATCCAGCCAGGTGTCTTTGCCTCTGCTGCAGTCCTTCATTTTTCCAACACTATTGGTAAGCAAAAGAAAATCTACACATCAGAGAGTTTGAGTTTTCTCATAACTTGCAAACTTTCTTCTTCTTTCTGAACCCCGTTTGACATTTATTGCCTTTTTCTGCTTTCGTCTGTTGGACAGATTGAATCCTAATCCTTTTTAATAGAGCAAGAAATGAATATGGCTTATTGGTAATTTCCTTTTAAAATGGTAATTGTGAAATATCACAACGTTAAACAATAAGACGTAAATGAGTCATCTCTAGGTTAATATTTGGTTTGATATTGCAGCACGTGCATAAGCGCAGCACATACATTTATTCAGCTTCCAGTTGCTTAGTTCGCATGGTTATTTTCTTACTTGTTGTGGTATCTCATTCTGAATTCCCACAGTGCAAATTGCTGGCTCTTCAAACTTTTTCCCGAATAGTGGAAAGCTGTTTGGATGCCGACTCTGCGGGTTTGTCACTCTGCCTGATTTTCAGCCCTCTTCGAGTCTCCCTTTCTCCTCCAACCTCCTGTCTTCCTCATTACCTGCCCGCTTCTTTGTCCAAACATGTCAAGGAATGCCGGCGCTTATTTTCTTGACCTGTGACAAGGAGACGTTTCCTGCAGAGAACATCTGTGTGATTGACAGGTGAGCCTGTGCTGCAAATGCTCAGATGTTCTCTGTTTGCCAGATGCGCACTGTGCAGCGTTTTTCAAAACCGCTTCAGAGACCAATGCCTGGCGGAAAAATCAAGGAACCAAAATGACATGGCATGCAGTTATTGATTTGATTTTGTTGTTGCATTCTTTGAATTTTTCATGCATTTCCAACCAACTGTGTCTGTCTCTGCAGTTTTATTCCTTTGCAAATCTGTTCAGAGTATTGTTTTCATACAAATCAATTTCTCACTGCATCCCTATCTTAATCCCCTTCTTGTCTGGAGTCCTGGATTCCTTGTGACTGAGACTATCCTTTAACGTCAGGCACTGGGAGCTGACTCAGCTATGACTCGATGGAGACATGATGTCTCACGTCCAGTTTCCCAGAAGCATCTGAGAATTATCCAGATCTTATTAATGCAGCTTGAAGCCATCACGCTGAGCCCACTTTTGTTTATTGAACAAATTTGTGAATTTTATAATGATAGTTAATGAAAAAATTAACCAGCCACATTAGTTACATTTTCCGTACAATGAAGCATTGTAATAAAATGACAAATTAGGTCTTCTTTATTCAGCTTTTGTCTGCTGTTTGGCCTCAGTGCAGCACTTCAGCCCACTAATTGCTAAGAGTTTCAGTTATTCTAAGAATGACTAATGTCAGCTTAAACTGCTTGCCAAAACAAACCACGATGTCTCTTTTTCTTTATTCTGTGTCCAAAATACTTTTTAGGGCTCAATTTCTTCCCATGTTTGTGGCACCACTCCCAAACAACTATGAGTTGTGGCTCTGTGTGTAAAATCTATATTTACCACATGGGAGAATCCTCCATTTCAATTTATTTCTTCTTAGAATAACAACATCTAGGCCTGCACGATATTAGAAAATTATCTGCAATGATGCTTAGGATAATATCTTAAGAAACATGAGAATGATAGAAAAGGCCTTATTTTCACTAGTTCAGTTAAAAATTCAAACTCATACTATGTTTTAAATTTATTACACACAGATTGATATATTTTTTATGTGTATTTATGCTCACTTTGTTGATTAAGACACACACAGCGAATAGCAACTCAACATTTAAATTTTACTAGTTTGTAACACCAGCTAAAAAACAATTTACACAGAAATGTTGCCCTTTTTGTAAGATCCAATGCCAGGAAAGGCTGTTGATTTGATGTTTGTCCAGCAGAGCCACAAACATTCACTGCCAAAGAAGCTGGTTGCCTACAAACTGCTTTGTCCAGGCCAGATAAGGGAAAGTTTAGTGGAAGAAAAACAATGTTGTCAGAAATATTTCACGGTCGACGGGAATAAATAATGTAGGGATACTTTGAGTCAAAGCCTATTCCAGCATTTGGGGGAGGTTTACCAGGTGCTTGACATGCATTGATTTATCTAGATCATGAGCTGTAACTTGCTCATGCCTCATTAAGCCACTGCTTAACCAGACATATCAGCCAAATTACCTGGGCTAAGGAGAAAAAGACTGAACTGCTGCCAGAGAATTCAAAGTCCTACTTTCAGACGGAAGCAACTTTTGCATTTAATTTGAACATCAAGATGAACATCACAGATTTTGAAGAAGTGGAGAGGTACAGAATTCAAGTTACTTTATATAATTTGCCATCATTGATGGCAAATTATATCATTGATAATTTGCCATCTACTACTTCCAGTCCACTCTATTTTATCAAATCTAATTTCAGCTGTCTACTTGGAAATTTTATAGCATTTCATGCTTCCCTCTACTCAAACATTTTATGAAGATTCTGATTTTATTTTCCAGCAGAACCTGGCGGCTGTCAACACTGGCAAAAGCATAAATACCTGCTTCAGTGGCCATGGCAACACAGTTTGACTGGACAGAAATATCCCTTGACCTCACAAAGCATCTGTGGAATATTATTAAGAGGAAGATGAGATATGAGGTTTCATGCAATTGATATACAAAAAATAAATGCATAAAAGAATGGATTTGGGGTTTTCATTGTGTGTAAGCCTTAATTAGCCAAAATAAAAGTAACACACTCTTTACTTCACTTTTGACATTCTTGTCATCCAAGCTTTTTTGTTAATCTAACAGCATTGTCTTTCCCATGTTAGGCGTGTCAGTGTCAGTTGTCGAAATCTTTTCAAGATTTCACCTCCAGGTAATCTTGGAAGTGCAGACACAGAGCCTGTGTTGTTGGTTTGGTTTCCCAGAGCATTCACATGAGCGGGCAGGGATTTAACATGGCATGTTTCCTATTCACACTATTCAGTCTGTTGACATGCACGTAGCTTATTTACAGAAAAGTCATGCACAAAACGTCAAGAAAGATGTCTATATCCCCGTCCTGCACTCAGACAGTCTGACTGACTTTGGCTTCAGGTCTTAAATCTTCCTTGACACTCATGACCTGTGACAGACATCTCAACCCAAGGGGAAAACAAAATCTCCAAAATACTTCCAGTCCCAGCTTAGCAAGTAATGTTCTTCAAACTTGCAGGTGTGATAATGACTCTCTTCATGATCCATGGACAGGAAAAACTACAGCCACTGGAAATTACGTCAGGCTCTCAAGGTCCGATGTGTCAGCTTTGGAAGCGAATTGGTTTATTCAGAGACATGAGTGGATGGGCTCACACATCTCCTACCAGGCCTTGTCAGGTGAAAACAGATGAGATGCACAGTAGGTGGCAACATGCTGTTGCACATTCCTCAACAGTCTGCTTACACCACTGGTAACTGGAGCCAAGGGCAGCCTCACCCAAAATGGACTAACCAGGTCCGTTTTAGATCAACGTGGCCTCCACTGCAGAGCCTCACAGGAGCAGTAGAGGCTTCTGCACCAGGAAACAGATGCTAGATCAAGTTTTACAGCCATGTTCCTACATTCAGGATAGGTTTAAATACAAATTCCATACTTGTTGTGGTAGTGTGTCTCCATGTAGCAAAGAATTACCAGTATATGACAAGATAGGGTAAATCCAACATTTCATCTAAAATTCTAACCATGTGAGAGCTTAACAACGCCACCTAAAATATATAAGAACAGAGCATCACATCAAATGAAACCTGCATAAAACTTAACTGTTAAAAGTGTGAGAAAAGATAGATCTGGACTTGTTTGAGTTTAGATGCAGTTAGAGTAAAGTCTCAACATGTTTATTTCTTCCTCTTTCCTCCTTGTGGCATCTTTGCACCCAATGCAAATAAGGGATGGTGGTTGTCTAGTCCAGATTAAATTGAAATGGGAATCCCTTCATTAAAATGTCTTTTTTGAAGGTTTGTTTAGTCTTCTAGTATCATAGAAATACCAAGTGGTTTCATGATTCACAGGTCCAATTCAAGCAAGCAGCATTGCTCAACAGAGACGCATCAGTTGTCCATCAAATAATGCCCTTATTGTTTTCTATTTAAAGAAGCTTCCACAGCAATTCTGTTCAAACTTGTTCCACCCTGTTGACAAAATACCACAATATTCCCATAGCTGCTCTTCTTCTGCATGGCATTAGTATTTATTCCGTGGTGGTACTGTAGCATAGTTTTAGGTGAAAAAATGTTCAAAATGCATGAGGAAGGATTTATTTTTTTCTAGGCTAATTGTCGGAAAATAAAAGACAGACAAAGTCACCATGATAAGGATAATGGCAATAAAAAAGTATTGCCTGGCAACAAGATTGGCTACTCTGAGAAATCCAGTTTAAGGGAAGTTACAAAGAAAGAAAGCTAAGCTAACACTAAGCTAATATTTAGAATTTGTTCAAAAGATTTACATTGTGAACATTTTACAGCGTAGCAAATGTTTGTGTATGGAGACATTTTGTTTTTTATGACTGACTATGCCATTTGCTAGCATTAATATTTAATCTATAAACATTACCAATCACAATGATCTCTTCTGTCTTGGTGTGCCTCATCAGGATAAAAGTTCTCATGAACATATTGTGTTACTGTGCTGAGTGCTAATTGAAACCATGATATGATGTTTAACATTTTTGATTAAGCCTCTAGATACATTAATGATCCCATAAAAGCCTGTGCTGTAAATCTGTTCATCTTTGCGCCTCTTTTGGAGGTCAGAGGTCTCAGAAGGTCGTGAGGGGTCAGTGTTTTGCGTTGCTCGTTGTGACTCGGCTTTCTTCAGGAAGCGCTGAGGAATGGCGGGTGGTGACAGTTGTCACCATGGTCCTTATGCTGTTTAAAGGAGGTCTTCTCAGCACTTGTTGATGTGTGTCACTTTCAGCTTCTTCACGATGCGTCGGATTTCTCTGAGGTAGCCGTGCAGCAGTTCAACAACACACTTCCATGGATTGCATTCCATTTCCATCTTTTGTGTGTGTGTGTTTGTGTGTGTGCACGCGCGCGTGTGTGTGTGGGTGGGTGTATCAGTTAACAATGTAATGTCTTAGGTGTAACAAAGCATAAGTTTAAAGGATTTCCTGGACAACTGATCAACATATACTGTTATCTGACCTCTTATAATAGTTTTTTTTTTAAAAAAAATGTAGCATAGTTCCGACAGGTACTTGTAACAGAGCATTGTATTCCAGTCTGAGCTCCATCTTCCTGTCATGTCTTCTTTAGATGTTCTGATCCAGAAAGTGCCTTGTCACACAGCCTGCTATTATCTGCCTCCTCCTCCTCCTCCTCCCCCTGGACTCACACTCACCTCCCCATCTGTGGTCTTATAAGGTTACAGAGCAGGATAGATGCAGGAGTGAGTGTGTAAGGGTGTTTGTGTTGGTTCCTATGTTCTGTGGTCCATGATGTCCTCAGGTGAACAGT
This sequence comes from Poecilia formosa, assembly GCF_000485575.1. Taxonomy (NCBI): domain Eukaryota; kingdom Metazoa; phylum Chordata; class Actinopteri; order Cyprinodontiformes; family Poeciliidae; genus Poecilia; species Poecilia formosa. The sequence goes on from NW_006799977.1 coordinate 1,591,906, forward strand.
TCTGAACTGGGCCTGGTTTTGTCTCCGTTTCTGCTTCAGTTCATCCTGGGAACAAATACCTGCACACAAACCTGCAGGTGCAGCTATGGAGGCGTGCACACATATAGAGTGTTTCTTGCTCCACTGTCTTTCTGTTTGTACTTCAAGGATTGTTTTTGTATTTTAACTTAACCTGAGTTTTTTTTCTGTTATGACTCTGGATTTGGTAATATTTTGTCTTTGCAAGTAGTTTTGAAATGTTTTTGTAACACTCAACAAAAGCATGCCTTTCTGCTTACTAAATGTTTATTGCAACATTCTTTCTCTGAAGTCCTCTGAATCAAGAAGGTGCCCTTTAACATAAATGTGCATAGAGGAGTGTTTCAGCAGCTAATTTTCTTTTTGGAGTGCTCCGATCAACCAGGCAAGATTTCATTGGGTGATCACAGGCAGGCAGAAACTAACATGTGAAACCGGTCTTATTTACCGTTCTTATCTCGCTCTGCAAACAGTTGGCATGGGTCAGTTATACCCAGGCTTTAAAAAGTTTTGGTTTTGAGGCAACAAAAATTTTCCATTTTGCTTGTATCTAGAATTTAAAATGTTTTCAGTCAGTTTTCTTGGGATTGATCAATTTCCTCCAGCTGACTGAGCTAAGCCTAATACTCTTTGTGCTTCTCATTAACAGAACAAATCTGACTGTTTCAAATTTTCTCCCATCATGAAAAACAGGGACAGTCATTTCTACTGACCTGCGTCTTCAGAGATATTTTTTTTCTTCTGATTGTCTTTGTCTGTCATGAGGCTCCAAGACATCCATGTGTGACTCTCCTTTTTGACTATTTTCATTCCACATGATGATGATTTATACTCGGTTAAGCCAATGTAAACCTGCACTGTCAAAAGAGGTCACTGAAAAAAAAAAAAAAGTCTTCTCTGAGAGTTTATCTAGAAGTTTCCTTGTTGCCGTTTTCCTACTTTAACTCATACTTTCCAAGTATTTCCAGTACTCTATTTTTAGGAGGAGGTTTTTCTATGAATCCCCCCATTATGGCATATTCAATAACATTAATCTGTTTTACTTCACCGTGATTGAAGTTTTCCACTAAGTCTCCTCATCTTAAACCTTATACTGCCAATAGTTCATTAAAGAGCAATAGCTCTGGTTTTATATCTTGGTCTTCAGGGTTTGTGGGTTTGATTTAGTCTCTGTATTATTTATGAATGGACTGCTTCGGAGACATTAGTCAACATTTAAACTCAACAGTTTCCTTTACTCAAATATGAGGAGCACTTTAGATGACCTGGTTGATATACGGGAAAATAACCATTTCTCAAGTAGAAACATCTCATTTTATAAGATTAGATGAAAGAGAGGGCTGATGAAGATAAATGGGAATCAGAATTAACTATCATCCCTAATTTTCTGTGCATTTGTCCCTTTCATCTCTTTAAGGCAGAAATATTGCACTGTAAAAATGTTGGGTTTGCCCTTGTTCCAGATAACCTCTCAGTTAGGTCAATGTTCCGTCTAACTGGGATGGAAGAAGTCTTTGGGAGAGGCCTTAATAACAGAGCGGGAGCGCTCATACATCAGTCTTCCTCACCACACCAACCACCCTGGCTCCAAACTCAGCCCCCAGACCATATAACAGCATATTAGTTGCTACAATATGCATAACAGTTCAAATTGAACATTTCTGATTTCTGGTTAAGCTTTGCCCTCCGAAGCTGCTCTTGTTTCTCGCTCCTTATGCTCCTTATGCTCTTTGCTCAGTTCCTTTTCCTCATTCCTGAGCTCAGCTCTGATTCCCATATGTTGCTGTCATAGCAAAGTCACACTAAAATCTGATAGGTTTATGGTGCTTAAGCTTGTGTCGCTGCCTGATTTTTATCTTCAGAAGCCAAATACAGCTGGATGAGGATGAAAGGCTGCTCCCATTTCACTTTCTGTGAACTTTGGATGTCTTAAACCCAACTGCAGTTTTAACCCCTTTCACACTAGTGGTGGCAAACAGCTGCAAATAAAATAAAACATAAAAAAACTTTCCAAATCGGGTGAGATCTTTTTTCACTTCCAAAGCACAATCTAACAGAAATATTTTTAAAAGCTTAGTTGTTCACATTCCATTACTTTTAAGTCACTGAAGTGGAAAGTTAAGATATAAAGTTGATATAGACAAATTAAATAAAACCTCACTTTCTCTTTGTCATACTTGTGTTATGTGTAATGAGAAGCTTAACCAAATATTTTTCAAGAGCTGAGGCGTGATATTTGGGGATCATTTTGATTAATAAAAATTCCATTGCATTTTTAAAGCCTGAATGAAAAATATATCAGACTTAAATTATTTATCCCATTGTATGTCCATCTGTCTGTCCATCCATCCGGAAATCAAAGTATTCTTGTTTACAGGTGCTGTTCCTGGCAAAAATCAGGCACAAGAGTGTAATTCAGTTTCACTGTTGAACATAAAGTATGTTTAAAATTACAGTTAGTTAATTTTACTTCATAGTCAGTTGAATAAAGTTGTATATTGTTTTTATATGTTTACATCTCATCATACTATCTAAACATATTGGGGACAGTGAGGTTGGCGAAGGCTGTAGAAACTCAGTTAAAAAAAATAAAGTTACCCAAATTAAAAAAAGAAAAAATGGACAACCATGGGGACAAAAACAAGCCAATTGTCTCTCTTCAATTGAGTATTTTTTTTCCCTAATTGCCTCCACTATATTATTACTGTATTGCCTTTAATAACATTACTTCCTTCTGTCCCTCTGTTCCCGCTTTTCCCATCACCAGCTCTGACTCCTGAGCTCTCATATTGCTGCTGCGCTCGACTTATTCTGCCTTGCTGAACCCAGTGAGCTGCAACGTCTTTTCTCCTCTGTCTTTTGTTAACTGAGAAGCTTGAGGCTTCTGAAAGTCTGTCACCACATAAAAAAAGGACAATTAGACTCACTTTGAGGCCAAAACTTCCTTTGATACCACATCATGTTAAGGAGCCAACCATTATTTCGCTTTTATTCCCACACAACAGTACACTTGGTGAAAAACCTGCAGCATCATTTGATAATAAATTAACATTATACAATAGAGTTTATTGAGCTCCAGTGTTAAGTTTGCTCCCTTTAGCACTGTGGATATCAGGAGCCACAGCGCTCCCCACAACTGAATCTGCAGCTTGTTGTTATCCAGTTGTCAAGACGTGGGATGTCCTTGGTGACAGGTGTAGAGGCCTGAAGCGTAGCTTGTTAACACCAAGGACCACCGCAAAGTTGTCCCCACCCCGAGACGAAACGTGTGATCCAACACATTATCACTTAATTAGTTAGGCTCTCTGTTTGTCCCTGAGGAACATTGATTTCACACTTTTTCACCAAGTGTTGCCATTTTATATGGCAGCACTTGTAAAATTTATTTCAAATTTTAAAGTATATTTATTATTTGTACAATAACAATTTCTGGTTAAGAAGAGTAAAGTGAAGAATACCATTATGTTTTTACTAGTTTTATGGTTGTGAGCAGGCATCTGTAATCTATATTAGGCGCTGTGGGAGTCGATATAAAATAGGCTTTTGCTATTTTTAAACTAAAACAAAATAAATTCACATTTTAAACCATCTGATTTGATCGACTGTGTCAGTTAGATTTGGTAGATCCTAGTCTTAACTCTGGTTTAGGTGTCAACATTTCCAAATCTAACCTAAAACGAAAGAGTAATTTTACTGGAGTCACTTCAGCATGTATGTGATATCCTGTACGTTTTGCTTTCTCTCACTCTCTCGCAGCCTCAATAAACCACATACATGTTTCCACATGTACTGAAAAATATGATCTGCTAAATATCTTAATACATTTCTGTGCTGCCTCTGACCTCATTAAAAATGCCCAGTCTTCTTCCCACAGTAAAAATCTGCACACAAAAATGTTTAAGCTGTCACCGTGAACTAGTTTCAGATAGGTTAGATGGATTTTTGGAGCACTATCTGACCAGTCATGAATCCAATTAAAAATTGACTGATTAAGTTCAAAAGCTAATTTCTCTATCCATCTCTGTTTTCATTTGTGGAACAAATGCAGAAATATTTATTCGTAGAGATTATGTCATTGCACAAGCCTACATTTTCTTCATGTGCTTGTCACTGAGATTGTGTGTGTTATTCACTACACACATAGTGATGCATACAAACACAATGGGATGCCACCTGTGTGTTTTATGTTACCTCTGAGAATCATTTGTAGTGCAGGCTGTTGTTTCAGGAGACCTTTCTTTCCATGTTTGGCTTTTTAATTTGCAGGGAATCACCCATGACCCGCAGCATCACACGCTGAAGCCCATTTTCAGCCTCCTGTAATGAAAAGGGTAGCTCTGTCGTCAGTTGGTAATAAAGGCGCATTAGGCCCAAATGGCCTGCTGATAGGCTCCCTGTTATACAATCAGTCCTTTGATCTCCATCAGCAAACCTACACCATCACCACATGTATCTATGGAGTATTTTTCATGTTTCTGCAACAACACATAAAATAAAATTCACTTTTTGCTGTTTCATCTGGCAATCATTCAGACTAACTTTTTTTACTTCTTCTGTCTTCAGGATCAGAGCTTCCCCAGGACCTCAGTGTACTTGCCGCCACCTCGTGGAACACCACAGAAGGTAACATAATAATAATAATCTTTCATACCAATGTGAACACATTTTTAAGAGTCACGTCTTGATGATGTGTTGTTTATAGAGTTTTGAGCTCTATAGACAACACTAATCAAATTTTTAAAATAATATCCACTGAGTGCTTTAGAGCCTGTTTATTGTCTAAGTGTGTCCTGCTGCTTATAATTGATGGAAAGGCTTGCAGTATGTTTGTCTACAGCTACTAATGAGGCATTGTTCAAATTTTCACTGAAAAACTTTTATAACTGCATTATGTGGACGTTATTATCAACCTAGAAAACCTGGTTTTGTTTTTGTGCATCTTCATTGCACTTTTTTTATTTGGTACTCTATGCTTAATTATCTGTGGGAATGAACTGTTTACAACCTTAGACTTTTTTGTCGACCTACATTTGTGTTTATCTACCTGCATTAATCCATTGTAGAAATGCCTTCCACTGCACTTGCAGTCTCAAAACATTTGGGTTATGTCTCTATCTACATTGCACATCTAGAGACTGAATTCTTGCTCATTCTGGTTTGTTCACAGTCAATTTAGAGGGGAAGAGTCTGAGAACAGCAATTTTGAGGTTTTCTCACAGATTCAATTTGATTAAGGTCTGTACTTTGACTGGGCGATTTTAACTTATGAATAAGCTTTGATCTGACTAAGCAGTGTCCACAAACAATTCTTGAAGGCCGATATCTTGCATGCTATAGATACAACACTTATTCTGCTACCCTGGATCAAATGAAATAATCATTATCAGGCTTCGGGATTTGTTTAGTTTCTGTCTATTAGATTTCATTTTCTTGTGTCTGTAAATGTCAGTTAAGTAGGCTTTGTCCTGGTGTGGTCTATGACTATTTCCTGTTCACTTTGCTAAAAGAAGAAGGCAGGGAAGAGATGTAAGATGTCAGTGTCGCCTTCACCTACTTTAAATGTTTTACTTGTAGTCAGATCATCAAATTGTGGAAGGAAAAAATATTTTTGCCATAATCAGAATTCAGTTGAACTTGTGGTTCAACTGAATTCAGATTTTAGCATTCAGTTGAACCAGTTGAATGCCATAATCAGTTGGTTATCATTTTTAAAGGTTTCTGCAATGGATTTTCTGGAGTTGGACATTCGGCCAGGCTCATTTATTGGACAAAAAATTGTCTGGAAAACAAGCCAAGAATTTAGCTGATGAGGGTAATAATTGTACGCTAGACCACCTCCGAGTCATGATAAGCTGTTGATTTGTCATCCACAAATCATTTTTTTCTGCCAAGCAAAATGCCCCTGCAGATGAATTCTACTTGATGACAAGGATGAAGCTGGAGAAATCTCAAAACTTCTAGTGAACCTGTGTGAATCTCTGAAATATGCCTTTCATCTGGTTCAGAACTGGTGAAGATATCTGGAAAGATGAACTGTCTAACAGACTCGTTTCTCTGAGATCAATAACACTCCAAGCAAAATATATTTTTGTGCGATGAAAATAAATTGTCATGTCTCCTGCAGCTTGTCAGGCTTTCTTCAGCACTTCCCATCAGAGGAAGCAGCTGTTGTTCTCCTGTCAGAGCTGAAGCGCTTACCGAGCCAAATCCACCACGTTTTCTGGATATTTTCACTAAACTCCTGCACAATGTAATCAGTCAAAATCTGCTCCTCCCCTTGGTTTCTCCTTGAACTACCAGGATCCGCCTAAATTCCCACGAAGAAACACAGCCATAGAAGACCCGGAGTATGAAACTTTGATGGATGTGACCTTTATTTATTTATTTTTTTCATTTTTTGCTCTTTGTCTGGTTTAGTTTAATTCAACTCTTGCAAAGCCAACACTCCCACAACATCCTTCCCACGACGCGTACACAAAAAAAAGGCATTTTCAAGCGGACAGGCATAAAGGCAAACAGTAGTTTCTGGATATGATTGAGCAGTTCAGCGGAGATAATGATTACTGAGAGCAATCAGGGATGTTTAGAACATCATAAATACAACCAGGAGAAGATCCAAACAAATCACAAAGCCTGCTTCGTTTTTCCACAGCATAAAACATTTAAACTTGTAAAACAGTGCGTCAGCATTTTGAGCTTAGCATCCACATCTGTTTTTACTCTAATGAAGTGGTCATTGTAGTTCTTGTTTTGTCTGCAGGCAAATAAAGTTGTGTTTTACCAGCATGGCACAACAATAAGATGGTATGGTGATGTCGGTGTGTATCGGTACCATGAAGTCATAATGCCGAAGACCCTCAATGTGCCGATAAAATCGGAGGCGATGGTGGTTTACTAATTTTCAATATTTTAATCTTTCTCTCTTACCTTTTAGATTGTCCTATTGTACAATGGTTCAACTTTTATTATATCAATCATAACCAGCAGTCTGTTAAATTAAAATACATTTTTAAATGTATTTAATTTAGTAAAAGTAATACTAGTAAGACATTGATTCATTACACAGAAATATACTGTATATCTAATGATTTTGTTCTGTTAACATTCATTGGTAAGGCAGCAAATTATAGTTTCTTGGAAGGTTTAAATGTTACATTAGACCAATATAAAAGGACTTTCAATGCAAAGTTTTAAGTTGTTGCATCTCATTTTATTTATTTAGTTTTCATACATTTTCCAAGTTCAAGTTGTAACATTTAGCAAAACTACTCAGTATGTATGATTCTCAAAAGAGAGGAAGTAAAGATGACTCACTCGGATGTGCATTTTTAGACTAAACATAAATATTCCAAACTTGCTTTAAGCTCCAAACATTGGTTACTTGCACGCTTCATCATCTTATTCTTTCTAAAAAAGTAAAAAAAGATATAAAAATGTTCAAAATTTGAAACAATATTGCCTTTAGATTATCAGAAGAGATAAAAAGTGCATAACATTTTGGATTCACAGTAAACCCAAGACCTATGTAGACTGTTTCATATTTTCTGGCCATTTTCTGCTGGATATCTTTACTTGCCCCTGACACCTCCGCCATTTTGCTTTTCACTCCCATAAACCTCTCTATTTCTCGTCCTCCGTCAGTCCTACACACTGGTGTGCTTGACTGTAGGCTACTTCTTCTGCTGGGTTGAACAGGCAACCTGTTGATTAGTTTTAGCAGTAGTGCCACCTAGTGACCAGAGGCTTGTTTATCATTCAAGCATGAATGAACAAAATTCTAACAAGTGCTCCTTGCTCTCACATTTTATGCAACTGAAATATTTACATTTTTTATCCACCAACAAACCTATCCAGAAGCAAATATTTCTGGCCATAATTTATAGTTGGAAGGGCCAGTTCTGGGATCCTCTCCGCCTTTGCCCCTCCGTACATGGCACAGTGCTACAGTTCAGATTTCATATCGGCTGAGAATGTTTAGTGAGCCGTGGAGACTCTTAGGTTTCTGAGCCTTCCTGAAAGGATCTCTTGCTCAGCTTTTCTATATGTGTGGTATTACGAACAGACGCGTTTGCTTGCAGAATACAGTTTCAGTGGTGAAACGAAGAGGTTGCTCTGAGCATGTAAAGGTTTCTATCTCGCTGGTTGTGTTTACAGCTACGTGTCCGCACGTGAGCGTTTGATTGCACCAAAGTACAGCAAGGGGAAAATGTGCACCGATGACAGGGCAGCATTTTAGCCGCCCGCCACATTAAAAGACAATCCTCAGCGAGGGTTTAAGTTTCAACATGCCCCCTGTGCCAAATACCACAACACTTACCACAAGACGATTACATACAGAGGCTTAGTTACACAGACACATGTTCCTCCTCTACACCTCTTTTCTCTCCTTTTCTAATCTCATTGAGCTTTATTGTCAGTAGTTATAACAGCTAATGGAGTACGTAGACACACCACTCCAAAAATCATTTTCTTTTCCATCAACCCAACTAATGAAACACTATTAAAGTGAGTCACTGTTCTGACCCTCCTCCCCCAGCCTTCTGGCAAAAGCACCTTGTCTCATTTAAAAGTATGTGTGTGTTCAGATGCAATACTAGGTTAACCAACGAGTGGGCAGAATTTGGTCCTCTAAATGTTGACTGCACATGTAAGCAGAGATTCTCTGCAGACCTCCATGCCTTTTTGTTGATGGTTTGGCACTCGGATCACAGAGACCCAGGAGTAAGCTTGCACAGTCGAACAGTCATATACCCTCATCAGGATGAATGCGACACCCATTGCAGCTGACCTTTATCTGCACCCATCCATGTGTAGTTTTACCGCTAAACATGGTGAAGTTGTTTCCGTAAAGTAAGACTACGGTGCAGCAGATGACTTGTTGGAACTCGTTTGGTCGGAATTGCACTTTAGCTCAATTTTAGACACGACACAATGAATACTTTTTCTTTGGTCTTCTATTGCCCCTTCTCCATGGGTATAGTATTAACAAGTTCTTCACCAGTCAGCTCTTCCAGGTAATTCCCATTTTTGTGGAATTACCTCAGGGATGGTACAAGTCGGGTCAAACCAGGTATTGCGAGCAAGCGATTTGATTGGCAGCAGACTGCATTCGCTGACTGACTCGTGGATTTTTATCACTTGATGAGCAAGATGGTATTTGTGGAAGGTACAGCGTCAAGTGGAAGAGGCAACCCACAACAAACAAATATACAGAGCGATTTTGGAGAAACTGAACACCCAAGGATACACACAAAAAATGACATCAATGGAGATTCAACCACACAGCCCGCCCACATTCACGCCCACATAGCGAGGAGCACACTGCCAGCGGAGACACACCCCAGCTTGGCCAGAACCAAACCAGATATTAACCATCTGAACTGAGATGACCTCCACACTGAGGTCATTTTATCTTGTAAAGACGTGAGTCTGCTAATGCAGTAAATTCAGTACACACGACACAGAAGATTAGAGGAAAACAATGTTATGTTATTTAGAGCGAGTAAAAATAGCCTAAAAAAACAATGACGCAGTCATGGCTGCTTATCTTAGATGAGTTTTTGAGGCATTGGAAATGTTAACATAATCAAAGAGGACAAATCAAATAAAAAAAAACAAACAAAGTGCAGATTAGCAAAATGGCTGCATAAACAAGCTGTGATTAAAAAAGAAATGTCACAAATTAGCTCCATAAACTTCTGGATTACATTTTCTTTTCTTCTCATTTTATAATGTCAGATCAAATCTTAAAGAGGGCCCAAGTTTTTCATTGAGACAACGCATCAGAAACTGGGTCTAGATTCCTGCAGACTCTCTCGTTTCTATTATGCTGTCTCCTTTTCACAAATAAGTGAGATTTAGTTACTTTCCTGCCTGGAAATGTTTTTCAGTAGAGTTGAGGAGGAGTTGAAGAAAAAACATAAGGAGGATATGAACATTTTATGTAGCAGAAAATAAATCACAATATTACAAGTTGTAATGGAGGAAAGACATTTTTTCCAGATGGTCTTACTTGGATTTACTGAAGGATTTGGTCTCTATAAAGAAGAGACTGAAATCTGCAAATATTGAAGACGTTTGTTTATAATATAGTGACAAAGGAGGACAAATACAAAGTAAGTGAGAAGGGAGAGAACTGACACAAGTTTGCTGTTCTTGGTGGAGTTCTCCACATGTTGTCAGACATTTGTCAAGTCTTGGGTTTAACAGAACTCGAGTCTTCCCCTGGGCTGCTATGATCAGCGATTCCTTGGTGCCCTTCATTTTTGACCTTGTAGCCATTTTGTAGGTTTTGGTCACATCAGCCACTGCAGTTCTCTTTGGTGGTACAACCCCAGCAGCGGTTTTTCCTTCTGTAATTGCCCCTTCAGCTCAGTTGAGGATTTGTTTGGTTTAACCAGGATTTCTTTGTGACTTATTTGGATTATTATAATTTAATGCATTACTATTTTGTGTTGTAATTGTTACTTCACATAGATTTAGTTAATACGCAGTTCAAAAGCGGACTATATTTGTCGACCTTTCATAGAAGGGTCCATGATTCTTCAGAAGTAGGAGAAGAAAACTTGAGTTAGAGGGAAAAAAAGATGGGGAGTTTTCTTTCTGAGAGGGATTTTCTGAGCTCCCATACTCTGTCATAAATCATTACCATTATGATTTGTTCACCCTTTTTATTCTCTAAAGTTTATTTGAATAAATGATCTGGCTCCTCATCTTTGGATTAGTCAGAAATATGACAAACTCCTTCTCTTCCAGTTTGTATTGTCAGAAACATTCACTGATGGCTTTAAATCTGCAAATACTTGATATCGCCTCAATAAATGCTTAAAACTGTCTATTTAAATAGTTCAAACACTAAAATATACCTTAATATGCACAGTAGAAAGTGTCTTAGCCCTACCTCAGAACTTCATAAAGAAACAGGCCCTTTTCTTTAAAAAAAAAAAAAAAAAAAACTTGCTGAAAACTGATTCCATTGTATACATACGTCCGTTCATATTTTTCACATTGTAGAACTCTTGGAGTTTGAGGAAATATGAGGTCCTAGTCCAGGTTGACTTCCTGTTAAGTCCAGATTGCAGTCCAGTCTGAAAATTGCTGCAGTTGGATGAAAAACAAGCAGAGCACCAAATGGAAAAGAAGACAATTCCTGTAAACACATTCTTAATGGGAACTTTATTGAAAACAGGAAACCGTGGTGGTCTTTGTTTGTTTTTTGGGTACAGAGGGTTCTTCAGCCTTTAATAGTGGCGTAGATGTAAAAGTGCAATATTTTGCTTCGCCCTGTTTCAGTTCGAACAAACCTCCACAGTATATTTTCCTCGCCAACTTTTCTATTCACAAACACTCATGTTCATCCGACGAGTATTTGAGATTTCCCCTCCATGTGCTTCTTCTCCTCTGTTTGTCTTGGCCAGTTTGTGAAACCAGAAGCATTTCTGCATACCTAAGCTTGGGTTTTGGGGTTGAAGGAACTTTCCGGAGTTTTTTTATGACATTAAGACCAATGTTTTCCAGCACATTAAACTCTTAGGTGACCTTCCAGGACGCTTTTTTTTCTCTAACCACATTTAGGAAAGATATGGTGAAGATAATCTTGCATTCATTTTTTTTCCCGGTTTTCAAATAGCATGCCATGTATCAGTGTTAAACTCTGGGTTCTGGTAAATTTGGCACTTAAAAGAGGTGTATAATTTATATAGCTGGTCGTAAAACATAAGTTGGTGCCCACAGAGCAAATTTGCTTGCTATTATCATCTCTCCTTTTCAGCCATTAGGAGTTGACTTTAGTTTTATATAATAGTTTTTAAAGCTATTGATGTACATTTTAATGAAGTTCTGTTCAGGTGTTTTGGTAAGGTTTCCACATTTAAATGCAATGTTTATGAATACAAAATAACTTTTAGGAAATTAATAGGGGGATTGTCAATTACAGTAATAGCTGCACAATTTTCACTGTAGTTTCAATGTGTGCAAAATCGCTATTGCAAAGGGATGCATGGATGCAATTTGTGGTCGGATATCATATTTCTCTGCATGCTAATAATATATCTGGGAAGTTGCATGGTCTCCAGCTGCCTTCGATGCCCACCACATGTGTATTTTTAGTACGTAAAATGCAACAGCTCACATAAAATGGTTGGGAAACTGCATTGATGAAAAAGAAAGTCAAGAGTCATTAAAATGTGGGTTAATAATAATATGTTATTGTAGTATTCAAAAGTATTGCAATTACATATTTACCTTGATATTAATTACAGTCATTTGGCCTATTATTGAATAGGCTAAGAACAAACAGCACCTTATCGATTATCAGGTAATAAACATTGTCATTCCAGTACCATTGCGTGGAATTAAAATGGACTGCTTGAATGCAATATTTGGTAGGTTTTTATATTTCAATTGCCAATCATGCATATGCTGCATGGACATTGAATACTCTTGCTGCCTATACTTGACATAGGATTTAGTAGCAGATGTGTCAAAGACAGGGAGATTGGTGCAAAACTTGTGGTAATGAGAAAAAACTGTGCATAATGTAGGTTAATTACAAATGATATCATTAGTTTTCATAAATAATAACTGCATGTTTTCCTGTTTTTTTGTAAAACACTTGAGAATAAATATTTTTCCCCCAGTGGATGGTGGAGGTTTTTTTATTATTATTATTTTTTAATGTAAAGGACCAGACATTGTTTTGCATGGATTTGTAATGAGAGTTTTGATTTGTTGTGGAGGAAGGCTGTAGATATTTCTGGCAAAACATTATAGTGAACAGTTGGTCCTGTTTTCTCCAGTGTGTTTGGTTGTCATTCTTATATTATGTTCAGATTTAGGGGTTTTTAGTTGTTTTGTGAATATCCAATTGGATGCCACCATCTGTCTAGATGTTAGAATATACAGAGTAATTTCAGAGTAACAATTTTCATTATCTTCTGTAAGTGTTCACATTTTTGTGGCAAACATTTTGCCACGTACTGAAAGCTGCGAAATGCAGCAAACTGCCCCAAAACCTGGCTTAAGCCCAACTTGGTTCTGGTGGGGACCTCATACTTGTTTTAATGGGTTACATAAACACCTTTAGCCTTGTGGTTGGGCCAATGTCTTCTTTATGATGTGGAATGTACGATGTCAGTTAGATGGCAACCACAACATTTATTTAAGGGCTTACTTACATTTTTAAATACTTAGCAGCTATGTTTATGGTTAGAGGGGCGAAGTTAGCTACATGCACATGCTAAATGAGTGTAAACCAGAGTTTGCATTCCCCATTTAATTCTTAAGCTACAGACAAACAAAATTCTTTTCCTATAACATCGTTATTGGACAAACGTCTCTTTGCAATAACACCGTTTACCCGCTTTAAGTAATTATCATGCATACAATTAAAGGGAAACTTTATTTTTCCTTTTATCTCATTAAAATGACATACTTTTCTTATTGAAGCAGAAACCTTAGTCTGGGAGTCATTTTCTCCCAGATGCAGTCGGATGTTTTTCCAATATTTTCGGGAGATACCTCTGTGTCGTCAGGGCCTGGAGCAATGCTAGGATAACTGCAACCAAACAAAACCAGAATAGATACAAATGACTTAAATTGTTGGTCTTCATTGTAATATTTGCAGTTACTGATGCAAAAAAGAAGTCATGTGCAAATCATGGGGCAATTTACACCAGATTCGTCAGAATAATCAGGTTGCCTGTTGTGATTTTAACTATTAGGACAAATTTGAAAGGAGAATTTTTTTAAAATTATTTTTCTGTGAACAAGTTCCTTCAGTTACACACCATGTTTTATGCTGAAATAACGTCATTACTTGAGCTAATTGTGAGCTATGTAACATCATGTGGTAAAATATAATGCAAGTATTTAACACTTGTAACTTGTTTATTCAAAGTTGACTTTTGCTTTGTAACTTGTCCTAGATGTGTTTTAGAAAAAGTGCTGTAAAGATGTGGAATTTATTTAAAGAGCAAAAGGAAAAGAAAAGCTGGCAAAATGCTAGTGTGCAACCTAACCACTTCAGAAAGCAACTCAAAACGGGCTCAAAACCTAAATGTTGTGGGTTCTTTAACTTCTTCAATAATTTATGTTCTTCTCCTTCATAAGCTTCTGCTTTAAGTAACTCAAACCTCAGGGTCTCTTACCGCATCTTACGATGAAAAGTGAAAATAGGTGTCACAGCTAAGGTGACCACAGAATGATGTGCAAAACCAGCCTTGGGACTGAAATCAATCATTTGTTTTGCACCAATTTTTCCAGCTGATTTTAAGTATTTTCTAACTCTTCTGCTTTTATTTAGTACCTACAGATAGAAATTGAAGGCAGTAATGTTGCTCAATACAACTCTTATCCTGTTATTTTTGTATCCTACTCATCCTGTCTGTCTTCTAGGGGCATTTATCCGGCTCGAAGCTCCCATGAACAACATAACAACGTCGCTGGGCCAAACGGCAGAGCTTATTTGCCGTGTGTCCGGGAACCCGCAGCCTGTCGTGCGTTGGCTGAAAAACGACGCCCCAGTGGTGCAGGAGCCAAGGCGGGTCTCCTACCGGTCCATGTCGTACGGATCACGCCTGCGAATTCGCAACCTGGACACCACAGACACAGGCTACTTCCAGTGCGTTGCGACCAACGTGCATGGTACCGTTTCCACAACAGGGGTTCTGTTTGTCAAATTTGGTAAGAACATCTTAAGTGATCTTGTTGAGTGATTTACGAAAAGAAAAACTTACTGCCACACATATATCTTTGTACAATGACAAGGCTTTTCCTCTGCTCATCTTTTCCAAGCTCATCAGCAACACTTAAACCAGCTGATTCCTCTCTTCGTTGGCTGCTTGCATAGAGAAAATCTGGAAGCAATATTGTTTATCCTGTCATAAAATTCCCCTTGTCTTCTTTTCCAGATCCACTCCCTACACCTCTATCAGGACGGCCAACGTAAGTTGCTTTTCTTCTGCACATTTTTCTTTCCATCTGTCAGATCGTGCAGTGCAGACTACAGGGAATCTGAGACTTTTATAACTTAGTTATATAAATTATAGACCTAAACCTAAGAGATTCATGCTAATCGTGGGTTCCAAAAGAATGATTTTTTTTTTAGTAATCATGTTTCGCCTGTGTCTAAAGTAAAAACCACATAAATGAACAAGACAAATATCACTGATTAAACAAAAAACAAAGATCCACCAAAATATTTCATAAAGTTGTGTGATGTTCTGATTTTTCTATTACTTTTGTTAATCATATGTTTTTAACATTTTTTTTCCCAATATTCAATTCAATTTGTATTGTTTACAAATAAAGGGACAGCAGAAAGAAAATGCAAGAAAATGTGAATTGTCCCCCAGACATACAACATTAAAAAGACTGAAAACATTTGTACCAAAAACTTTGGCAGTTTGTCAGGTTTTTCCCCAAGATGAAAATAATCATTTTGATCCATATATTGCACATTTTGTTATAAATATAAATTGAAGGTTAGATGTTCAAATTTAACTCTATTTAAAAATGTAATGTAAAAATACTTATATTCAGTACACACTCAAAGAAATAATTTAAATATTTACATCTGTTAACTTTATGATTATAGCTTGCAGCAAATTAAAATCCAAATTCAGTTTTTCAGAAACCTTGAATATTGTGTCAGAGCAATAAAATTATCTTTAATGTAAAAATGTTATTCTATAGCCATTGTGGCTTTTACTGCTATTGGTTATACTGCTGACTTAAAAGTTGTCCAGACGTCATTGACAGGCTCCAAAAGAAGAGACTGGTTGTTCCATGTCCTTTATTCAAGCTGATCAATTGAAAGTTAAGTGGAAGGAAAAAAGTGTGATAGAAAATCCTGCCGGACACGACAACCTAAGAGTAAAAACACTATAGAAATAAAAAATAAAATCAAAATCAAATTTCAAAATGTTATTTGTATAGCACATGTCAGCAGCAAGGCATTTCAAAGTGAATAAAAATGACAAAAAACAACATACATTTTGATAAAGAAAGGACAGATGTAATATCAAAAACAAGCATGTCTGGTGGAAAACTGACCGATGTGAAATGAATCTGATTTAAATGGCGAAGAAAGTAGAATTGCGACTGTTTAACTGGGTTATTGTCGGGGCAGTTGCTCCAGTAGCTACAGGCACTCTTCAACAACTAGAGAGATTATTCCAGATGACCCGAGTGCTCCAGCTGGCTCAACAGCTAAAAGCACAGCCAAAGGAAATGTGTTCGCCAGACAACGTTTGGCCTTAGGAAGGAGCAACACAATTTTACAATCAAGCCCACATTTTCCTGGGGGGCAGTAGGACTTCTGCAGCACAGGTCTGGTGTGATCTCTCTTCCCTGATTCTGAGGGGGGCGAAGGAACATTTTGATTTCTGGTTCTTCGTAAAAGCAACATGCTGCATTCATCTAGTCAAGTAAAAATGAAAGCATTTTGTTTTGTTTTTTTCTTCTTCAGCTCTGTAAGCTCACATGGTTCAAATTTAAATGGTTACTGTTTACTCTCAGCTAACATTGGAATGTGGAATCAAGCAGACCAATGGATGCACACCAGTTGCAACACAGATGCTGGTGCAAAAACACGATGTCCAGCTTGTAACCACAGCCTGCCTGGATAATTGAGACCACTAGGCAAGACATAAACTAAAATATTAACATGTATACAAAGTGCTATAGATGCTTCCTCCCTGAACTCTCACTAAATCTTTGCTCCCTCAAATCCACAAAATGGCAGAATGACCCTCATCTGTCTCTATGGTTTTGATTTTATTGCCTTAAATAGTAACCCAGTTATCTGCCAGCTGTGTGAGCGTACAGCAGAACCAGCCACAGCACTGATTGCTCAACATGAGCAGAACACGGAGGGGGTCTTCAGGGTGGTAAATGAAACCAAACCGAGAACATTCTTTTGGCCGTTGAAACACTTTTGTCAGGATGAAAATTCATTCTGAGTCTGGAAGTTTTCTTTCGCTTTGTTTTGACATTTCCTCAGCTTTATTGAATAAAACACCACAAACTCTGTCTGTTGATTTGATTCTCTGAGGATCAAAGGACACAGCCTGGATGACTTTCCGCAGTGACATTATGCCGAGGCTCACTGCCATGTTCCACACAGCGTTCTGCACATCTAATCTCCGACCGCTGATTGGATAACGTGCATTTAGTAAATCCACCCCCTTGCTGAGATAAATGAATACACAGTCACCTAGAGTCGTACACAAGTCCTTCTATGTGTGCTTTAGCTATTGTCATTTGTTTTTAATTCTAAACCGATTGTGCCTTTCTTTGAGATAATCAGAGGCATTTACCTATTTATGCAGTCTAAATGAACTAAAATGAAACTTGCAGAAGGAGAAAAATAGAGGAGTCTGATTTCAGTTTCATATGGCTCCTTGATTATTAAATATGTTTCCAGGTGAACATGGTTTACTTTCTGAATTTTCCAATCCTATAAATCAGCAAAAAGTCCATCCTTTACTATAACCATCTCATATTCACGGATTCACATTCACAGATTTTTTCGGAAGCACATATCTAAGAAAATATAGCTTGGAAAGCTAAAATACCTAGCTTCTGTTCTGCTTGGCATTGGCTGGCATTGCCAAAGCAGCCAATCCAGGAGTGCCAGTCATTTTCCTTGGTGTAGATTGGTTGTATTTCCAAGAGAGGACATAAGGAAGATCAGATGTTAGCTCCTGTAGTTGTGACTAAAACTTTTTGTGCTGTGCTTATTAATGCATATGAAGGTGTATTTTGTGTTTAACTATTGAAATAGGAGGTTATAGGCATCTTCAGATGGTGTATCAAATATTTGCAGATTTCATTTATTGATGGGTGGTTGTGATCTCTAAAAGGCTCTGCATGGTCGAGCCAAAGTGGCAAAATCAGTTCTCATTGTCACAATTGAGGGACCAAAATCGCATCACTTTGTTCTCGACCTCATGTCGTCCACCCCTAACACCACCACCATCATTATATCCTCCTCCGACGAACTTCTGAGTCATTCCTCTCTGCCATAATCGCTGTGGTTACCGTCTTGCGGACCGTGAAGGCAGAGTGCAAAAACAAATATCTCGTAACCACGTTACTACGCATCAGTTCGACTTTGGTCCAACCATGCAGGGCCTTGAATACTGGTACTGCTGTACTGCAAAATCAAACCTTGGGCGTCTTTTCAGACTTTTACTACCTTCTTCTTGCATCTGCTGCAAAGGGACAGAGATGCTACATTTAAGGAACAATAACACATTGAACAAGACCCATTACTATACAGATGTCCCCCCCAAAAATGGGAGAAAATGAACATTTACTGGTTTATTTCCTTCTTACCCTGACATGTTTAATGTGTTGCAGTCAAGCAAAAACTACTGTGAGCTGGTAAGTCATTACAGTCATTACAGACTTCATTTAAACAGACAGCGGCCTGTTTGCACAGCGGCAGAACAACAGTGATATTGTGCTGATTGTCGCTGCTGCTCATCGTTAGTGTCACGCCCGACTTATTAGCCGTAGAGTCAAGGTGGCAGCCGTCACGGAGATGAGGTCAGCTAATGATGACAAGGGATGACCTGCGCCTGCTTATTAATACCGCAGCTGTTCAAGCATCAAAACTTCCAACATCTGGTGCAGAACCTTGGGATTGGGAAGTTTACACATTTACTTTTCACCCCCTAAAAAAAAGAAGAATTTCTTACTTCCAAACATGGTGGTAAACATGGTGACTAACATTTTCCCGGTTTCTACTATCAACAAATGTTCTTCACAAATTTTGGGGGGAAACGTTTTACACCACCCACTGTGTTGAACCTGAGCACAAGGCGAAATTCAGGTACTGTGTTGTCTTTGCCATGATCCGTGCTCTGATTTCCATCCCCTCCACGCTGGGCTAGAGTATACACTCTGTGGTGAGCGGGACATCACAGCTGTGTGGTGTGTGTGTGTGTGTGTGTGTGTGTGTGTGTGTGTGTGTGTGTGTGTGTGGGTGTGTGTGGGTGTTTGTATCTAACCTGAAGCGTGAGGTTTCAAGGTTAGCCACAGGCAAACTGACAGCTCAGAGGTTAGAGCTCAGAGTCCAGGCAGTGTAGCTTCCTTAAAGTCACGGAGAGAAGCGCATTAAAGCAGATCTTAGTTACAGGAATAACAAGGTTTCTATGCAGTCTAGTAAAGTATGGAATTTCAGTGCACTATGAGTCTGAATAACCATGGGATAAAGAAAACAAAGTATGGGCAAGTATTTGTTATTGCCAGCCTTTTTTCCTATTCATTTTCTAAAAGTGCCATCCATTCATTTATCTTCTCCTTCAGTCTGTTTATTATAGGTTTCATTCAGTGGTTTTATTATGTATAAATGAGTTTAAAGTGCTAAACCCTAAAATTTGAGTCTGGAAATGTTTACAGGAAGCATGCCGCTAGCGCTGGTGTCATTTTCATAGTATAAGAACGTTGAGTGAAAATACCAATGTAGTACCCCCAATAAAGGAGATCAGGAAGGCTGTTAGCTTCTGTGGTAGTGCCACCATTACAGTTTCAACCATTATTTGGTGTTTAAGCTATTCAAATAGTTTGAATATTTTGTCATTTTTTTGGGATTGTCGCCATTGAAGAGATTATAAATAAATGTCAACTGTGTAGAGATTATTGTAGAGGTTTAATTATAAATTCTTTCGATCTAAATTCACATGCATTTGTTCTATATTTGTCCAGAGTTCTGTCCTAAAAAGAAACAATTTATTAATGCAAAACTTGGAGAATGAGAAGCAAATACTGAAATCAGACAAAGATGAGTCGAGTATCTTTTAGTTCGAGCTGAATAATTAGATATAGAAGGCATGTGGCCGCTGCGAGATCTGTCGATTTCCACTGTCTTGCCATTTCGTATTGTTCCGTGATCTGAAAAGGGCAAACTTTGATCACTTTAAAGCCAAAACATTCCAATGAAGTCAAGATTTAATTCAGGAAAATTGTTTGGGCTTCTGGGAAATGTTTGTCACAAATCAGCTTAATATGTGTCTCAAAAATAGAAATGACACCTAAGAAAAGCTTAAACAAAGTTAAGTAAATACTGTAGCTGCTTAATTTAGGAAGGTTAGTGAAGGCTTTGGAAGAAGTTCAAGCTAAAACTGCAAACAGAACAAGCGAGTGGATTTACGTGTGGACACAAAGATGTAAGGGATAAAGCTGATTAAATTGGTGAGACAGATTGCATTTGTAAATAGTTTTGCTCTTTTACTTTGCTTAATACTGCAACTTCTGAACCAAACAAATAAGGAGCAACAGGAGACAGCTATTTTCTGTTCTTCAATTACAATGGATGACATTAACTCTTGTTGCACCTTAGATAAAAGCCCCATAATCTCATCTTTTATTCGATTTATGTCAACAGTATTTTTTCCTTTCGCCTAACTTTTGCCTTGCGGAAATTTATTTACAATTGCTTATATGGGTAGAAAGAAAATCTTGCTTACTTCTTATTAGTCTCCCCCAACTTACCATATCATTATTTTTTTCTGCTCTTTGTGCTGCCATTTTTTTCTTCATCTGCAGAAAATGATGGTTGTGGAGGAAACATTGAGGGTAAAAGGAGGAAAAGAAAAACAGCCTTTTCAGAGTAGGAGGATGGTGTCATCAGTGCTGCATGTTTTCCTTTGATTCTTGGGTCTGTGGCAATCAGATGTGATTAGCTGTGTTAGCTGACAGGAGGTTTAAAGTTAAGTCGCATCAGAAGCAGCTAATAACTCCTGAAATGGTTCTTTATCATTGATATCTATATTTTGTTAATTTATATGCTTTAGCAGGTTAAATTTTGTGTCTTGGTGGCTTAAACTGTAAAGGTTTTGATTATGTATCATACCTTCTATTTCATATTTAATTACATATAGAGACATTCTGTCTGGCTGGTATATAAAAAAGCTTTATCCCAATTCTAATACAGTCCAAGTTTAGGAAGATTTGGTTGATTCTAATAGAACAGAAACAGATTTGTAAGAATCTCACAAGACAATATAGTATTCGGTTTACAAGACGTTTAACAGGACAAAATGATCTGTATTAAGACAAAAAATGAAAATGCGAAAAAGGCTATAAGTGCAAACAAGTTCTTAACTGTTTGTAAGCTCTCAAAAGTCACTATTTTCAAAAAAAATGTCAACATGAAATGTGGCCAAAAGTTTCCAAAAGCTACACAGTAAACATGTTGGTGAACCTGCTGAAAAATAAATAATGCAAACAATAAAGACCTTTACTTGCTTATTGTTAGTTGTATTGTAATGTTTAGGATTTTTTGTCTTACTTTGGTCTAATTAACATGAAACTTCATTTCATCACTCTACTTATTCCCTTCGCTGTGAAGTTTTGAAGGAAAACCTCACCTCCACCAAAGTGCTTGTGATATTAATACTGGGTTGTACTTTCCAGGTTCTCTGTATTGTGGTTGTCCCAATTAGCTCCACTTTTAAATAAATACACAGTGCCAGTTTTATAAACATTTAAAGACATAAAGAATTTTTTTTTCTGTTTCCTTTCTGCTGCTCAGCAGGCCCAAATTTATTAATTTGTATTTCCCAATAAATGTTTACTTTCTGGATATAGAAGTTCCTAATCTGACAGTAGCCATAAACAGAGTTTATGCTGCACGGCTGCTGATCCCGGAGTCTCTGTCTGTGTTTATAATATAGGGGTTTTCTTGCCGTCTGAAAAGATTAATACCACTACACCCAGGCTGTCGAGGCTGTTTAAATTTCTCAAAACTTTCCCCACCACGTTTCTCTCAACACCAGCTTGAAAAAAGAGCAATTACAAAAATAGCTGCTTTGCTTTTTTTTCCATTTTTCCCTCCGCTGTGCCTCTTCTTCCTCTCCAGTCCACCCTATTCTGAAGAGTAAAGACTGGGCAGGTTTAACAAGGAACAGATTCTCTGTGATCTGTTTTTACTGCATTCTTTTTGTCTCGGCTTCTTGCTCATCCTGAACCTTCTTTTATATTGCTTCTATATTTCCTGTTTTTAACAAACAGTTGCCTGACTTTGATGGGATTTGCACTCTGTTCTTTTCTTAGGCAGTTCCTTAAACTTCATTGGAGTTTGTCTAGCTGCTGTCAATTAAAGTTTGTGTAATTCTAAGTTGGTTTATATGTAGATCAAATGGTTTTAAGTGCCATTTTAGTTCATTTTGGATAAGTAGATGTGTTCAAATTTCTTTGCTAGTGTTTCTTTGCAATCCATTAAGTCCTTTTTTATAAGCCTTTTTTTCAATTTGCAATTAATTTTCCAGTTGAGATCTTGCTTGGGTGTAACTTGAACACTCGAAGCGATTACTCCAATCAGGTGTGTTTAACTTTGATATAATATAAACACATATGTAGTATAATTCTTCCTCATCGCGTGTGGATCGTGTGAATAGGCCCAGCATGTCTGCATGCGACTGTTGGGCAAGAAAACAGCCGACGTGCCGCAGATGGCGCTGTAATTAGCCAGCTGTCAGCACAGTGTATTAAATCGACCTTGGAGCACATGTGTGCAGCTCACTGACGATCCAATTATGCAGTCAGAGATTCAAAAAGTTTTGAAGACAAAAAAGAGAGAGCCGCTTGGCTTTTCATGGACAGGACTGTAGCCGGTATGTCTTCACCTTCTGCAGTTGTGGAGTTGACTGACAAATTGCCTTAAGGAATTCGTTTCTCGAATGTGTGATGATTTAAAAATGTCACGAGAAGTTGATCTTTAAGCTTTATCAGCCTTGCCTGAGCACATTTCACCTACGTGTGTAGCAATCGGAATATCGTAGGTGATTCATTCCTGAACACCGCAGTTTTTGTAGCTACAGCGTCTGCAATTAACTAGTGATTTATTAAGACTGGTAATTGGACAATAAACAAGTCATCTGGGTTTGATTTGAAATTGCAGGGAGACAAAGAGATGCCATCAAAGAGTTTTTTTTAGCTAATTATCTAAAGTCTACAATTAGACTTTGCTCTGATTTGGGCCGTCCAAGCTGAAGCTTACCACAATTAACGTTTAACCACAAAGAAATATTTAACCAAGTTAATAGCAGAGGTTTCTCTTCATATTAAGTGTTGATTACAGATTCCTTTCAAATTTATTGACCCCAGAGGCACTTTTATAACAAACACATTTTCTTATATTTCTTCTCATCACTTGCAGTGGTTTTTGTAATGTGACATTCTTTGTTTCCACCACTCATCACTGTACAATCAGCTAGCTTCTTAATATAGTTTATGTATTTTTTTTTTATTTAACTAGAGCTAGTCAGTATCATGTTCTAAAAGACACTTTCTTCTCAAAATGGATGTAAAATGGTTGTTTGCAATTTCGCAGTGACAAGTTATTCCAGCACTGTTAAACATTAGGTAGAAATAAAGCTGAGTGGGTGAGTAAGTGTGAAGTGGCAGGCGGTGCTTGAATCCATTCATGCTGCTTGGGTGGTTCTCTTCTAAATAAAAAGCTGCAGGAGCTTCAACAACTATTCCCCTTGCAACCATATTGAGGAACCATCTGGTAAAAAGGCAAAGCCTTACCAACATCAGAGGGCTGCCTAAGTAATTCTTCAGTCAAAAGAAATGGAGATTAGCTCTTACGAATTCTCAAGCTTAAAGCTAACCGCATTTATCCAAGGATAAATGCGGTTAGCTTTTAAGGAGAAGGAGAGTTCTACATTTCCAAAGAGTACAAATCTCCAAAGTTTCTTTGGTATTCTTGTAAATACTAGTTTCTAAAGTTTTACACTAGCTACTATTATGTTAGATGTCTATAGCTATTTACACTGCAGACCACTGTGGTCTGCATTCATTTGCAATATTTGTTTTTAGGTGAAGCAAGTGCTTCTAAACAGAATGTAAGCATGTCACCATGTCAAATTTCCCAGCTTCTTCAATTCTTACTCCCATTTGTAGCCAGATATCGTAATTGCACTTTTACCTTTTATTTCATCCATTTGCAACCTCAAAACAAACCACTCCATGCAATTTGTAGTTGAAATATTTATGATTATTACTCACTACAGTTGATCAAAACACTTTTCTACCAACACAAATGAATGGATACACAATTGATAAACACATTTGTGTGAAATTATCTGTTTTCATGTGCAAAATAGAGAGAGGTTTGAGTGAAATGAAAACAACCTGGAGCAAAAAGACTGGAGTGGTTCTTCTCTAAAATGAGTTTAAGATATTTATCCTATGGCAGGAAAATGTCTAACTCCTCTTAACATCACAAAACTATGAAGGCATAACACAGCAGCACTTCCTCCACAAGAAGTACGGAACAGAAGATTTGATCAAATATCATAATACGTTTCTTTTTTACAATATAAGAATGATGTGCGTATACTGCAACATGAATAAGGATACACAGCAACTGGTTAGCCCACCAACACCCAGACAGGAAAAGACACATCATGGCTCTATTCATCTGTAAGGAAACCCACATCTAAAGCATACCGAGTGACGGCTCTTGTTTCTTTAATCATACAAGACATTTAAAAACAATTGGCTGTAGTATTCTCAGAAGACACTGAAAAAAGTAGTCCCACTATCCCCGTAAGACAACTTGCCCAGCTTTTTACACTGTTTTTATCTGTGTAAAATCTGAGATGAGGCACAAAAGTGTCCTTCAGTCTGAGATAGATGCAGTTGTAATCCAAGTCCACCTTTTAAAAACCAGTGTCTTGACCCACTCAGCAACCCTTCAGCCCACTGCATAGAGTAAGTGCTGTTTTTGGTCACAATAGGCTCTTAACTCAAACCTAGAACTTGTGTGTGGCGCATTGAGAAACTCTGGATTTCGGTTTCACTCCCGCTCACCTCAGAGCCAGTGTCAACACCACTGTGGTTCTCAGATGTTGGCCGGGACAGATGATGATTTGCTTCGCGCCACAAGTGCTGCAGCCATTCAGGCTGAGGGGGGATGACAGGCCCACTCAGTTTCTGAAAGTATTCCTCTGCTACATACTGACCCACTTTAACAGCACTTTGTGAGACTCATACGAGGGCTGAGTTCTCCAATTCTTATGTCACTTTTTTAAAATATGTTTAACTCACACTACAGTGATGAAACAAATTCAGTAATTAAGATTTCTGAGTGGAAAATATTGAAGTTTAAGAATTAAGGGACACCTAAAGAATTTTTTTAGCATGTTTAAGTATCTGAGTAGCTTAGTTTCCTATACAAATTAATATACCTGATTCAAATATGAATAATTTTAGTATTCAATATTTGTTGCCCGACTAAACTTCTTAAATTGTATCAAGTTATCCAATGGTGACTTTGTAAAGCTCCCAGATTGCCTTTGCTGTTATCAATCAATCCTGAACAATAATTAATGTCAAAACAGTATTTTGGCAAAATTCCATATAACCTATTCTGAGAAGTGGAGACACCCTACTGGTACAGTTTCACCCCTGTGTGTTTTACTTTGCACATCCGGAGCAGACTGCACCGTCTCACCACAGGCCCTTACACATGAATCACAGAGCTAGAGAACTTTGCACACAGTCACTCTTACAAACCCACTCCCTCACACATGTTTGGTTAAATCCTCTGTGGGGCTTAATTGCTGGCTTGTTGTGGATTCTTTTTAGGGTGGCGCTGATTGATTGGAGATTGGGGCTGTAATATAGCTCATCAGGGACAGGCCCTTTGACATGGCCTGGTCCCAGGGCACCGGCACTGTTTGAAACCAGAGATCCCAATACCCCCCCCCCCCCCCCCACTCAACTCCCTGTGAGCTCAGTTGCCCTCATGCTAAATGCTGCTTACATCACACACATGCAAACTCTTGGGGACGAGACTGCTTTAACTATTTTACCAATTTACATTAGTGGTTGTTACAAAGACATTAAGTCCATCTGCACACGCTTTGCCACACGCAGCAGTTTTCTTACATTATTAGCGGAGCCTTCACACTCCAATTGGACATAGCCCACTTCCTGTTTCCTGTTTCCCAGATTCCCTTGTGTCAGTCTGTTGGTGATCCTGTTGGCAGGTCTGGTCAAGGTCATGTCTGGTAAAGTCTGTGGTTAGAGTGTCTGTGTGTACGGTTTGTGAATCACAGTTTCTCCCCGAGGGTTTCGAGGCCTACATTTGGGTATGCGGGGTTTCCCTGAACTCTGCCCTGAACCTCCAGCAAACACACCCCTCCCCGAACACGCTCCCGACCAGGAAAAAAAAGACCCATACTCCCATGTATGCTTAGCGGTGATGTGAGGGAAACAGACGGCCACAGTGTCCCCTAAATATTTCTTGGTATAAGTGAAAGCTTTTGTTAGAGGTTTGGATCAGAAACCTGCATGTAAGAGTGAGGATATTTCCCTATTTGTAGACCTTAACAGGGTCAATACAGTTTCATGTTAAGAAAGTTGATAAAGGATGGGATTTTTCCTTTTGTCCACAGAGATCACTGTTTCAATCAAGTTTACTTTCATCAGCCGTGGCGCCCACCAAATTGCGGGCATATGACTGGAGGCCATTCTGCACAATGAACTCTGAAATAGGTCTCTTTTCACTTAGAATGCAACTAAATGTCAAGCTTAAGTGTCAGCTAAAGTATTAAACTTTTTCCATGAGTGAAAGTGTTAGTAACATTCATGTGAATTTTAGAGGGCTTTGGATGACTGAATGCTGTCGCTTCAAGAGAAACACGAAGTCATTACTGTCACTCATCTCGCATGTGAAAAGGGGTTCAGTGCTTCACTGAGGATGGTTTGTGTGTTTAAATCAGCATTTGTTTTTCCTTTTCCCTTTAATTTCTACCCCCATAAATGTATTATTCATTGCACACAAGCCGTCTTTGAGCAGGAGATTAATGTCATGAATTTTCTCTGATTAGATGGTGGGATCTACATCTCTGTGCTGCCCACATTCCTTTACTTTCATTTCATTACTCAGGTTTCATCCATGAAACCAGCAATCAGCCTTGAGTGGGCTCAATATTTAGGGCCCAAACAAGGATGAAGTGGGATGCTCATTTCTTTGGACTAAGGGAGTAGCAATAAACATGGACCACATCTGGGTTTAGCTTGCCCAGATATACCGGAATGAAAAGCAGGACTACTTGTCCTATGGCACATATATAGATATAGGTCCGTCCGTCCGTCCGTCCTCAGTCCTCCCTCACAGCAAAATGCTCCATGTGAGGCCATGGTGGTCTGTTA
The DNA here is from genome assembly GCF_000485575.1 of Poecilia formosa. Taxonomy (NCBI): domain Eukaryota; kingdom Metazoa; phylum Chordata; class Actinopteri; order Cyprinodontiformes; family Poeciliidae; genus Poecilia; species Poecilia formosa. The sequence goes on from NW_006799977.1 coordinate 1,619,101, forward strand.
GCCAAAACCTGTTGAAACCACAATGTAGGACCCATATGGGATAATACATCTGTAGGCACCCTGGTACCAAACATTAGACACAAGTGGACTTCACTGTGAAAGTCCAAAGTAGGACCACAGGAGGCAGGTTGTTTCTCCAGGTTGGTTTTTTCTCCAGGCACATTCTGGTGGTAAATGCCAACTTGGGTTATTGGCGTAAAATGTATCCATCCCTGACTAGGCCCTAAGTGGAGCTACAGGATAGAGCCCAGGTGGGACCATCCTGATCTGCCTGTTTCTCCGGTTCGGAGGACTGACACAAAATAACATAAAGCCTCATTTAGGATAATATTTTGGCACCACCATGAAGCCACCTTTCTGCAGTCATTCAGGGTGCCGCTGTGGGGAGCCCAGTGTGAAACCACATGGAGTCCTGCATGGGCACGTTCGTTGGGAATGTTCCGAACCATTTGTCATTTTTATGCATGTAAATGTCTGACTGCAGGTCTTAACTTATTGAATGTCTTTTCATATTTTTCTCAATCTGTTTTCCATATTTACAGTGACAAATAACTAGTGTAGCTACTGGCCACATTAGTACATAAAGGATTGTGCCAAATGCTGAAAGTGAAAACAATCTGATGTCAACAGCTGATTAGCAACATTGTTTAACTACCGGATGAATGTGTTTTGATATTTTACAAAAACATAAGCCTATTCTGTTTGTTTTCTGTGTCCTTTAGACATTTCTGACAGCGGCGTGTGTAAAGAGGGATTATTTATGAGCTTCTTAGCATAGTAGTGTTTTGTTTCACCACAGAGCCTGTCTTTAGCGTCTCTTAATCACTCTCTTCATGGATTATTGTACTTTTACCAGGAAGCCGCGCTCATGTTAAAACATGCATCTTCACGCCCTTGATGTCTGCTCAGCAGCCACTCAGCCGAAACATGTGTCCTCCTGTCTTTTTCCTTTTGTGTGCTCAGATTGTGATCTGTGATCTCTGCAACAAACCCTTGTAAATTACACTGTAAACTTTGTGTGTTTGTGTTTTGGAAGGGAGGAGGGGGTCTAAACTCGACACATCTTTGCTTTAGGCAATTGTGGTTTGATTTTGCTCGTGTTACTGTACTTTATTTTCCTGTTAATATTTCCACACTGATGTTGCAAGCAGCACAGAGATGAATCAAGGAAGGATGTCAATAACAAACATTTAAGGGAAGGAACGTTTACTGTAATAAAAATGGAGAACAGTTTGAATTGTCAATGAGAGGTAAATTCTTCATATTCCTAGCTTTTACTCCCACTTGCATATTTGAATGAAATTCTCATCGACAAACTAACAATGTCTTCAGTTATTTCTTTTTTATTTTTTATTTTTTTTACTTAATTACATTTTTCTTTTTGGCATACCTTAGTATTTTCTAGAGTGAGTAGAATAAGTCAAAGCAAACGTTTGTTTCCTCCTGTTTTCATTCATGTTGCCATTTGTGAATCCAACAATACGACTATTGTGCTCCATCTGTCTGCTCAGTGCCAGAAGTATTCATACACCTTGAACTTTTGCAGGGGTCACAGCGAACTTTTAAACAAAGCTGCTCTGCTCAGCTTAAACCAGAATTTAACATTTTGACCGAAATGCAAAGGCATGTGCGAGGCAAAAAAATAACACAGAACACACCATTCCCTGTGTGAAACATGGTAGTGGCAGCATTATGATGTGAAGATGTTTTTTTTTTTTCTTCATAGACAGGGAAGCTGGAAGACTTGAGATTTGTGTGGAGGTTCCAACAAGACAATGACCCTAAACATACAGACAGTAGGTTATACTGTAGAAAGGTTTAAATTGGCCAGTTACTTTCCAAACCTACATGTAATTGAGAATCTTTGGAAAGATTTGAAAGTTTCTGTTTACAGAAGCTCTCCACTTAATTTGAACCCCAATCTGTGCCCCAAACAACTTGCAGCTCTAATTAAGTCAAAAGTTGGTTCCATACCAAAACATTAAGATTTCAATTTGTTGAAAAAAATGGCTAATATGTACCATTTCTTTCCTCTCCACTATATGCAGTACTTGTTGTCACAGTTAATTTAGGATAAAGAAGATTGTTGGGTGTAATTTGGCAATTTGTGAAAAAGTTCAAGGGTTACGAATACTTTTGCAGAACCCTGTATGCATTCAGCTAGAAATCACAGAATGTTTTTTTGGCAGCACACGTCACCTCCTGTCTTAACTGACAGGCTCATCCGCCCCCCTTTTTCTCCCCAAACCCTACGCTGTGTTTACTCACTGGCTCACCTCTGATTTCCTGCAGTCCTCTGGGGAAGTGATGTCACCAGGTCAGGAGTTTTTGTGAGGAGTGACGGGATTGATGTTCAAATCTTTTCCTGTGTGCTGAATTACAAAGTATGCAGCCAGCCTTTTATTAAAAGCTCTGAACTTCATGACTTCCTGCCTGTGTGGGCAAAGTTCTTCTCCTGAAACAAAGTCCAACACATCAAATAAATTTGAGTCAGTTTGGTGCAGTGTTTAAGATTAGGTCTGAATTTGAGTCCCAATAACTGACATAAAGATGAAATAAAGGTTTACCAGTGGCATTCGAGTCTAAACGTTTCGCTTTTGCTCCTGCAAATAGTAAAACTGTGCCTGTCTGTAATAACTTCTCTGGAAAAAATGACATATTTTCCTACAGATTCATCAGCTTATCTGGAAAAGCCACAACTACAAATTATGTATGCAATACGATTCCTTAAAACTGATAACAGTATAATTGTGGAAATCATCTATCTGATGCCAGTTTGAACTAAGTAACAGGAACAAAAAAAGAACATAACCCAACTGTGAACTCAGCACTGAGATAATATGAGGTCCACTTTTATGACTTTTTTTCAGCTGTTTTCTGAGTGTTTTTTGGTATTGTCAAAGTTTTCCAGAGGAGTTGATTCCTTCATCTCAATGCTTTGGAAGAATTGGCAGCTGTGCAGTAGCTCTGACAGATACATAAGTCAAACTGAACATTCATATTGTAATCCAAGAAAAACTGGGATTTCAGAGCAATTACATAAAGAACTTTCCGTCAGGCTTGATCTGTTTTTTTTCTTCTTTGAAATGAGAGCTGAACACATCACCTCCATCCCATATGACTCTCCTTGGCTTCCCTCCTTTCTTAGTTCCCCCTGAAACTCCTTCTCCTTGACAGAAGCATCCATTGTTGCCATCATTGAGCAGCAGTAACATGAGGACCCGGAGCGCCTTCTCTTTCTCCATTGTATCCTGACGCCAGCTCCTCAGTTGCCCTCACTGGTTCTTTATTCCCAGTGCGGTCATGGGCCACTGGCAACCAGAGATCCCAGTCAACCTCAGCCTCTGGTGGCCATTTTGGCTCCCGGTCAGTGAGAGATCTTTGCGCGGTGGAACCACGCAGTCAGTTCTCATAGTGCAGAGACAGTTCATGCCTAGAAAGCTTTGAGAGTGTGTGTGTCCAACTTTTAACAACTTACAGTTTGCAGCTCATAAGCTGCCTTGTTCTGACTTTCTTAGGCTTCCTTTGATAGAAACAGAGTATTTATTCTATTATTTCAATCAAGTTAAACGCCATCTAGAAGGCCAGTGTGTCTGATTTATTGTTGAACACTTTTCCTTTGATGCAAACGCTTCATTTTAACCACAGCTCACTGCAAACAAAGAAGAATCTCAGTGATTGATTAACACCACAGAACCTTTGCTAAGAATGCATACATAGCTGGATATAAGTAACAATCCATCACTGATGTACATCTTGTCTGTGTTTAGTCTGGTTCATTCAGAAACTATAATTCGCCAGCAGTTTTTCAATAACCTGAGATGATTATTTCAAATGTGAGCTTTGGTTCTTTTGTTCAGTTTCCAAGAAATCTCTTGGTAATCTTCACTATGTAACCGAATCCTAAAACAGCAGCATGAACCTAGCCAAATCACTTAGTTAGGGTCAGATGGATGTTTTGTACTATATAATGGAGAGTAGGAGAGACACACTTTCAAGGTTTCTACACAGTCTGGAAAAGTGAAGTATTTGTTGAAAAATATTAGTTTTTCATCTTTTGATTTCCCGTCCGATTGTCTAAGTGTCCTAGCCATCCGTCTGTCCATTTGGCAGTCTGTCTTTCTATCTATGTCTCTCCATCAGTCACTCCATCCATCCAACATCATGCAGCCCTTCTGACTTTGTCTCGCTTTGGCTACATTCACACACCAGGTAACTTCCCTTACCCATATTTGATTATTTCATGCCAGTCTGAACGGCCCAATTCCGATTTTTTTTTCTCCCCTCAAAACTCAGATTTTTCCATTTCCATATGTGGTACTAAATTGGATACACATCCAATAGTTTCCAAGGTGTCTCCTCTGTGAACGGTCATGTTGTAATTTGTCCAACTTTTATGTAATTGATGTGAAACATGGATCATAATTCTGGAACAGATGAAGCCAGACACAAGCAATGATAGAAGTAAGCAGTGACAACATCTCTCTTTTCTTATCTTCCTTTGTTTTGTTATAATCTCCTGAACGCCAAAAAAAAAGAGATTTCAGGAAAAAAAAAAAGTCATAATTGAGGCAATGCTCTGTGAATGTAGCTCCGGTCATTTCATCCATTCATACTTCTGTCAGTCAATCCCTTCAGTACTCTGAAGATTTGATTCTGGAGAAGTTTGGAATTTGAACATAAAGAGTTAGTAGGAACTCTGTACCTTTTGAAAGAAAGAAGTCTACTTTCTTTCACACATTGACACAATTATGGGTGTAAAAGAAATCAAATTTATTGGTCTTGTTCACTTAAAGAAATCATGCCGAGGGTTGGACTCCAACGAGGGTTGTGAGCTCCTGCTGCTGGCAGCTCATCTCCTTTTCACTCAGCACCCACAGCAGCTCCTGGAAATGAAACCCTGACATCTAAAATGTCACCGGGATCCACCCATTCGCCTCCTTCATCCTCTCAAATCCTGTTCCGCCTGCATTCTCTCTGACAACGAGCTTTTAGTTTCACATCCTTAAATCCCAAGACTCAAATCAAACCTGTTATCTCAGCTTAAATATTCCCGGGGAGCGAAAGTGGATGTCCTTAAGATTTCGTCCATAATCAAAACCTCGGTTCTGAAAATAAACAGTGGAGGCTTCAGGCACTTTGAGGTATTTGTTTAATGAGATCAAGTGGGAGATTTAAACACAGTTAAATCCACCGTCAGAGATGCAAAACAGTCTTAGGTTCAGTTTGAAGATTTGAAGAAACCACATGAAAATTATATCTAGCATTAGCCTCCGTCTCATTGAAAAACTGCAGCAGCTGGAGACGTGTGCCATTATAGCCTGGTTATTCCTGTGGAGAGCGGCTTGACATCTTGATCGATTATAAGCCTTAAAAGATTCTGGTTGTTTGAGCTTTGATGTTGAGTTCAACTTCTCCTTGAAGATGAGTAATAGTGGAGTCAACCCATCCGTTTACCTTCGCAGCAGTAACTCCCTTTGCCTCCAATGTTACATCCGTCATCAGCTGTTAACCGTAGCCGCGGAGATCAAAGCGTCCTTTTATTTTATTCATACATTTCCTCTCATACAGCAAGGAAAGTGAAGGTCAAAAGACCTGAAATAATCTCCTCAATATACTCTACTAGAATCTGGAAGTGAATAAAAGTCATGTGTGTGAAGCTTTCATGAAACATAGTTTGGGGATTTATGTCCTCACGTGTCACTGTTATGGATAAAGGTATCGCTTATCTGTTTTATTTGGCAAATAACTCATACTTGGGGATTGACTGGGTACATTTCACACCCAATTATTTTAGTTTTTCTCTCTACCCACATTATATACAGTAAACAGCCTGTGTAAGTTTAGTGATGAAAACCTGAAAAACTGACTTAAATTGAATACATTTGCTCCAAACATGTACAAGTTGAGCCTCACTGAGCAAGATAAATGTGGTTTATTGTCACAGTCTCAGTTATAATTACATTGTATTATTGCTATGACAGTTGCTATAGGAGAGATTTTGGCAAAAAAAATAAAATAAAAATAAAGTGTTTCTGTAGCCATCTGAAGATCAGAAGTGTTTTTCCTGTTTCTAAGAGTGGCTAAGAGAAACAGACCTATTTGTCATATTATTTTTACAGTGCGTAAAAATAATATGTAAAATAAAAGTAGGCCTACATTGTTTTACATTTTGACACGTTACAGCACATAAAGTTGATTGTAATTTTAGGGATGGAAGACCAACAGAAAGTAGTGTGTAGTTGTAAGGTTTTCAGATGTTTTCACAAATTAAATCCAAAGTTTGTGGCACACATTTGTATCGAATCTGTACTTTGTAGATTAGTCTTGTACACTATCTCTACCGGTTTTGCACATTTGGAAATTTGAACCCTTTCCTCTTTACAACCTCTTTACAACTTTAAAAGTCTTTCAGCTTATATTTAAGAAAATGTATCACAAGTTCCCAATTATATTTAGGTTTGGACATTGGGGTGTCCTAATGTCTAAATGTCCTTAAACTAAACCAGGCTGAGGTCATGATGCTGGAAGTTGAACTTTCACCCCATCTCAAGTCTCCTGAAGCCTCTGAAAGGATTGTCCAGTTATAGCTCTATCCTCCCACTAACTCTGACCTGTTCTCTCTCTTTTGAAGAAAGACATTCTCATAACATGGTGCTGCCATGTTTCTCTGTATTGATGGTGTGTTGTTTTTGTAGTGGTTGTTTTTTCACCACACAGTGTTGTGGATGTAGGTAAAAAATAAATAAATAAAAAAAAAAACAATCCCCAATATTTGTTGGGGATTTGTGAATGGAAATATTTTGGGCCTTTTCCACATTTTTGGATGATGCCTGCTATAAAACCCATAAGAAAATGTTTTAATGGATTGTTAACAGAACTAAATGACTGATACAATGTCCATGTGTAGAGTCAAATCATTCTGAACAGGAACATCCACTGCTCTGTTCCAAGTTTCTGTCACTAAAAGCAGAGCAAGTACTCGCATACCTGAACAAATAAAATGACTGGAAAAACTGTTTGACTTTCAGTCTCCTGGTTTACACATCTTCAACAAAAAGGCTTGTCTCTCTTTTTATATTTCCACTGTAAATCAAGTCTAGGAGGAAAATGCTTTCCTTATAATTGACGGTTATAAAACATTTCTACAGAGGGCCTGTGGCGTTGGCGTGTAAAATAAAAGCCCCAAACAACTATCCACTGTTTACACAAATAGAAACCGCAGTTGGCTTTTCGTCTTTGGGATTGCTCTCTCACAAACAATAAAATGATGCAAGAATAAGAACACTTACTTTCCAAAAACCTCAGATTTCTCACAATCAGTCTTCTTTTTCTGTTTTGAAACATTACATTTTTATGCTAAAATTCAGTTTTGTATGAAGGCTATTATAAATCTAAGTTGATTTAGTAAGGAAATGTTGTCCAACAGGGCAGTGTTGGTGACTTATGCAGGCCGACCTTGGTTAAAGGATGTTCGGACCAAGCAAAGTTATAATTTCATTGCAGGGACCTTGCTGAATTGTGGTGGATCGTCTGCTCTCCCTTGTCATTTGCTCGTCTGTGTGTGGCTTTCTGCTTGCATAAATGTGTGTGTCCTACATTCTCGGTGACGCACAGACCTCTCTGCTGTCTGGACACTCCATTTTTGTGCATGTATGCACACGTGTGTCCTTTCTTGTACTCGCATCCTTTTAACTGTGGCTCATCTCATTTACAAGTCAATCAAATCTCATTATGAAAATCTGAATTTATTGAACATGTAAGTCCCACTATGTAGATTTATTGCTCACTGTTTTTTAATTTGAAAAAGATTCTTTATTTTTCCTACAGAGAAGATTCTTTTGTGGCTTTTTTTAAGACCTACAAAAACTTCTGCAGACAGACCACAACACACATTTGACTTTTATGTCAATATTTTAGTAGGGAATTCCATATTCTAAGGATATAATCTGCTAAAACCATCTTAAAATGTGATATTGTTAACCAACAGTAGGCAGAGCAGCGCTTTTATATTTATTGTGTTCATCTGTGTCTGGAAAGTCCATTAAGATGTGCACAGTGAGGGGTAAAGGTGGTCTGACCTTGACCTCTCAGTCACTTAACACTCCTCAGAGAAAAGGAACCTACTGACCCCTGACTCGCACCAAACTTGCACACCCTTTTGATGTCATTAGAACGGTGTGTGTGATTTGTGTGATTTTGCACATATGGATTCCCACATGCTCTTGCTTGTGTGTGCATTAAGTTGTAGTTTTGATGCCATTTAAAGCAGCTTTGATCTTTGTGGATTCAATAGTAGTGAAATGCACCAACTTGCCAGTGATCAGAATCTGCCAATTTTACCTCCATCGGCTCTGATTGGCAGATCAAACCTTGAAAAATATGATTTATTTGGTTTCATCTATTTGTTTTGTGCATCAAAACTGCGAAGTTCCCCATCTTTCTGTCTATAAATGTATCATTCAACAGCTTTTTATTATAAAAAGTCTCATAATGCAGGGACAGGTACTTCTCAAAAAGTTGGAACATCATCACAATGTTAATGTATTTCAGTAATTCATTTCCAATGTGAAAATGATGATACAAATTCATCACATGCACCATGATACGTTCAAGCAATTATTTCTGTTAATTTAGGTGATTACAGTTCATGAAAATATCAAAATAGATTTTCCAAAGTATTAGAATTTTATCTAAATCCAGTCAAAATGGAAATTTAATGAATGTAATTGCCATTTCTGGCCTCCACAATCATACAGAAAACTGCTGAGCTAACAGTTTTCCAGCAGACAGTCATTGACGCTCTCCAGGAGAAACTGTGAGCCACGAAAGATTTAAGAAAGATTTCACAAAACACTGTATCCAAGTACAGCTAAACCCAACTTTATTAACACTCTGACAGATTTATATTGCTAAATATTTTTTTCCTTCAACCATGATTTTTGTTTCTTATTGAAAATGGGACAGTCCTCTTTGCCATCACCCTAATTGTTAGCTCTCTTGACAGAGTCTCTAATATTCAAGACGAAACTCCATTTGGGTCTCACCAAAACGTTAATATTACTTCCTGTCAAAAGTGTTGGTAAAAATAAAATATTCATTTCAAGCTAAATCTGCCTGGGGTATAAACAATGTTAGGCTGAACTGTACATGCATAGAAAGTTGAGTGGATGAAAACATTATTAGAAAGAGATGCACAATCAACAAGAATAACCACTACCTGTATAAGATTTTTAAGCAAAGTCCATTTAAATGTTTGTAGGATATTTGTTAGAGTCAGTGCCATCAGTTCTTCAAGAACCACCAAACATAGACGTATTCAGTTAATAAAATCTATAGGAAGAGCAGAAAGACATGGGGTCTCGGGTGTTTGATGTCCATCCATCCATCCATCCATCCATCCATCCATCCATCCATCTATTTCCTTCCGCTGATCCGGGGTCGGGTCACGGGGGAAGCAGCAGATGTCAAATGTGACAATTACACAGCCACTGATTTTGGAAACAACATCGTCTTCTGGCGTTGTCTTTCTGTGAGGATAGGGGAAAGAACTGAATTTTGAGGTTTTTTCGCTAGCTGTGGTCGTAAATATTAAGAAATAATTGTATAAAGTTGAATGCAATGATCTATATAATATGAGTAGCCATTTTTGAGTTTAATTATTGAAAATGTTTATTGTTGAATGCTTTTTTGCTAGTCTTTACAGTCCTTTTCATTTCAGCAGGATTTTTCCACTGGTTATTCCAGCTATAGAGTCTAAAGCATGAGGATATACTTTACATCCCCCCAGAAATGCGCCTCTATGCCCAGTGGCATCATGTCCTCCCCTGTACTATTTAATGTGGCTTTGCCTGGCATTAAAGTCCCCATATGGCATGACTTAAAGCTCATGACTAAGTGATCTCACGCTGAGCGAGTAGCTCGCTAAGATGCATGCGGTTGGAGTGTGCATGGATGTATATATAGAACAGGAGAGGTGAGAGATCAGGCCACTTTGAGCAAGACGAAGGTGGTGGGGAGCGAGTTTAAAAGAAGTAAAAAGTTGGTGTAATGCGCAAAGAAAAACCCCGATATGAAGCTGGATTTGAATACTTGTGAAACCGTGATTGCTCTTTCTGCACATGTTTTAAATTATGCCCTGAAGTGACATTTCTCCGACATCAGCCAAATATTAATTCCTAATGTGGTTTACATATGTGCTGTGAACTGTGATTTGCATGCATGGGTGTTTTAAATCTCAGCCTTTGACAGGACTGTGACTTATCGTTAGCCAAGCAAAGGCAGCAACCAGAACCAGCCTCTCTTCTAACTGTGTGGTTTGGTCTAATAGTCAACCTTGGACTGACCTCTAGAGGTGGTGCTGTGCACTGCAGCCTTGTGGTTTCAACAGGCTGCTTTTCTTCCTGCTTCCATCTGCTTCTGCTGTTTGTTAAAGTGGCCCAGAAAGATGTGGTAATAGACTACAGATGACTTTAAAAGTGATCCTCCTCTCCCCTCTGTTTTGCTGTCAGGGTGGATCTGAATGAAGATGGATTCTGCCAGCCATACAGAGGCATAGCCTGCGCTCGTTTCATCGGAAACCGCACCATCTACGTCGATTCCCTGCAGATGCAGGGGGAGATTGAGACTCAGATCACAGGTGAGAAAAATGCACTTGTGCTGCAGTTTTAGTGCCTTGAATTATTTCTATTTATTCAGTTTTGTTTGCATATTTGCTTTGACTGAATTCATTACAAGTACATGTAACTTATCGTTATTATTAGTATTATTTTATTCAACCAGGAAGGACCTATTGATATTTAAAAGAATGACATGGACAAAAACAGCATATTACATTTTATAAACTACAAATTCAAGAAAATGTATTCCTCTTTCTGTAAAAGCTTCCTTTACAGAAGTATTAACAACTTTGTGTTCGCTTTTGAGTGAAGAGACTTGAGTCGGCTGATTCCTCTCTAGACATTTATTAGGAACATCAGAGTGAGGAGTACAGGTTCAAAAAAGGGCCAGGCTGGAAAAGGCAGTGTTCTAGCATTCAGATCTTAGTTATATCTTAGACTGACATCAAACAAGATAAACATAATGCGTTAGCTGCGTAGTCATTTTTGCTCTATCGCTGATCCATAGCATGACCCATGATGTTACCTGATGTGTGTCCTACACAGATACTTCATTGATCCACCTTACTATCAGTTGTCTGGCCTCTGCTCAGTCATGTTCTTTGTACCACTGACTGGAGCAGAGGTAGGTCAGCTGGCCATCTGCTGTAGTTCTGCCTGGTCTCACCCAGCTGGTTGTGTTTATCTAAACCACTGAGTCACACCTGATTTTCCACGTTTTCTTCTTATGTTAAAGTGGCACTTAAAAAAGCGCTTATACTCCTCTACAGGTACCCTCCCTTCCCTGTTGAATTATAGTTTTTCTACTTTAACAATTTGAATATGAAGAAATAGTAACATGAACATTTCTTTCTATGGCAAATATCATGGACAAACTGAAACATTGTGAATATTCCAGTGGTGATGTAGCTAGGTTAAGAGTTTAAACAGAAATGCATGTGTGGTGTACCGCAGTCTGTTAGATAAATAAATCCACACCAATGCTTTTAGCACACATTGACAATGAAATGCTGAAGTGGGCAGAGAATGGACAGACTACTGGGTTTCAGCTGTGAATAGCTTCATTAGAAACACAAACACTTCCAAATACAACAGCTTCAAAGAGGATTGCTCTGCACTATGCCTATCAACTGCCAACCAGATGCCAACAATGTGGGTTGTTTAGCTGCTTAATTGCTGGAACTTTTCTTTTTCATGTATAAATACATGTGCTTTTTGGTTGCAATGTAAGTAAGATTTATGGGATTGTTTGTAATCTATATGCATTACTTTTTCAACAAATAGAAATGCTAATAGAAATGCTCTGTGTATTATTAAGAAAAGGACAACATTTAAAAAACAACAAAGCAAAATGTATTTTTATCACAGCAATTGTTAGCATATCTACTGTATGATTTAGGGCCCCATGTGGGTTTTGCTCAGGCTAAGCGACACCGTGGGGTATTGGCACAGAACCTGACAGGGTTGACTAAAAGCGAACCATTTTGGTAAAACCTACTGGGTCCAAATGTGTCTCAAATATACACTAATGACATCAGTTCATGTTGGCTAGTACATGGACCCCACTTTTTATTTGCAGTTGTCCTACATTAATGTTTTATGAGCAATTAACTTTGTGAGAATTGGCCATGAAGATCCAATTCACAGCCATAAAGGGCTCTGTTGGTTAGGTAGCCGCTACAGAATGTTGCAAGAGTATGAAAGAACCCCCAGCATTCATTGCTACAAGGTAACTTAAAGAATTCCTTGTGATGTGAAAATATTTTTTTTATAGTAAATCCCTCTTAAAGTATAGCCATCTTTATATTTGGCTTCTCTGCATATCACTAGAACCTTCTGTGAATGAGGTTTTTAATCATGTTCGTTGGGTCTGGGAAAGCCGGCAGGCCTTCAGAGTTCAGTGAGAGTTCAGCTTTGTGTTCTCCATTCATGGAGCACACATGGCCCAAAGAGCCACACTGTTATAGATGTCTGCGTTTCCGCTTTGTCTCTTTTGTTTTGCTTTTTTTGCGTGCAACATGTCCTCCGAAGGCAGTTGAGTTTGAATGTTATTGATGACATTCATGCAGCTGTCAGCTTCACTCCCTGAACAGTTCACGGACAAGCCGTCGTCTGAACCCAGACTTTAATCTGGAACATCAAGGACATGTGATGCAGCGGATTTATATAGCCACTGTATCATAATAAGCTGATGGTAGAGCTGTAAATCATATATGTTTCAGCTTTGGAATACATATTCAGCATCATGGAGTAACTGTCACCTTTATTAGTCTTTATAATCACTTTTATTCAAACAGCATGTGCAGCAGGAACATTTGGATCGTGACCAACTTCACTTAACTTTTTATTCTTTTGTCGTCTTCTCTACTCAAGACAAAGCAATTGCACTGGTCATGGCAGCGACAGAAAAAGCATATGCTTGTAATGACTTCAGAGCCAAGAGTTACACATTGAAAACTGCATCTGTGGTCATCAGTTTTGTTTTTTTTTCCCTTGAATTATTGTATTGTATTATTATAGATAGCAGAAGAAGCCAGTAAAAATAATGGGATGGCATCCATAAGGAACACTGTTGTAAACTTTTGACAATCTTTAAAATATCATATGGGCTACCGTACTTCGTTTTAAAAATAGATTTAAATGTCTTAATTTCCTTCTTTTTTCATACTAACATTTCAAACTTTTCCCTTTCTTGTTTCCAGCTGCCTTCACCATGATTGGAACTTCCAATCATTTGTCGGATCGTTGCTCCCAGTTTGCCATCCCCTCCCTTTGCCACTTTGCCTTCCCAACATGCGACCGCACCTCAGGCATTGACAAACCTCGGGACCTTTGTAAGGACGAATGTGAGATCCTGGAGAATGATTTATGCAAGACGGAGTACATCATTGCCCGCTCCAACCCCATCATACTGAAAAGCCTAAAACTGCCAAATTGTGACGAGCTAGCTGCCTTCGACAGCCCAAAGGCAGCCAACTGTTTAAGGATTGGAATTCCCATGGCTGAACCCATTAACAAGAGTAAGACCACTCTATTGGTTTGCTTCATTGTTGACCACAGAGATCAATGCATCTGTAGCATTCTTTATTTAGCACTAATCATAAACATTAATTCTGCTAATGTTAAAGTACTACATCTAAATGGTATTAAACAGAAGCTAATGCGCTAAATTCAATTAAATTTTGTTCTTTGCTTGAAAGACTGCAGCACTCAAGCATCAATAACGTTTAATTTAAGTTCTATGATGTTCTATAATACCCTTAGATTTTGTTTTATCTTGTTGTCTGCTGTCCGTGTTTTATTTAGTTTGAAACAAAATTCTAGCGGGAAAAACAAGAGAGAACTTGATTAAAGGAAACAAACTGTTGTTCAGTCTTCACCCCCTTCAAAATATGAGCATGAACGTCTTATTACTTGAAGAATTCTTAAGTAGATAATCAAAACTTAAACACAGATGTTGAACTTCATTCAAATGAAAGTTTACAAAACAGCCAAGTAAATTAGCGTTTTTTAGTTTATCCAGAAAATGTAATTTAGGGGACGCTAAATGTTTTTAACGTTAGCAAATTGAAAAAATCAGCTTTATTATTAGTGGATTATTGTAAGTGAGCCCACCTCTGTAAATTAGTTTTTATTTACATACAGATTTCCCAGTATTCTACAATATATGACTTTTTGATAAGTGATGAGCATTGTGATCTCCTTACCTGTTCACTTTCCTGCATTTATGATTTTTGTAGTAAATATCTTCATTATATCTGTCACATTTGACATATTCTTTTTTTTTATAAAGAAAATAATCTGTTTTTCTGTTTACAGCAATTGAAGTCGGCATTAACAAATGCTATGTGTCTGTGCATACGTGGAAGGCCTAGAGAGCCCAAAAAGCTCTTTTTTTGGTCAGATCTAATTTTCCACTTTAAAAAAAGCAAAAGAAAGGCAGACTTTCTTTAATTTGTATATATAAAAAGTGCTTGGCTCTAAATTGGGATGTTATTTAAACTACTAATTTGTTAAATGAACGGTTATTGGGACAGGGAGTAATTACCTCATCTTTATGCTTCCCAGGTCACAAGTGTTACAACAACACTGGGGTAGATTACAGAGGGACAGTGAGCGTGACCAAATCGGGCCGTCAGTGTCAGCCGTGGAACTCGCAGTATCCTCACAGCCACACCTTCCTGGCTGTCCGCTACACAGAGCTGAACGGGGGCCACTCTTACTGCCGCAACCCGGGGGGAACCCAAGATGCCCCCTGGTGCTTCACGCTGGATGACGCTGTCCCCATGGAGCTCTGCGACATTCCAATCTGTGGTGAGGAACTGGAATATGAAAGCACACGTTTCTAATTTTATAGTTGTTGCATATCATTCTAGCTTTTTATGTTGCTTCTTCACACTATTTGTTTTTGTTGTGCATTTTAAAGCACTTTTTGCTTTAAAAGTCGGAGCTCTTCTCACTGATGCAGTTGGCTTTATTTAAACAGCATTTCATTTACTGGGAACCTGGAAGAGTTTAAGTAGAGAAAAAAGTCAGACTTGGAAGGAGGGAGGTGGAAGCGATGGATCACCCTACAGGATGACACTCTGTATGAAATACTTACTTATGTAAAGCCAAAAAAAGCAACTACAGTGCATTTTAGTACAATTCCTAAACCAAAGAAAAAGAAAAAACACTTTTTCAAATCAGTTTCATGGAGAACATTTTAATTGCTTAAAATAAACAAGCTCTTCATTTCGTTTTTTTGTCTTCTTCTTCGACATCTCTGAAATATGCCCTTTGTTTATGGCTGTAATATATTTGCTCATTTGTAGAATTACTTACTCCATGAACATTTTTCAAGTGAACACAGGGTTTCCTTTGAAAAAAGTATGAAATCATAGTCAATTAAAAGCTATTAACTGATCCTGTGATTGACTGGTGGACCTGTCCAGGGTGATTCTGGGCTCTCACCCAGAGAAAGCTGGAGATAAAACCATGCAAGGATAAATGAATATAGATGATGGATCAGTGGATATAAATGTTTGAAATGTTTTTCATATAGATTTTGGTTAATACTATACACATAATTAAATTTTATGATATTTAGTTGATTTCATAAGAAAGATATAGAAAACACAAAAGAACTGAGCCACGGAAAGGAAAACAATCAACTGTCTATGCAAGGATATCGTCAACTATAACTTCATCAGTGGGTTTGTCCAAGGAACAGACTTATTTGAAAATAGAGAGAATGAGCAAGGAATACTTTCCATAGGAAAAACAGGGAGCAAGAAGGCAGCAGTAATGGAACAGGAATACTTTCAAGATCGAGGAAGTAAACGAGAACAAGGACATCAACTAATGCATCAGTGGCTCCGCCTACAAACAGATACATGAAAATGGTCAAACATTGGAGCAATGATCAAGTAGTAATATCTATGAAAAGGAAAATAAAGAAAGTTCATGGTTAATAGCAGTAACGGTTCCTTCAATGGATTTATTAAAGAGACATGCAGCTGAACACAGATGCTCTGGAAAGATGTGAATAATGTGCAGTGTTTGCAAAGTTCATGACAACAATAGCTTCACCAACTGTTCCAAAAGTACTGAGTGTACTTCTAAAAGAAAAGATCGACAGAATTGCCATTATAAATAACTTTGCCATAGAGCATAGTTGTGCCATAAACACTTTTTTTTTTTGTTGTTGTTCTTTTTCAGACCATAAAGATAAGTCAGGTGGCAGCATAGATATCCTCAAGATTTTAGTTCCCAGTGTGTCGATCCCGTTGGCCATAGTTTTGCTTTTCTTCTTCATCTGCGTGTGCCGCAACAACCAGAAGTCTTCCAGGCCCCCAGCTGCTCGTCCACCGAAACCAGTCCGAGGTCAAAACGTTGAGATGTCTATGCTCACGACTGCCTACAAACCAAAGGTATGACACATCCCAACACACGACATGGCTACGGGGTAAATGCTCTTTCTCTGCTGTAATTTATTTATTTGGAGTTGGGGGGAAAAAAGACATCTAATAAAATTGTATTATATTCAAACATGATTGCATGTAAGATTTTCCTGTTGTTTCGGGGTGCTGTTTGGGGTGTAACCTTTACTACGGTTGGTGTGTATTTACATAAAATGTGCCTAAAAATGACATTTTAAAGGACATTACTTTCAGAAAAACACTTGCACCCCTGAACACCTCTGATGGAGTGCCCTCCAGATTTCCACTCTCACATCTTAGACAAATCATAAGACCCCAGTCTGAATAACACACATTAATTTAATAAAGTACTTTAATCTGAACTGCATTTTTTGGACCCGATTGCAACTTCTCGTAAAGAAAGCCCCTTTGCTCTTTGTCTGTAAGAGCAGTCTAGAGAAGTCAAAACACCGGTGCAGCACTCTGTGCGTTGGCTGGGACGCTTCGCAGCATGCCAGGGTTACAAGGTTCAGTGTGTGGAAATGACCTGCATGAGGCAAATCTTCAGATCTCTATCATCAGATCTCAGCAGGTCCAGGAATGTCCAGCTGCAGCTCCTTTGCTCTGTTTATTTTTCTCCCACTGTCTGTTTTTCCTCAGCTCCCCTTCACACTCCTGCTTTCACTTATCCCATCTTCTTCTTGCTCTTCTTCTGACGTCCTCTCCTTCCATCTTAGTCTCTTTGACTCACAGAGACTCTTTGTCGTGCAGATCATCAGATTTGCACTAAAATTATGTAGCTCACATCAGGGCCTTAACTTGAAGGTTGCCATTCTCAGCCATTCCATCTACGTTTATCATTTTCTTAGCATTTTTACCAGTTGAAGAGGAGATTATGTGATGATCTATACAGTCATTTGTCAAAATAAAAGTTCTAAGATAAGCAGAGTATAATAATGTTACTTGTTTATTTAAGGGATTTTGGCAAGAACAAATGTTTCTCTTACTAAAAAATGGACACACTCCTCTGTATGTTTGGATTCAAACATGTATCAGTAAAACATGAAGATCAAAGGAAAGGAAGTATTTTATTTGTTGTGACAAGTTTGCATTTGATAAGCTATCCAGTTCAGATTCTACAATTTTTACAAGTATGTTGATAACATTTATCAGTTGGTTAACATTTTGAAATTTATGAGGTCTGCAAGTTTTTTAAACCTGCAAATATCCTCATACAGTGCTTTGTAAGACAATTCATTCACTCATTAAATCCAATATGTTTTATTGGAATTTTATGTAATAGACCAACAGAAAGTAGTGCATAATTGTGTGAACCAGGTTATGAATGCTTTTGCAGGGGAATCTCCTAGTATTATTTCCAATTAAACCTCTTTTGTTTTATTTAAGTCATTATTTGAAACTGCAACTGTGCTGCTCATCAGGCTTCTTTGTTTTTCAGGGTCATGAAGGGGCCATACCCTCTAATGATTCTTTTAGACACACATGTTTTACACACACACTAACAATCACACACACAAACCTGTGGTGGTGTGAAGAGGATCTGAGGCTTTGGGTGTGGGAGTAAAGAAGGGGTGAAACAAACCCATAACTGAAAACATCTGCTTTTCTCCTAATATTCAGCACATAATCACACCCCCCTCAGAGCTCACGCTGACCTGTGTGTGTGTGTGTGTGTGTGTGTGTGTGTGCGTGTGTGTGTGTCGCGCTTACAGAGGAATTTCATTATTCAACTCAGAGTTCCTGGAATCTAAAAATCTCTGCCAACCTTCGCTCACTTTGCATCTTTTCTCAGATCTAACCTTGCGCACCCCAGAGGAGCTCTGTCTCGTACACACACGCACACGCACGCACACACACACACACACACACACACGCAATTTACCCTCACTGCATTTCATTAATGTCCATACTAACACACATATAGAAATAAGAATAACATAAACCTGGTATTGCTGAGTTTTATAGGTTGTCCCACATTTTTTTCAAACTATAACTGTAGTTGACCTCATCTTGTGTGATTTCTGTGATACAAATATGACATAATTATTACATTATTCATTGACCATTCATGATGAATGTTCTGGCTATAGATGATCTGGTCAAAGTGCATAATGATGGCTGTTTTCAAAACAACACATTGTCCGATTAAAAGTATTACCAAAAGGAAATGAGACTCTTGCCATTGTTTCCATGTTTTTGTATTGTGCTTGTAAATACCAACAGCAATACGTATTAAAATAATAATGTGGCACACAAAGCCCTCCTGCACAATTAACCTAACAGTGTTTTCTGTTATTTCTGCTGTGGATTTTTTTTAAGTAAACTGACTTGAGAGTTAATTTTCCCCAAATGCTGCTTAAGCTGAGAGCCAAATCACATTTTTCATCACAGGAAATGTGGCTGGATTTCAAAAATGTCCCTCGCCGCTTTCACAAAACTATAAGAGGAATTATTGGGTGGTGATGTAATGGACTTGAGCAATTATAAATTGCCTGGGAGATTTATTTTCCTCCTCTTAATTTTACACCTTCGGCTTTGGTGTAACTGGGCTGTCAGAATCCGAAAATAATGACCTGGTTTTTCTGCCACCTTTGCGCAACTCGTTGATTTTAACTTCCGCTTGTCTTCACAGAGTAAAGCCAAAGAGCTTCCCCTGTCAGCGGTGCGTTTCATGGAGGAGCTTGGGGAATGCACGTTGGGGAAGATCTACAAGGGTCATCTGTACCTGCCAGGCATGGACCAGGCACAGCTGGTGGCCATTAAGACTCTGAAGGATATTTCCACCGCCCAGCACTGGACAGACTTCCAACAGGTGAATAACTGTCCTCAGAGATTTTTCACTTTAGCGTACATGTTATCCTTTCTAGTTAACTTATCCATTGAAAGTGGTTTCAATTTTATTTACATATCTATTTTGCAATACCTCTATTAATTTCTATTTATAAATTAAAGGAATACTTCATACTGCTTAAAATCACTAATGAAAAGACAACTTCACTTGAAAAAGTTTTCAAACTAAACAGTCAAGGTTGACTGGGTGATGCGCCTGCTTTTAAAGAAAACTTGGTCCAGCAAGCTGTGGTATATCTCAATTTGAAACAAATGACCAACTATTAGGTACAAATGTCCTGACACAGATTTAAAAAAGAAAAATTCAGTCAATTGTATCTCTCGTCTGTCTTCTGTTGCAGGAGGCCACCGTGCTGACGGAGCTTCAGCACCCAAACGTGGTCTGTTTGCTAGGTGTGGTTACCCAGGAGCAGCCAGCCTGCATGCTGTTCGAGTTTCTGCCACAAGGGGACCTCCACGAGTTTCTGATCATGCGTTCGCCGCACTCTGACGTCGGCTGCAGCAGTGACGAGGACGGCACTGTAAAATCCAGCCTGGATCATGGAGACTTTCTGCATATGGCCATACAGGTGGATTTAAATGACACATTCAAATATGCGTGTTTTTTATTATTATTGCATGCCTGGAGTCATTCTTAAACTTAATGGCAAACACAACATGATACAGGCAATTAAAACTTGATAAAACTTTCCCTTGTTTTTGAATGTCATTTCTATATGAATTCAAAAATGTTGTTATTTCGACTTTTACCACAGTTTGTTTTTTCTTCCCTTCACATTTCACATGTTAAAGGCACTTAAAATAACTGTGTGGCAAATAAATGGATAACTACCTACACTTTTTCTTTAATTAGGTTTCTGCAGGGATGGAATATCTAGCCAGTCACTTCTACATCCATAAAGACCTCGCAGCCAGGAACATTTTAGTCGGTGAGCAGCTCCATGTGAAGATTTCTGACCTGGGTCTCTCCAGAGAGATCTACTCCTCCGACTACTACTGCATCCGGCCCAAGACTCTGCTGCCCATCCGCTGGATGCCCCCTGAGGCCATCGCCTACGGGAAGTTCACCACGGACTCGGACATCTGGTCGTTTGGGGTGGTGCTGTGGGAGCTCTTCAGCTACGGCCTGCAGCCCTACTACGGCTTCTCCAACCAGGAAGTGATGGAGATGGTGAGAAAGAGGCAGCTGCTGCCCTGCCCTGAGGATTGCCCACCAAGGTGTGTTGCTGCACAGTGTATTATGATGAGATGATATAGCTCTAACTGTTCATTTGGCTCTTACACTGTTTGGAATAGTCTGGAAAAGAAGTTACCAACTCTGGATACGAATGGAAAAGGCTTTGGAATTACAGAATTTATTCCCAGATGTTGTATCCATCCATCTGTTTGTTCATCAGTCGATCAGCCACTGATTAGATATTTTTTTGTAAATTTATATGTATACATGATATAAATATAAACACATTTGTTTTTCTAAAAAAAGACAGGTTAAAACGGTTCACTGTATTAGGACTGAAAATGTTCAGATACATTGAGTAGAATCTGCACGCAAGAAGGTTTACAACTATCAGGATCATTTTTTAATCATTTTAACTGGATAAATGTTTTTTTAATGCAGAATATAATCCTCTGTGACACCTTAAAAAGCATTTTCTCTCTGTTTGTTGATGTCCATAATTCTCTAAGTCAAAACTGCTGGATTTATACTGTGATTAACGTATGCACCAATAAGATGGCATCTGCAGGTTTTTATTTAGTGTCACTCGAAAGGGGAGTTAAATACATGTGCATGTCACTTTTTATTTTTATTCTAAAAAATCAATGTAACATTTTTCTCCCATGTCACAATTGGGTTTGTGACGTAACAAACCCATAAAAAATACTTTGTGATTGTAAAATGAAAAGGTGAAAAGGATCTCAGGCAGTGAACACCGATGCAAACTTTTTCCAATTTTGTGTAAAGACAATATTTAAGATGTCTTTTTCTTTTTTGCACCATAAAAACATCTGTTTAAGTTTTAATGCTGACTGTAGTTACTGGGAAATAACTACCTATTTCTCCCGTTATTCAGGTTTTATGGTTTGATGACGGAATGCTGGCAGGAAGGACCCACACGACGACCGCGCTTCAAAGACATCCACAGCCGCCTGCGAGCGTGGGAGGGGCTGTCTTCCCATGCCAGCTCCAGCACGCCCTCTGGTGGAGGAGGCAACGCCACCACCCAGACAACCTCGCTCAGCGCCAGTCCCGTCAGCAACCTCAGCAACCCCCGCTTTGCCACCGCCGCCGGGTACCTCTACCCCGCCCAGGCCATCCCTGCACCGGGACAGATGGGTCCGATTCCGGCCTGGACGCCGATGGCTGTGCCCCAAACCCATCAGCGCTTCATCCCCGTCAATGGATACCCCATCCCACCGGGGTACGCAGCCTTCCCAGCTCACTTTGCAGCTCCGGCTCCGCCCACTAGAGTAATCCAGCACCACCTGCCGCCTCCTAAGAGCCGCTCGCCCAGCAGTGCCAGCGGCTCCACCAGCACGGGTCACGTCAGCGGGGTGCCTTCCACCACGGGCTCCAACCACGAGGCCAACACGCCGCTGCTGTCTCACTGCGTCATGCCGGGAAACGGCGGAGGGCAGGGCCAGGTTTACGGACAAGTTTCCCAAAAAGGGGTGACGCAGATTGACCACGGTTCGCAAACTGCAGCTCTACTCACTCCGGACTCTGACATGCTGATGTACAATGACTCGGTCATCACCGCAGACCTGTAAACAGGCAGAGGTATGTTCACTCTCTTCCCATACATGAGAAGCTCTGCCTCTCAGCCAGGGAGCGGGAATCACAGTTCATCTTTGGTCAAAGTGAGACCAGGCAGATGCAGACTTGTACACACTGCTGGTTGTGCAGAAACAAAAAAACAAAACAAACAAAAAACTTTGCTGCAACTGCATAAGTATTGCAAACAGATGTCCGACTTTCCTTACTGTTTAATGTGTACTTATTATCATGGCTTAACAATGTTACTATGGTAATCTCTGTAAATACAGTACATAAAAGTGTTGTGTGAATGATGAAAATACGTATAAATATATATTCAAAAGAACTTTTTAAGACGAGCAGTGTGATGGTAAAACAAGAAAAAGTAGCAAGTCCACCCTGCATCCGTTTAAACAGATTTTATTTGACCGTGGCAGTGAGTCTCTGTCTCTCTTAATGGACTGTTTCATACAGAGACATAAACATTCTTGAGACTTCCTTTGGGTGCCTTGCAGCTACGCTCCTGAATACACATACCGACTCAAGAAATAAAATGGTTAGTCAAGCAAGACCGACTGTTGGCTTCCAGTGAGAAGATCAACATGCTGGTTTCCTACTCCACCCTTTGGATTCAGGACTCAAGTGTGTCTGGTTCTGTGCCTTCCTGAGAGCTGGCAGTTCTGCAGTGAAATTTAGATGGCATCCACTGGGATGGAGCTCATGTTTTATTGTCAAGGCCTTTCAACAAAATCACAGAGGGCATCCAATTTAATAACATATCCTAGAAAATGACAGCTGAATGTTTTCTGTTTTAGTTTGTTTATCTGCATTTTCAACATGAATGACACTTTCTCTTTGTAAAAAAAAAAAAAAAAAACATCTTCCCCTCTGCTTAAACTGACCTCAGAGTTGCTCAAAACAAAGAAGTTTGTTGCATCAGGATCCAGATAACATGCATCCTTTACATAGCTAGCAATTTTGTTGTTGGATATAGATTTAAAGGAGGTAGTTTAGTTTTTTTTAAGAAAGCCATTTTTGTCATTTGATTGTAGTCAGAGTCATCGTAGTTTGGAGAATTAGAAAGAAATTCTCATGGAGGAGTCAAACTTCCAGCTAATCAAAATGGGAGCCATACTGGTCTGAATTTCAACAATCTAAACTCAATTATAACATTTTTGCAATTGATCCAAGACACGTTTTTTTATGACGTTGCTGTTTTCTCAACCAAACAAAAACACTTTATCAGCCTCAGTCAAATTAAATTGTAGTTGTGGGAAAAAAATGTTAAGAGAATGTTTAGGACAGGATAGAGAGAGAGAGAAGATCTATTAGCAACTCTTGGTGGACCAATTTCAACAGCAATGGGATCGTTTAGCAGGCACAGTAGCAGTTAGTGTAATGCAGCTACACATTCAAATTATATCAATCAAATTACATTTTTTGTTAGGAAAATCTGAGATGTAAAAAGACTTTAAGAAAAGAAACTTTTGAAAGTGGTGATTGTTGAATTAGGTGTAATTGTATTTGGCAAAGGGCAGTTTGCTTTCCAAACGCTTTATACTGGTTTGTGCTTTGACCAATTGGAAGAAATTGTTTTTTGTTGGGGGTTTTTTGTACTATTTCTCCCAAGTTGGCAAAAGTTGGTGAAGTGAAAACAATCTTGAAGAAAAAAACAAAAAAAGTTTAAAACAAAAAAACAAAAACAACAACTAGCTTTTATTGTAGTTTTACATTTTATTCATAAGGAATGTCTTTGGTATTTCTGAGGGGATTTATTTTTAGAAATCGTTGCAAAATCTCCCATTGAACTAAAAAAGAGAAAAAAATGACACAGTCACAGCCATTTTCCTCGATGTCCCACTTTCACAGGAGTTTGTCTTCAATCTCCTATGAAAGCATACAAGTTGTCTTATGTTGGATGTTTTCTGTTAACTTACCTCCTTAATGAGATTTAGTTTTTCTGTTTTATCAAAATTGAGATTTCTTTGACCACATTAAATAACTTTGAAAACTAAACTATCCCTTTAAACTCTTATTCCAACACAACCATTTAGATATTCCTTTGACTGAACATGTTTTGATGCCTTATTTAAAAAAAGTAAATCATTGCTTTCCAGACTTGTAATTGTGCTTCTTCACTATTATTTTTTACGGTTTGAGACAGGAATTATCATCCAGGATTGAAATGTTGGAAGTTGAATTGTAAAACACAAAGTGCCTCTACCAGATGACGTCACTTAGTAACATTTTAGGGTCTGCTGTTTATGTGTGAGAAACGATAGTGTTGGATGTCATCATGTGTTTGAGAGGGGTTTTCTGGCTCTGAAAGATTTTTTTCATTGATTACATTCATGCACCACATTCTGTTAATCTAGCATTTAGTGTTTTGGCATGCAGGGTAACAAGTAAGTGGCCCAGGAATCGCTGTGGTGGAAAAACAAATCATTTCAAATATGTCAAGTTTTCTCCACATCTGTATTTATTTTCAATGTATTGAAAAATGGCTTAGATTCTCTCTGATATTTTTTTCCAAAATGAAGAAGTGTGTTGTGTAAATGGTGAACTCTGTCCTCTCTTTTTGTTGGGTGGTAATGTCAATCAATTACTAAATATGAAGCCTTTGTTGAATTTTTTAAGGGTTATGATACCTTGAGAAGCAGTTTATCATTGATTGTACTGTCAAAAATCTGTGTATGTTCAGACAGATACACTCAGCTGTGTGTGTGCGCAAATGTGTGTGTCAGACTATCAGTCAGCTGCGTTTGAGAGTTTTAAGTGCAGCACAGGATTTTTTACTAACAAAATAACATTTATATTAATGCAGATGATAAATATTATTCTGTATTTACTTTGAGGTTTATTCGATCCATTCAGTGTCCTCTTACTGCTTTAACGATTTCTACATTATGAATTTCAATAAGAAACAACTGAATTAACTGTCCATAAAAGCATTTTCCACGTTTTGGAAATTTTTAATGTTTTGAAGTACAATTTTATCTCTGTCTAAGAAGTCTGTCTTCTTTTTGTTTTTATTTTGTTTCTGTTTTGTTTCTAAAGTAGACGGAGCTACCTAAACCTGAGTTTGTTCACTTCCACCACGTAACGGATGTGTGAGTGCAAAAACCACTTGTACACAAGACTGTGAATCTTTATCAAGTCTATTTTTGTTTTGTTTCGTTGGCGAAACCATCATAAATCTGCCTTTTTATTTTTGTCATTTACTTCCAAGAACCAACACAGATTCATATTCAAATAAGGTTTACTCGCATATTGACCAAGCTAAGCCTTATCTTTGTAATTTGTCTGAATATTTTTGCACAGGTGTTTTTGTATTGCAAAAATCATTATTATTATTAAATGATGTTGGTTAAAGTTCTCTCCGAGTTCTTTGTAAGTGTAATGTAAACACAAATCCACAAGGTGTCAGCAAATTTCCATGTCCATGAATTTTCCTGTTTTTGCTGCGGTGGCCATTATTGGACAGGGGGTGGCGCTGTTCAGCTGTTTAAAAAATGTTGGCCTCTGAGCAGCTGGAAATGATATTAGAGCAGAAAGAACGTAACCACATTGGGGGAAAAAATCTAGTGTAGTTTTTCTGCTGTGCTTACTCATGCGTGATTTTATTTAATTTTTTTTCTGTTAAAGCTCAGGCAGAGATGCTTTTTATTCGACATGTACACAAAGATTATACGCATTTATTGGTATCCGTTGCAGTGTTAGAATAGAAAATGTTTCACTACAAGTTCTTTGTTTATGATTGATGTTACACTCCACAGAACAAAAGTTAAATGTATGTTGTCTAATTCTTGACATGTTTGGCCTCATGTTAGTTTATCACAACTTCCAATTTCCATTCTTTTGTTTATAATAAAAAGAACTATACAGAAAGAGGATTAAAAAACAAACAATCCAAAGAACATCTATAAAATTAACTAAAAAAAAACGGATGGTAAAAAAAAAGTACATAAACTTATCTAACTTATCTTATCGGTTTAATATGCTTCAGTCATCCCTTCCCCAGTTTCTCAAATGTATTCAGTTCAAATCTACAGAAAGTGATTGGCTTTTCCATAGCATAAATATCAGGCACTGCATCGATCCAGATCTCCTTATTTAGTGTTTCTGCCTCAAACAATTTCCTTGATATTCTCTTTTTTCCTACTTCATTGGAAGTTCTGGTATCTTAAACAAGAAACAAATGCATTACCAACTTCTAAGAGAATAGTTCTTAAACAGAATGAAATTTCCCCAAATTCATCTCTTCTACCTCAGCATACACGTGCCAGGCTCCCTGTATCGCCTGAGTGATGAATGTTAAATGGGTGTGTCCCTCTACAAATGTAAATAGTTAGAGCAGACACTCCTTTCTCAGTGGTGACACGCGAGCCTTGAGGGCACAATCTGCTGTAGAACCCCCATTAGGCCCATTGAAGATGGTCTTTAATGTGCTTTATGTAGCAGGAGGATCAACATGCTGAAATATTTCCATAGAAAAAGGATTTATGGGAATAACAGAGTATTAAAGAGAGAGATCAACGTCTAGAAAAATAATTCATACCCCCTTGAACTTATTCACCCCATTACTCTGACACCACAAAATACAATCCAGAGCATCTAATTGTACTTAAATAGTAAGTTCCGTCCAATTGTGTGTGATTTAACCTTTATAGATCCAGCTGTCCTGGTAAGACCTCAGACTTCAATAAACAGCATCATGGAGGCCAAGGAACTCGGCAGACAGGTCAGGAATAAAGTTGTAGAAGTATGTAAAATAAACTTAAGATCTCAAATAATATCCCAAATTTTGATCATCTCAAGGAACGGTGTTCAATCTACAGTGCGAAAGTAGAAAGCGTATGGCACAACTGCAAAATGTTCACCTAAACTGGAAGCAGGAGAGTATTAGAGAAGGTGCCATATGGCCCGTAATAACTCTGGAGAGGCTGCTGAGATCCAGAGCTCAGCTGGATGCAGCAACAGTTTGTAGAGTCCTCTTCTGGCATTTATGAGAAAGGAGCAAGAGGAAAGCCACAGTTGAAAGAAAGGAAGATTAATAGAGATAAAAATCTGTTACAGGCTGCACTTGAGGATGAGGGAGAGATTCTTCTTCACGCAAGCTAACAATCTAAATCTAGAAGCAGAGCTGCACTCGAATAGTTTAGATCAAAGTAAAGGTATGTGTCAGAGTAACCCAGTCAAAGTCCACATCTAAACCCAACTGAGATTTGGATTTTGGTGCGGACTTCTGTAAACAACCTTTAAAAAGATCTCCATCCAGTTTTACTGGTCTTGATCCATTTTTCTGAGAACAATCAGCAAAATGTCAGTGACTAAATGTGCAGGAGATACATCTGACATGCTCCCAAGAATTGAAGGTGTTTCAGCAAAGTATCAACTCAGGTGGAATGATGCTGTGCTTAGCTTGTCTGGGAAGGATGAGGAATGCTGCCACAACAGAAATGGGGTCAGAAAACCATGGAGTTTAACTGTTACCTTTATTAACGTAACGTTAGTAAAAACAAGTTGATCATGTTTTTCTCTTGATGTTATCAGTTAAAGTACCATAGGAACGCATTCAAACTGTGCTTCACTGTATCCATGTCAATCATTTTTTTGGCTTTTTCTTTTTTTTTTTTTTTTGTAATGTTTATATTTTTCTGTGTATCTCCAATTTAGGTTCTGCTTCACCTGCAGCACATTCAGTTAACTAGACTCACCTGTTGTTTTTTGTACCGATCATTCCTCCCAACTTCAACACTTTATTTTCTTGTTGCTAGTCATTGCTGGAATCTTCTGTTTTATATTTCCAGTTTTTCCCTGGTTCTGTCTCAAGATTTGGATTTCCTGCTGCCTTCGTTCTTTTGTGTTGTAAGTTTTGTAATTTTTTTATATATGACCGAACTTCACCTTTTACATAATTCTGCCTGGCTCATGCCTGGTGCTCAGTCAAGTCCCAATGACAACACATGACACCATCAACTGAATCCCCAATTAATTACACCTATGAGCCTGTATGAAGACCTTTTGATTTAAAAATAAAGACTTTGAATGCACAACCGGGTGTATTGGTAGCAGGGGGTTGAAATTCAAAGATTCTGTTTCGCTGCAGCCTCGGTCCGGTCAGTTCTGTCAGATGCCTCTAACAAGCCGCTGACTGTTGGGGAACATGAGCTGTTTTTGTCCAAGGGGTTGACAAGCGCTTGACCTACGCTGTCTGCGCTGCCACACAGTGACCTTAGAGAAGGGAGGAGGAGGGGAGAAGTCTGTGAATGATGTGAAGTGAACACCAATGAATAGTTTAATTTACCCAACCATGGACTTTGACAAAGCTTAGGTCCATCATAAAGTCTGTCTTTTCATTTGCCCTTATAAGAGATTTTTTTTTCCCATTTGCAAATCATCAAATTAAGTTGTTCATGTCATGAATATTTAAACAGATTATAAAAGTAAAGACAAAAACAAATTTAACTGAACAGTGACTTTACTTGACTTGTCAGTGATGCAGTTATCAAGTAATGTAATCATTTTAATTAGTTATGCTGGAGCAGAGACATTCAAAACATGCAGGACAATGATTCATGTGAATAGAATAAAAACAAAACCCACAAATAGTTCTAACAGTCTTTCCTAAGTCAACTATTCTAATCAACTGGGACTGAAAGATTGGTACTTCAAAAAAGATGTGGGTTTGCCACCAGGATATGGTGAATTTCAAACAGACAGATGTTAAATGTTAAAAGAAAATTTTCTTTCATTACTTGCTGGAGAAAATGACCCAAACTGGAAAATAGATTCTTAGATTATTTTGTATACTACTGTATGTGCTGAGCAGGAAACGCACCAAAACACTTCTTATAGTTTCTTCAACTGCACTAGAAATGTTTTCAATGTGTTGATTTAGTAAAACCGGAGTAGAACAGAGGGAATTTTTTTTTTCCTGTTTGAAACACACAGAGACCTAATTAGATCTATGTGCCTGCAAACACACAGTCTTATTAAATTAGTTGAGTTAAAGGCTACATTTCACATTCCATGAAGTTAAAGTTCTGTTGCGTCATTAGAGATACACATCTTAGAGCATGGGTCATTTGGTACACACATAACGTGTGTGTTATTTACAGTCTGGGAGTGCATAAATGGCTCCTGGATTAGGTTCAAAAATGGCGCTTGGCAAATAAATCTCCCCTTAAAATGGTGCAAATGCGTATAAAAAAGTATGTTGCAGTCCAAGATAATAAAATAGCAACCATTTGTGCAAAAAATGACTTTCTTCCTGCCTAATTACATTATGCTACAAAAATAATAATCAGTAAGTAAATATACTTTTAATCTGCAGTGAAATGAACAGATTTCCACTCCCTCAGTTCTTTTCTCTCCTCCCAGATTCATACCCTCCACGCCTCTCTCCCTGCTCCAGTCAGACTCTATCTAATAATCCATCCAGCTATGCTGTGGAATGGAGGCTAATGCGTTCCATCTGTGTGCGTCAGTGGAGGGGCTCCAAGGGCAAGGAAGGCCTGCCACTCTTTATTCAATCCCCTTTCTCTGCTTCAGCGCATTTCCAGCAAAACGTTCAGTCTGGTTCCACTCAACTCTAAAATCTGGGATCTGGCTCCATGTTGGGGCCCCACCTAGCCTGGGGCACATGGAGGGAGGATTGGCTGGATCCCTGGATTTGTTCTTCATGGATCCTAATGATTTTTGGAATAAACCAAAGGATCGGTTAATAACCAGAAGAGATTGATTATAAGAATATCCTGAATAGCAAAAAGCTTGATCTCAGCTATCCTTCCAGCAACCCCCATCCTGAGAAGATATACAGCATTTGAGGACAACGTTTGATGAAGCGTTGAGCAACAGTCTGTGCTGAAACTTTCATCAGCTCATATTTTATGAGCTTAATTTGAGACGGATAGTGTGGTAAACAGCACAGTTAGCTCATCAACTGTCCACGCATGCTTCACGTTATTGAAATTCTCACTGTTACCATAAATCTAATGTGACAATACGATTTCAGTTTCATAACCAGACATAATCATTTTGAAGTTGTTTTCCCAGTTTTTTCTGTTGTCATCCATTATTTGATGACCACTTTTGCCCAGACCATCCTCTTCATACATCTTTGATATTCCAAATGTCAGACCCATGTCCCAGAAAATGGGAGATATGTTCTCCCAGAAGACTTTTAGTAAATTATTCTTCTGACTGACAGGACAAGACTAGAACCTTCTGGAACGTCTCCATCTCACTGCATTTTATGAACTAGCTCAGTTTTTCAGAAAAAGACCAAAATGGAGACAATCAAGCATGGTGGTGATGGTGTAATGGTCTGGTGCTGCTTGGCTCCTTCAGACTCTGGGCAGCTTCACAGAACCGTGAATTCTGCTCTCCATTGATGAATGAAAGAGAAAGTTTAGTTTGCATTGTGAAGCAGGACAGTGATACAAATTACAACGGCAAATCCACTAAAAACAGAAAAATTAAGCCGTTGCAGTGGCCTAGTCAAAGTCCAGACATACTTTCCATGGTCGAGGAACACTTGATAGTGGTTGCTTGCTCCAAATGTGGTACAATGTGAGCTGTAGGAGGCAATTACTTTTCACAGCGGGCCAGGTTGGTTTGGATTGCTTTTGTTTCTCTTAATGAATGAAACGAATATAAAACAGCTTTTTTATTTGCATTTATTAGACATATTTGTTGGATACGAAATATCAAAAACAAGATCTTTTTAATTTAATCACTTGAAATTGGCCTGTTAATGTGTTTTAAACTAAATTACTTACTGGATTTATCATGAATGGACTCTTTGTAACTTCAAGGCACACCCCATGAAGTAATGTCGCCAGAAAGTCAAATAAATGAATGATTGTGTTGTGGTGTGAACACTGAAGGTATCAGTTAATTTACTAACCTGAGTAATAGATGTTAACTTCCCTCCTTTTTCTTTTTCCCATCCTCTTTTCATATTCTCTTTTACTCCTCTCCTCTCCCATCCTTTCATCACCTCCTCCACTTCCCATTCCTTTAGAAATCTTTTCTGAAGGTCCGTGTCTGTTTTTGCATGCATGTTGTTAGCATGTGAACGTATGCCTCAGGAACACGAATCACCTTACTGATCATACACTGTCCATTTGTTGTGTGAACACAACCATTTCTACAGGTTTTCTGCTGCCCTTTTTCCCCTCGTCTTTCCTACATGGAGATGTCAAACACAGCCCTGCACAAAGCCTCAGCCTCACGTCTTGAATAGAGCCAGAAATAGCTCTGCGTTTGACTTGCAATCGGCTTAAGTCTTCAAAGAGAGAAATTTTTGATGCAGCTGAAGGAGAGCGGAGAGGATGGTGGGAGAGAAGGGGGCCAGGAGCAGAGCAGATCCAGCTGCAAAAAAAAAAAAAGAAAAAAAAGGGGGCCAAAAGACTTCAAAGACCCATGTTTCTATGGTAACAGTATGGTGCTACTTTGAAACCCCACCCCACCCACACAACCTCTTTGCTTAAACATGCATACATCAGAAACACATTCATAAAAAGTGATGGTGCTGGAGGACTGGCATCCATGATGGCTGCAGATTCGTCCTCTAATCACTTATTTTTCTTTCTCTGTCCGTCTGTTTTTTTTTTGGTTGTTTTTTTTTCATGCATGCTGCTGCCCTCTGTCTCCAGCAGAGATCATACTGATGTGTTCAGTGATGGATTCTGCTGCAGCTAATTAAAACCCAATAGGGTTAGCAGTAACTGCCTCACTTTCCCAGTATGAAATGATCGGTTTAGTCTTATCTTTCAAAGCTGGCGATGAGTGCTTCATGTTTTTGTCCATTGATGTCTGGGACTCGCTCCCTGTAATTATGACATGCTATCATTCCATAGGCATCTAAACTGTTTTTGGTAATCAGATCCATTTCCCACACTGTCATTTCTTCTTTCTCGTGGCGTGACTTTGCGTTCTCGCTGCTCTTTTATTAAGTTGGATTTTTAAATGCAAGTTTCTTTGAAAAGTACAAAGAGACCAGATTTCTTGTGTGAACGTGTTTAATTTTATTTCAGTGTACTAGGTCTGCTGCTTTGCTTTTTGTGTGTGTGTATGTTCTTGGTAAAGATGACGCTCTATAGTTTTTGTATTATCTTCAACAATTTTTGCTTGCCCCTACACAACCAATATTTGAACAAATGACTGAATAATGTTCAGGAATCTTTGCTCATATCAACCAGATTTGATATATGAATATAAAATTAGTTAGAATGTTGATGTATGCAACATGTCCTGCTGTCCAAAGAAAATAAAATTAAGATGCAAAATGGTTCATGCTAAATACATGCCAAAATTTTAATGTATGCCTCCCATTAAAAATTCAGATTTATTTGAGCTGTGTAAGGGTTTTGAGATAGGTTTGGCCTCTTACAGATTTGATCTGTTTTTTTTTTTTGTTTGTTGTTGTTTTTTTTTACACTTTTTGTTTCAGTAAATAAATTCTAACATGCAAAGATGAGCAATTAAAAAAAAGCAGTTTTCAAATGTTATTTTTTCCCAAACCAATCTGTGTTAGTGTGGAAAAGTAACAACTTCATAAATATAATCATTTTCCCTTTGCAGCAACAACTATCAAAAATTTGAAATAACTGACAATGATGCTGCCACCATTATGTTTTGAGGCAACAAAGGTGCATTCAGGGAGATGTGCAGTGTCAGAATTCTAACACAGATTACATTTTGGTCTCGTTTGACTTGAGCTCTTTCTTCAAGACATTGTAATCAAACCAAACATTGCCAAACACCTCTGAAGAAGAATGTAGTTTCAACAGCAGGGTCTGGATACCAGATGTATCAAGTTGCATTAAAGTTGACCCTCAGTTTTGTGTTGATACCACAAAAATTAGAACCTTTTTAAAAGAAGCATAGCAATGTTTTCAATTGTTCCAAAAAGTCTTAAGGTTTCCATACAATCATAAAGTCTCCGTGTCTGTTTGTGACCTAGAACAACACAATCCTTTCTGCCTTGTTGATCTATTCTGCGTTTGTGGCGAAGCGCAGCAGACTGTCATGCATTAAGCAGCAGATCTGGGTCTGGCTGGTTCGTCCCCGCAGCGTTTCCTGTCTGCAGATGGACTGCAGCCCAGAGACGCTGAAGCTGAACCGCTGAAGCTGCCAGCGAGGTCACATCAGCTGGGGACTGGGAGGTTGTTTATGTCTGGGATGGTTTCTGAGCTCACTATCAAGTGATCATTGAGACGCCAGAGTCATCAAGACAGAAAATCCATTTAGTCAACCATCCGATCTACCAAAGTTGTTCACGGAGTCAAATGAATCCATTTTAAGACAATGTATCTTTTGTGCTGATTATCGTTAAAGCTACACAGTGCCTTAAAAAAATAAATAGCAACATTCCTGCATTTTTTTAGCATTTACTTTTAATTCTGAAACATGGCTAAGTTTTTTTTTTTTTTTCTTTTCTGCTGTTAACAGGCATCTCCCTAATTGGGCAGAAAATCAGGATGAATGATTTTTTTGAAAAAGTTGTTTGTAAACTAGAGAGAAATATTAGGTGGAGCTTCATCCAGAACATTTCTTCCACGTGGTTAGAGACTGACCCGGAGCCAGCTGGGGGAAAAAAAGCTATGGTGACCACAGTCGTGCAATAGTGCAATATAAGCTGTCATGCATGTCAAAAGAAATGTTTTTGTAATTGGGTCTTCTTACCACCACTGCTTGAAGTATGCTGGTAATTAGTGTTGATATGGCTGGTTTTATAGGATGGTACTGCACAGGCAGAACCACAAAGAGTCCAAAACCAAGTCTGATCTAAAAACATGAATAACAAAAGTACTGAGCAAAGGGCAATAAAAAACAACATTTGGGAGTGTCTGGCCGCCGTGTTCAGGGATAAATGATAAATTGGCTGTTCATAGACGCTTTAAGTTTATAAAGATTACCAGCTAAAAATCCAGCTAAAAAAGTATCAAAATCTTTTATGTTTGCTCCCACTGACTGGTTGTTGGTTAAATCAAGGTTGTAGGTAGTTTAACATGAAAGGATTTCTGTAGATAAAATCATGAATTTCTGCTAGTCTGGACAAGATCACCAGCAAAAAGCTGAGGAAGAAAATGCCAACTGTTTTAGCTAAACAACATGTATGAGTTTTAACATGTGTTTTATGTTCATAAAACACATTCTTCATAAAGATTGATAAATGTTATTTTGTTTTTAAATAGTAACCTAGAAATGAAACACCCATTTACCCCACTGTATGAGGAGCATTTAGCATATTTCATTGGCATTTAATGAGTGTGCTAGACCAACACAAAATAGCATTAGAAGTAGCAGAAATGGGAAAATGTTGATACATGGTTCTCAAATTATTTTACAAGTACAAATATGAAAAGTAAGAATGTATTTGAATGTCCTTTCACCTCCCCTGCAAAAACTAAAATACATTGAAGTGTCAGGTGGATCTAAAACTGGTCTCGGGTGAGCATAACCATTGAGCCAAGACAGTTACCGTATTGTTTTGTTTTTTTGTTTTTGTCATGACACAGCCCTGTAATTTTGGTAGTTTATATACTAAATACAACAGTATTTTCTAGAGAAAATGCTGTCTTTAGAACGGCAATAAAGCAGCAGTATACAAACTAAATTGCTTTGTGTCAGTGAGGTTATGAGCATTCAAAAACAACTCTAAACTAGCTAATTTGGGGTTTAAAGTGGTTTGACCTGCTAACAAGCAACAGCCCCTTTGTTTAGTTGTAATTACAGCAGTAAGTTTTGGCTTGGTTTTCACCAGGCACTGTCTCCTTCCCACAGAGCTCTAATACAACCTTGTTTATATATAGTATTAAGAATTTTATATGAAGAACTCATGAAACTTCGAGAATTCTGCTTTAAATTAACATTGGTTAACCAATTTCAACAGT
Organism: Poecilia formosa; assembly: GCF_000485575.1. Taxonomy (NCBI): domain Eukaryota; kingdom Metazoa; phylum Chordata; class Actinopteri; order Cyprinodontiformes; family Poeciliidae; genus Poecilia; species Poecilia formosa. Next base: position 1,654,151 of record NW_006799977.1, read on the forward strand.
AGCTGCTCATAATAGTACTGTTAGTTTTTTCGAATAAAAACAAAGTGCATCTGAGTCTTTGAAGCCTGATGTAAAAGTCTTTGTGGCTTGCATTAATTTGGTTCTCATTGCATCTTACTCCAAATGTCATAAATCCTGAGGTGTTCACTTATCAGTCTCAAACTGTCTTTTTTCCCCCCCTTTATCTTCTCAAACCAGGTGGCTTTGTGGGTTTGTACCATAATTAGGAAAATGCAAATAGAGGCTAATCCTGTAAAGCCAATCCTTTTGTCTCTGTTAATGACAAACCTCGGTTGCCTTCTTGTGAAGTCAAATTGTCTTAAAATAAACCAGTATTGTTCACGCCAAAGAAAATTGCAAGTCAGACAGCTCTTAAAGATGCTGCTCCTCTGAAAAAGACTGGAAAATAAAAGGAATAAAGATGTACAGTGGCTAAATACTCTTAAACTGACAGCTTTTTGGAGCTTGGGGAAGGGACTTTGACTGTGATAAATTATTTCAAACTTCTTCCACTTTTATTTTGGTATATGCCCTGCATAAATCAACATTAAAATTAATCTATTTGGGTGGGAAAAATGTAAAAACCAAGAAGCCACAATGACCTGGTTGACTGATGTACCCTTTGAGCCTTTGGTTTCCTTGAGATCAAACCTGCCAATAGTCATAGTGGATCTAATTGAGCTAAAATAAAATAATGTTTTTTTTTCTTTTAGCTAAACCCAACATTTAAGGCATAAAAAGATCTAAGAAATTTATTTTACAAAGTCAGGGAATGGGACAAATTCTATGATATTTTATACACAGAGAAGAAAGGCATTTTTAGAGAAAATAGAGCAAAAGTGACACTATAAAAACTTTAAATCTCTCCAAAACTGGCCAGTAATTACCTGGAGTCCAACAGTAACACTGAAAGAGCAACATGAGTTTTGCCAGGAACTGTCGTACGTGTGACAAAATGTCTCCCGTATTTCCCCTTTTCTCTGAACAAACGAGAAACCAATGAGCCACTCTTGTTCAGTAAAGCCCGAGGCCCACACTGGGCCCCATTGCTGTCACTGATTGCTGTACATAAAATTTCAAAATAAAGATTTTTTTTCTAAATACATATGAGTAAATATTTATTCACAGTCATTTTTAAATGCCTGCTGTGTTTGTGAAGCACATTACTGAGACCTTGTGGGGTTGCTGAATTGTTACTTTGGAGGTTAATATTTTTCTGGATATTTTTTTTTTCTTTAGGCTTAAATTAAAACTGATCAGAAATTAACAAATTTATATTCCGGCTTTGTTTAGTAGTACAGTTTAGTAGTAATCTTCTGTCTACTGTTGAAACCTAAATTTTGAGTGTTCCTCTAATTTTTCCAACGCTCGCCAGTCTCCTGATCTTTTTTCCTTCATGCTTAGTTCACTGATATATGGAAAGAATAGAAGCAGCTGGGGATCAGATTGTTGTTGTAAGTGGACTACCCCAAAATATAGCTTGAACCACAGCTTTCTAAATACAGTAGAAGTCAGTGATGCTAATCTGTAATTGTCCCTCCAGTAACTAAAAATATAACAAACAATCCCATCAGAACAGCGCCCCTCCTGCAACTCCAATCAGACTGTGTGGGTTTTCTGATGGGTCACAGAGTTTACTCTGACATAAATTCACATTCATTTCATTATAGCTTATTTATATAGCAAGAATTTGAAAAAAAAAAAAAGTCAACCAGAGGTGCTTTACATAACAATCACATCCATTTCATGAACAGAAACATACAGTTATCTCAATCAAATCATTCATACAAGTTCAAAGTTCAATCAGTGCCAGCAAGTTTGCAGCAATTCCTCCTGATTGAGCACATAGCGACAGAACATAGTTGACCACATCAAGCTGTTTCCTTGCAGAAATCTTTTAAACATGCATGTGACATCAGTGGAAAAAAACAGGAATAAACCCTGAGTAGAACCTAAGAAAGTCATACTGGATTCTTGGAAAAGTTTTGTATAAAAATACTTTTATCCAAAATATGTTGGCTGTCTTTCAAATTGGTTGTGTTGATTCCGGACGTTTATCTGTATTTAGGTTGATATATTGCTGCACAGACCCAACAAGGAAGCAGTTAGAAAAAGAAAAATACAAAATTTCATGAAGCATTCATTAATTTTCAATACCCAGTTAATTCTGTTGAGAATTATATAAATCTGAGAATTGAATAACTCTGCTGTCTACCATCAGCAAATTAAGATCAACGATGCACCAACTCCAGAACCTGTTTGTTTGTAGGAAACAGCCGTTCTAAATGTTGAAGAATTATGAGACCCACATAAAGCAGTTAAGCATAATTTTCCTGAAAGTTTTCCATGCAAAGACCTGATTGAGACTCTTTAATCAACACTTTTGTTTTCTCAAGGGCCTGAAAGGATGTGACACTCCAGCAAACAGCTGAGGGGTTCTGCAGCCAGCGACACAGACAGATGAGCCATTCAGGGAGAGACCACAGCCTCCAAGGCTGCGTGTTCACCCACTCACTCCCAACTGTACTCAACAAGCAGAGAAATCCACATTTATGATGCCATCACCAGGTGATTTTAAAGCACCTAAAAAGTTTTTTAAGTCACAAAGACAATTACATGTATCCTCAAAGCAATATTCATTAGGTTATTTCTCTAAGTTCTTAAATTAAATCATTTAGAGGATTTTTAGCTCCTCTAAAAATTAAAGAAAGTTTATCTAATTAAAACTGTGGCTGTGAACAGGATGACTGCAGAAAACATATTCTTTGTAATTTTTTCCCAGCATAATATTCTGTTAAATATTTTCTCTGACTTTCAGGAGCCTTCAGTCTCTTTGACTCTGTGTCATTCTGTCACATTTTCGCTCATTCACATGCACAAATTGCACTTTGTTATTCAGAACTTTTGTTTCCCGTCTCCTGAGAGCATACTCCCATCTCGCCAGAGCTCGTCTTTCCTTTTTTATCTGTAAACTCTCAATGACTCCGCTGATCTTTTCTAAGCTTATTTAATGTGGCAGACACTAGATGTCAGTTTTGCGGAGCTATTTGACGTCTCCAAGATTACGTTGTGAACCAAAAGGCTGAAATTAACTGTGAAGAGTTTGTGTTAATGGTCCCATGAGAACGTTGCCAAAGCAACAAACAACTGAGATCAGAATAATAAGTAAAGCATAAAATGACCTAAATTCAAACTGGCAAATCATCAAATGATGGCACAGCTTCCAAATCAGTTTCCATCTTGAAAAAACAAATCCTTCTATTATTGGGATCTGAAACCGCCACAGACTGGACCTTTTTGTGCCTTATTGCAATGATGCTTTGCCTGAAAATTAAAAAAAAAAGTTAACATAAATCATTGAGATGGTTTGGGGGAAGGCCAGCTGTGCAGCTGCAATGCAGATATGCTCTGCAATCCAATGAAGTGGAGATGAATTGAAAACAGTGAATAAAGGTCAGCTGTTTGATGGGTTGGAGTGCTGTTGCACTTCAAAGCCTTGCGTCATCCGCCCTGACAACGCTATTCTTTAATGAACCCACTATCTTCCTTGCGTTCTTATGTTGCAGTCATGGATTAAAACATGAAATGAAGAAATCTACAAAGTCTTTGCTCCGTGTGCTGGTTGCATGGAAAACAAGAACTGGATTCTTTTGGGACGGATGTTTGGCTGGTTTCTGAACTGAGAATTTCATTTTTATTCAAATAAACACAACAAATGAATACAATACTAACTTTTTACTTCAGTTAAAATGGAGGCGAAAACATGTTTACGCTGACTCTCTAAGTGAAGAGCTGTTTCTGTCAAACGTTTCACACAGAAACATAAAGCAGGTGTGAAGAAAATTTAAGAATACATTGTCTACAAAACATTTTAGTTCATTTGAGGAGGTCTGTTTGTTCTGTATAAACCCATAAAGAACATATTTGAATATTCAGGTCATAAACTGGTCTTTACTATTTAGCTGAGCAGAACTTACTTAATGATAGGCATTATTATTATTATTTTGATGTTACATCTTGTATGAATTCAAGGAAGAAGGACAATGAACAATTTAGAATGCAATCTTTAGTCTTTATGTAAACTTAATGTCTTCAGCTCTGTAACGATGTGCTAAAAAGAAAGCATTTAAACATTTTTAATCCCACTTTCCTTCCCTAACTGATCTTTGTGCATGATTTAATATTGTGGACTCTGTTTTAACAGACCTTGATAAATCTAGAATCAAATAAAAAAAAAAAATAGAATAGAACGAAGAGCCTGGAAATAAAAATATATATTAAAAGAATATGGTGCTGTCATTCATCCTTTAGGCTTAAAAACAGACACACTATTTATCTGTTTAACAGCCACTAAAGGAGCTGCTGCCATTAATTCTTAACTCTTTCCTCAATATAGAAAGGACACCAATTTCAGCAGTAAATTGCTTCTGCTGGAGGTTTCTTCCTGCTAAAGGGACTTCTTCCTTTCTGCTGTCAGTGTGAGGGATTGCTGTAAAGCCAGCAGCACAAAACACAAGTGACTGTCGACTGTCTTTTCAACTAATTTGAATGATAAACTGAATGGGGCTGCATTGTTTAATAATAGGAACAATTTGTCTTATTAAGATTTGAGTTATTTTTAGAATGAAGAGATAATTAGGAAGCACACTTTGTACACGTTCAGTTTATATTTAGCTCTCCAGTTCTTTGTTGATTAAATGTTTCACATATTGTTTGTCATGCTGTGATCATTATGTTGTTTTGTTTACACCCTAAACCAAAATCCATAAAGAGCAGAACATCAGGAATAAATAAGGAACTGAACATAGATGAATAAAGTGTGATGGCAAGAACCTAATAACAATAACAAAATAACTGAGAGGTCAGAATACAAACACAAGTGAGAACCAAAAACACAAAGAGCTGTGGCTCATGACAATAAATGAGCCATGTTGTTATTTTTTTATTATTATTTTACAATTGGCTTCAAAAAACAAAAGATGGTCATCTGAGTCACATTTTATAGCAAATAAAACAAAACACCAGTCAAAAACAAATGAGTTGACATTTTAACTTATCAGTATTGTCTTCAAAATCAAAGGGAAAACAAAATAGAAAAAAGGTCAGTATTTTTTATTTTATTTTATTTTTTTATGGCAGGCCCAACCATAGTACACTGCAACTGTAGGATCTTCTGTTTCTTCTGTCTGAACTATTTGTAAAAATAGTTATATTTTCAACTTTTAAAATAGAAGATAGAACTAATGTAATATTTACATTTTCAATCAAATTTGAGGAGGAATATATATGTTAAATTTTTCATCATTTAATGTGAACCTTTATGCGGAAACCCAAGTGACGTCACGGGGTGAATAATATTTTGGTAGTGAAGTTGGATGTGGAGGACGTCGGAATTAGAGAAAAACGGGTCATTTTTTATTTATTATTATTCCTTGCTGGCGAGTTTATATTTTCATTATTTTGAAAATGAGACGTAAGCAAAGGAAATTCAAACTACTGCTCAGCTGTTTATGACCGCCGTAGTCTAATTAGTTTTAATACGTTGTGTAAACCAAAAATCATGTAGTCGCTTTTGTTGCTCAGTAACGGTTTCTGACAAGGAAATCCAGTTAGCAAAACATGAATTTTTTTTTTTTTTTAAGGAAATGTTACATCAAAACAAACAAACAAAAATGTTTTCTAATGTGTTTAGAGTTAATTTCATGTGAGCCGTTTGTTCGATTGTTGTTTTTCGCAGCAACAGTGAACGCGTCACGGGCCCCTGATCCATTGATCGAGAGATCCAGGCGCCGGTGGGACTCCTTACTGTTTCCACGCCTCCTACTTTCACTCCCATTGTGGTGAATCTCCGGCTCTCACACACTTTGCCAGACTTCCAGGAGTTGGAACGACGACTAGAGGAGGGAGCAACGCTGTGAAAGGAAGAAAAGGGAAAACCAGCATAAACACATCTACTTTTCCGCATGGATATCCCTCGCTCTCCTCGGGGGACGTAAAGGAGGCGCGATGGTTTGCATTGCTGGGAGTACTTGAGGTTCTTGCCGGGGAGAAAGCACACTCGTACTCTCCGCTGGAAAGTTGTAAAAAGAAGTTCCCTTGAAGTTCTTGTTTGTTTGTTTGTTTGTTTGTTTTCCACCACCAGTTCAGTTCACACGCAGTGTTTCCTCCAGCGCTGTAAACCTCCTGCCATCATGGCGAGGCGGACTGCGGAGGCTCAGACGCCGAGGACTCGCGCTGCTTTCCGGGATAAACACCTTCCCCTCCGCGGCGGCTCGGTGGCTTTTTCGTGGCGCCTCGCTTTGATTTGCTCGGCTCTCTCTTGTGGATACTGCGGAGCCGAGACGGAGTTTTCCATCCTGGAAGAAGCGCAAGTTTTGGCGGAGCAAATGAAAAAGCTGTCCTCACAGGAGCTGGGAGTTTTCACGATGCAGGTAATGAAATAGTTGCATTTTATTCACGTTTTGACCCTCACTTGGAGGCCTGCACCTGAAATACTCTAGACAGAAGAATCGTGTCGAGAAAAACATTGGGGTGTTATGAAACAAAATGCTGTGGCGTTGCAGCGCGAAAGAAATGCTTTGAAGTTTGGGTTCATTAATGTGGAGCATCAGCACGCGGTCCTCCGATAAATCTTGATAAGGAATTACATCAGGAGACATTAACTAATTATGTGCAGACGGGACCCTATAATCAAGGTTAACAGGCTGTATCTCAGAGCAGATTCATGTGTCTGCAATGCACTTAATTGTTTTTTTTTTTGGAGGGGCTCTAAATGCAACATTCACAGATCAGTCAGTAAAAATCTCCTTGTTTTCTTTTTATTTCTTGCGGATAATTAAATCACAGATAAAGCCTTTCGCCCCCAAGAGAGTCATCTAAAGTTCCTGTAGATGTGTTAATTGTTGAAGTGCACCGATCAGTTGGTTAAGAAATGGGCCAGTTATTTCTTAAATCTATTTTAATCACTGACAGCACAGATGGTTTATGTGGTCTTATACACCCTTTGGAGTTTGACAAACATCAGATAAAGGTTGTTTTGCAGTAAAAAAAAAAATCAGAAAATGTTCTGTGAATGAACAGATCAACAGAATGCTGCTTTTAAGGCAGTTCTGCATACAGTTGGTTTAAACAGGCAATTGTTGATGACAGCTTTTAGAGATGCACCAATCCTGCTTTTTTATGGTTTTACCAATTTCTAGTTTCCTTTATGGTGTAACATAGCTATTCAGATTAAATTTTCCCCCTAAGAACTATAAAAGCCCCAAAATGAAAAAAAAAAAGTGTAGTTTCTGAGAGCAAGAGAGGTTTTAATTTTGGAATCAGGGGAAAATTCTCACTATTTTGCATCAAAATCTACTGAACTGATTAGTTTGGGGGTTTTGCTTTGCAGCAAATTGCAAATAAGTAAATGATTTCAGAATAAGAGGGAATTTCTTAACTCTTTTCTCTTTGAGATGCACTGCTGTATTGGGTTTTCCGGGGTTCTTCACAGCGTGACATGTTGTTTGCCAGAGTCTGATCAATTTAAAGTATTTTATAAAACATGAAGAGGAACAAATGTACTCGATGATCCATTTCTAGAGAAGAAAGTGAGAGATTTACAAGTTTATCTCCATTTACATATTTATATACCCTGTCATGTCCATCCATGCAATGTGTCCCTAACCTTTGTCAGATTTATTTATTTTTTTTAATTTATTTTGCTAAACTTAAAACTAAAATGCACCAGAGAATAGCTTGGTGGTGTGTTCATTGACTGCAAATGGTGGGATTTCTTATTTTTGATGCATTTAATGACTAGTGGGGGGCTGCTGATTGATCCACCGAACAAGGGAAAATCACCTGATTTCGATTTTCAGCCAATAAGTTGATGCATTTAATTTTCCTCAACTCTTCCCACTAATGAGGAGGATTTTATGTTCCAGTTGTAACTAATTAGAAGCAGACAGAATGAACACCTTTAAATCCATACCCTGTCATGTCCATCCATGCAGAGTCCCTTAAACACACCAAATGGCAGGGTGCAGGGGTGGTGGTTGCTTCAGGGAGGGGAAGGGGGATGAGGGGTGTTTTGCACTTCAGAGGCAGAGGAGCTCACAGGCCTGGAGCACAGAGGCAAGGCAGCGGGGGGGCCGAGGCCCCAAACGCCGTTTCATCTCCTCTGCCTCCACACTGAGCCGCCTTCATCCCAGCACCGGGAGTCGGCTTTGAGGGCTTCCTCTGATCCCGGCAGATCCACCGTTGTCACTGCTCATCCCCTCCCAGAGCCCCAGTTTGTGCTCGCTCTCTTTCTTGCTCTTATTTCTATTGCTTTGTCTCGGCATTATTCCTGTTTTTCTGCCTGCAAACGCAGAGAATTAATGGCTGCTTATGTTTTTTTTTTTTTCCCCTCTCTCTCAAATGACTGGAAAACCGTTCTGTTGACTACAAAGATGTAATTAATTAGAAGTAATTTTAGCTTTTGTCAGTCTCACTTTAAACTTTTATGACTGATTTAATATTCATACCAAAAGCGGCATTCAGCGTCACTCCAGAGCATCAGGGTAAACTCCCCGGAGCTGTCATGTTGTTGTATAAGCTGTGAGAATCTGTCACGGCTGGAAGCTGATCCGACTGATTGTGATGCGTTTTGTGCCGCTACAAGTATAACAGACATGCATGCAGGGAAAACGTTCTGAGACTGCAGGAATCCGCTAGATGTTTGGATGAATCCTGAATTCAAACATTTTAAGGATTTCAATTAAACTCAATAATTTGTATTTATTTATTTTTTTACTATGTGGAGTTTCTTTCTTTTCTCTTCTTCTCCAAATGTTTTGAAACTAAAGAACATGACTGAATTTTTGCTTTGAGTCACTCCCTGCTGCCCTCACATGAGCTGCATGTGAGAAAGCAGCTGTCCAGATCAGACTGGAGGAGTTTCTGTGTGGATTTGATCCCATGAGCTTCCTGGTTCTGTTTGTGATGTGCAAGAAAGATTTATGGTAAATTAGAAGTGCTGTTTCTTACTTACAGCTGCTGGTGTGAAAATAGGTGTGAAAATAGAACAGCAATGAAGGCTAACAGGCTTTTAGAGCAAAGATATCACTTAAAATTAGGCCAATACTGACTTTTATCTTTTTATAACCAACGCTGTCCGGAGTTATAAATTGCTATGTATTGCTTTTTCTGTCATATATTCTTACGTTCTGCTCAGGTACCAACACTTTCCTAAAGTGAGCAGATAGCTTATTAGTACATAGTGCCTTGTTAAAGTACGCATAACTGTTAAACATTTTCACATTTTGCCAAGCTACAACCAATTTCAATAGGTTTTAGTCATACATCGACATAATGTGCAGCATTTTGAAGTGGAAGGAAATTTGTTGTAGTTTAATTTTTTTTATATTAAATCAAATTCTGAAAAATCGTATACTACCTACTAAACAATCCACAGCAATCGGCTTCATTCAGAAATTCTTTTTTGGGAACTACAGCCCACATGTTGGATCTATAAATCCAGCTGTTCTCTGAAAGCCTCAGAGTTTGTAGGAGAACTTTAGAAGTTTCTGACTATCTCTGCAAGAAACACAAGAAACGGGAAGGATTACCCTCCTGCAAAACTCTGTAAAATAAAAACTGACATCACCACGAAAGCTCCCAACAGCTTTAAATATATAATCCATACAGTTGATGTTCACATGTGCCCTCCATCCAGATTGCTGGAGCTTTTTGCAAAGAGTTAAAAAAAATTGTCAGTCTTGATTTTTCTGTACAAGACAAAATATGGACCCAAGGGGACTGAACTGAAATGCACTCTACATTTCTCTGGAAGTTATATTTTAAAGAAAAATATCTTCTCTTTTATAATTTTCTTCCACTTCACATATTCTTGACTTTATTGCTGGTTGTTTGTATAGAAGTGGTGGAATTTATTGCTATAAAAATATAAAAAAATATATATATTTTTTTTCCTCAAGGCACTTTACATCTCAAAGCTTTTTTTGTTTGTTTCAGTCAGCTTTGTGTAGAAAAAGGAGTTTGATTTTTAAGCAGTGTGGTTTTTAAAGATTCAGTTCCGTAAAAGATTTCTGGGGTTTGGTTGAGTGAGTGTCCCATAATCAGAATGTAAAATGTAACTGTAGTCATCTCTGCTCCACCCCTCTTTCTTTTACAGCTGTGTAATCTGAGGCTGGCCAGCCTGTTGCTGAGTTTCCCACAAGATGTGAAGGTGTACAGATGACACTTTGCTTTAGTTAGTGTTCATATTTCTTGAGTGTCACATCTAGGCAGGTTTTCTTCTTTTTGTTTAAAGATTTTACTTCTCTCCTGCAGTTGGAGCATAATTGTGGAGTTAATTAAAAAGTTGTTTCTGATCAGATTTTTTTCTATTTATAATTTCTTGTTCATTTAAAATACACAATATAGATCTTAAAGTTTTGAAAACGTTCTGAACAATGAGCTTTTATTTGTTTTGTATGAAATTAATCTGTTTATTAGAAACATAATCATGATCTGAGTTGTTTGTACCATTTTTAGCTAAACTCGTTCTTGATGACTAGCTCAGGTAGCTGTTGGTAGATTTTGTCTTTTTTTTTCTGGTCATGATTTTAAGCTTTTTCTTCATCTGCTGTTGATGAAAAGGGCGCCCCCTTTTGAATAGTAGTTGTATTGTCTGTTGGCATACAGTCACTGGATCCAGGCAGGATCTTTAAAGGGTCCTGGTGGACAACATTTGAAAGGTATGAATTAAACTGTTTTTAGGGCAATTTTCTGTTATACTCATGTACTACTGACAGGAAATATGACTCTCTGACTCCAATAAATGTGTTCTACCAGTTGAGGGTCATTGACATCTATTATGGTTGAGTCTGGGGTTAAAAGCTGTCATATCAGGGTCCCCTGAATCACTGTGGATCAGAACTACAATCGATAAAAATAAGATGTAATACAAAATTTAGATGGCTTTGTACATTTATTTCAAATTCTACATACTAATTTATCATTTTAATGAACATTTAACTATAATTCTGAATGCTGAACTGCAAAGGGAAATAAATATACACAGAGGTTTAAATATTAGTCTAAAAACTGAGTTGTTTATGGTCACGAAGCTGTATGAATGAAACTGCAACATGTTGATCTGAAGTGGGGCCAGGTTGACCCATGAACTAGTCGGCACAAAATAATTATAAAATTGATTATGATTTCAGATGGATAGAAGAAAAAGGAAAAGAGGAAATTATGTTGCATTAATGCTGTTTAGCCTGTAACTTTTCTGGTTTGCGTTCAATCCAAGAGCTGTAGAGCCTTGTGGTTTTCCTACTGGTTTTCAATATCTTGAATTCAGAGGTTCCAATAAATTTGTCAGACACTCACTCCTCTTCCCTCTTTTTTCCTCCTCCTCCAGCTTCTTAGCAACCTTCCATTTCTCATTTTACTACTTTTCTTTTTATTGTCCCTCAGCTGGATAAACACTGGCTCTGCTCTTTATCCTCCCTTTATATTGAACCAGTTGGAGAGAGTCGGGGGTGGGGGATTTGAGGAGATATAGCAGGGCATCAGAATTCCTGCTATGCTCTCTGCAGTAAAAGCTTCAAAGCTTTCTTACGTCTTGCTGCTCTGCCTGCATGACTCTGAGCTCTATCAAGGTTACTTTTACATTCACAGACTCATTGCTTCATCTGGGAGCATAATTTCTTTCTATTCCATTTTCTTTTTAGACTTACGGCTAATTTTTGTGCTTTATGCATTTCTGGCCACAACCTTTAGATAACAAAAAACCTTGAATAAGTCAAGGAACTGTACATGATGTTTTATACAAAAAAAAATAATAATGCTGTCTGGTGTTTGGGTTTTCGTCTCACCTGCTTTCACGTGTCTTCAGGTTTACGGAGCTTCAGGTGCTTCCCATTAGTCATCCTTGAACTGCAGTGCGAGAGCAGAAATTGTCTTACACCTCCTATAAATCATGATGAGTCTCAGTGATTTATAAGCCCTCAGAGGATTTGCTGAAATCTCTGTGCCTGTGTTCTCTTCCATAACTATTATTGTTTGGAGTACTTTTCTTTTTTTAAACTTCCTTGTTTTTAGGCAGAGCCATAGATTTTAATTCCCCCGTTGCAGCTAATAAAAGAATATCTCCAAGCTTCAGTGTTTTTTTTTTTTTTTCAAACTAAAATTTAAATATTACTCACAGTGTGTGTTTGACTTTTAAGGTGCTCGGTTATAGTTGGTGTAAATTAAGGATTTTTTCCCCCTTGAGTCCCACTGGGAAATCTGTAATCTTTGAAAACCTATAAAATCTCCTTTGTAGAGATTACCATGAGGATAACTGGGTGGCCAAGCGTTCATAGCAATGTCGCTTTTTGATCCTTCGATGTTGGCTCTTCCTATCATTGTGAAGCAGAATTCACCAAGTGTTGGATTGTTCAGCCACTAATATGGAATGTGAGCTGGGATTAGACTGTCGTGACACAGGTTAGTTTTACCCTACTGATAATGTGTTGTTGCAATAGTAATCCTTTAAAGGTCTCGTCTTGTAAACAAACCTGAGTTAAATGAATCGGTTCTGATGCATCTACCTCTTTAGTAAAAGATATGAGAACAGAACAAAAAGACTCAATTTCTTAAAATGTTGGGCTGTTTGAAGATGTTGTCTTATCCACATATTGGAAAGTTGAACAAAATCCTTCTGTGAAACTGCCATGAAATGGACGGTCTTTGGTCCCGAAGGGTCAACAAATCACAAAAAGGCCACAAGACAACAGCAAAAAGGCATAACACAACAACAAAAGCCATAATGGGAGTTATGCCAAACCGGATGTTATGCTAAAGGAACGTCTTGCTAAAATAGAAGTTATGCTAAATGGGCGTTATGCTTATGCGGACACTGGCTAAAGTGGATGATATGCAGTCAGGTTTTTACAGCCTTTTTCGCTTTGTTTCTTATAGCAGAACTTTAGCTTTAGCATCCCTTATGTCTTTGCTGTTGTGTTGTGACTTGTTGGGACTTTTGAATTTTATGGACCTTTCTAGGACAACATAGATTAGACACACAGACATTCCACCTTCTTAAGTTTTTGAGGAGCAAGAACAATTTACCTTCTAACACAAGTGCAGTGGTGTGTAAAAGTTTGAAGGACAATGACAGTTTTAAGAACTTATCCAGGTCACCATAGGACCCAGAGGAACATCTAAAGCACCGCAGGACTCCCTTGCCTCAGTTAAGGCCAGTGTTTGTGATTCAATAAGAAAGAAGTTGGACATAACATCTCATCGTAAGTACACCAAATACATGAAATTATTTGTCAGGAGTCTTGTATTTAAATCATAAGTATGTAAAATATTTTCACAAGTCCTAAAGTGATTAATATTTTTGCAGAAACCACGCATTCATTTGCAAAGTACATTTCTATCAATCATAATTGTGTGTTGGTATACGTACAGCTCATTGCACTCTGTTTAGTTTCTGCTGAACTGCGGTTAAAATGGAACACAAAACTGATGTTCCTCCCTATGTGCACCAGCTGTTGTGGTTTAAATCTCTGTCCTGACGTGGCCAGATCATTTATGCGACCGCTTTTTGATCCTTTTCCCACATTTCTCAGCAGAAACAGGGGCCCCCTCTGTGTTTGGCCTTGACTGAAAGTGGTTTTGAAGTGTTTTTGCAGCCCCTGCCATCTCTCACATTTTTCTGTCTGCTTATGTTGTTTTTTTATGCCCTTTATCTCTTTTCCTCATATCTCAAACTGATCTTCCCCGAAACGCAGAACGCCTGTCTCGTCTGAATATTTTTTAGGATAAAATCACAGTGCGGTTGATTTGACAAAAACAACGTTCTCTATCTGCAAAGTACACTTTCTTGATGACTTTTTCCTGATATGCATCAAAATGCCACTTGCAGCTATCAGAAACTTGTTTGATAATCATAAATGCAATCCAAGCTTTGTTTTCAGTTGAGGTTTTGACTTCAACTCGTTATCAAACAAGATGATCTGATGGGAGTATCCATGTTCTGCATTCTGTTATAAAGGTGCCCTACTTTTACTTACAGTTCTTGTTTTTTAAAATGTTTGCCATACTTTCGCTGTTTCTATTCTGATTGGTCACAGTGCAGCTCACCTTCAATTCCTGATGGAGGTAGATTTTTGAGTAAGCAGAAAGTTGCAATTATTTTTTGTCGATAGCTAGGTGTAGTAAAAACGGAACTGATTTCAAGTTGAGACCTGATTACCAAATCAGCACAGGAGCCATTTCAGTGCAGAAGTCTCCAAAGCAACTTTAATCAAACCAGATGTCTGGCTTTTCCTTGACTGACATGAATGTTTTCCTTTCCGTCAAACTGAAAATGGCTGCCGTGACGATTTCCTTGTGTGAGGAGCTTTAGACCCTAACCGGTTTGGATTTTCCACCACAAGAACTAAAAACCAGTGACTTTTCTCAGAGGGAGGTTACTTAAGAAATATGATATTTTGTTTAATGCTTCTGCAGCATTTAGGGCCAACAAAGCCTTGATTTTTGTTAACATTTCGTCTGTGATTTGTATAAAAAGTTGAGTCGTTGTTTACTTATGTTTATAAATGTATGGTTCTGAAGAACAGAGTTCCTACAGTTTTAAAAACTATGGAATGGGTGTTTTCCAGGCCTGTTTAAGTATGGAAACTAACATCTCATCCCTAAAAGTTGTATCCATCCAGTGTGAATCAATTTTTCCTTTTTCTATCCATCGATATGTCTAGTTCTACATCCATCGATTGACCTGTTTTTTTTCCATCCATCCATCCATACATACATACATACATTTTCTTTGAAGTTCTTGAAGATTCTACATTTAAAGGCAAGATAAAACTACCTTAAAATCCATCCATCCCTCCGTTTTCTTACACCCTTGTGCCTAGAGGGGTTGGGACGGGTACTGGTGCCTATCTCCAGGGACACATTTAGGGCGAGAGGTGGGGTACACCCTGGACAGGTCGACAGTCCATCATAGAACTACCTTAAAATGCAAGTATAAAATAACACTAAAAAATAAGATTTTGCAAATGTATGATGTTTGTCGTGGAAAATTTGGAAAAACCCTGAAAGCAACTGTTTTAAACTACACTTAATTATACACACTTGTTCCAGATATGGAGCCATTTGATTTCATTTTTATGGAACCAATTGTCTGTTTTTTTGTTTTTTTGTTTTTTTTGTATGAGCTAACTCACTGTTTTTAAGTGAGTTTTCTTTTTCTGATGCACCTCTCACCTCTATTTCTAGTTTTCTAGTTGTTGGTGTGTTCTGTCAGACTCCTGCAGGCCCTGCTGGTTGTGTTGCAGCAGAAACGATAAAACCGAAGGCCATCTTTTGGCCATGTGGGCCCATATTGAAAATGAAGGAGCTGAAAGGAGTGGGGGTCTGGTGGTACAATACGCATTTGGGGGGACAAGCAGCAGAATTTAGAGACCAGCTCCCTCCCCCAGACAAGTTGAATTTGTTGCTCTCCCATCCCCCTCACACACACACACACACACATTCACACACTGCTGCAGAAGAGGCTTTGCATTCTCGATGAGGAGAGAGTTGGAACTCCTACGGTGTAGAAGCACATTGGACTTCTTTTCCTCGCAGTTTTTTAACCCCATTTTTCTCTTCCTGCCTACGCCTGGTCTTTCTCACATTTTCAGTTCTAAGTTGTATACAGACACCTTTGAGGTTTCTGGAAGTTCCTTTCTGAGGTTCAAAGATTCATCCATAGTTTATACCCCCCTGGTTTTTTGTGAGAGAGTAGGTGCATATTCTCGGGTAAAGATGTGACCTTGCATATGCAACAGCAGCCTTCAGGGTTGTTCCCTTAGGCAGGAAGCAGTTCAGAGAACAGGAGGGAAAAAATGCTAAATTAGGTGAATGGGTTGGGAGAGAGAGAAGATTCAAAGATATTTTGTGCAGCCGATCCAGTCTCTGCATAGCAGGCTGTCATATTGTGGAGTCTGAGACTGGTGTATAAAAAACAGTCAGTGCAGTCTTTTGTCAGTTCCTGAGGAGCTAAAACACTACTCAAAGTTCAGGGTCACAGAGTCATGGAGGTCAGCTCAGTTGATTTAACTTCTTTCTGCGCAGCCATTTATAAGTCTGCGGCCACATAGAAATTTAGCATCATGAAAAATATAAACCAGACTTTTACAAAGTGTTCAAACTCTTTTCTCTGACTGGTAGCTCATTGAATTGTTTAACAGTGTCAGAAAAATTCAGTGCTGCTGCTGCATGTTGACAACCACTCCTGCAGTGTGAATAAATAGTTGAACTGAAGTTCAACTTTACGATGTAGGGCAGAAACGGTGCCAGTCAGAAGTTTGTGCAGTGCATTGAAAGTTCAGATTCCCCATCAACACAAATTCAAAATTATACATAAAAGCCTGGGTTATGTTACATAGCTGCTTCATTCTGAATCAAGGTGGGGGTCCAACATCTCCTAGTTCATGTTGGGCTTGAGCTGTGATGGTTTCGTTTGTTTAGTTGGGTACTGGAAGTGTGTGGTTTCTTTGCAATTTTCTAAAGGACTTTTAAGCAAATATTGGGGTTACAATGGAGCACTGGTTTATGCTGGATAAGGGAACACAATGACAGCTACGTTCCCTAAATACTTGAGATTCCCTCTAAAAACACTTTCTACTGCCTAGTTTAATAGTTCAAACACAAAATATCCCCCAATATGCAGTATTGTGCACCTTGAGTGTGCCAATTTTTTTTTTTTTAATAAAAATCAAGATTCTCATTTATTTACAATAAATAGACATCCTAAAATATATTTCGAAAAATACAAAATGGAACAAATATGCTTGCTGTTAGTGAGGGCAGTCACAATAAGCAATAAATCAATTAAATATGTGATTAATTAAAACAAGCTCAATTTCCATTTGCATGATTTATTGTTTTCCTCTTTTCTCTCTTTCTACCAAAAATTGAATGACAGAAGTCTTTAGTTTGGTGCTTTGATCTCAACTAGCCTTTTATTAAAGAACAACTTTGTTGTTTCTGTTTATATATTTCTGTTTATATATTTGATATACTTTGGATATGTAAAATGTCTTCCAATGTTCAATATTCATTAGAATTTAAAGGTTATTAATCTTTGACAATGTTGATGCATAATTATGCCATTACCATTATATTATATTAGAAAATTATCTCAAAACAACATTGGGACAAGTTATCACCCAGCAAAATTTGTGAGATGATAGGCCTGCAATTTTGTAACTATGCTGGATGTCGTGACGTCACCAAGAAGCTGCTACTAAAGTGTTCAGCTGTTGTTTTCAGGCAAAGTGGAGCTGCCAGCTTCTGTAAAATAAATCTAGAGGTTTTATTTTCTTAAACCCTCATCAACAGTCTTCTTCACTGGCCCTAGTTATGCTTTGGTCTGTCTTCCACACCATCCTGATCATCTCCTGCCTCCTGGTGTTGTCGTCTTTGGGTGGTGGTATGTGGAATCGTGTCCTCTGCTGTTTCGTGTTTGCTGTTGTTTTTTTTCCTCCTTTCTCTACCTTTGAAGATGAATCAGTAGGTGACCTGTGCTGATCAGTTGAACTTTGCCGTCTCTGCCTGAGCCTCAGTAAGACGAGGCTGTTCTGAAGATGAAAAGATGTGCAGTGTTTGTATTTTGCTGGAGGAAAATGGCAAAGTCGGGGTGGGAGATGCAGCTTGCTAATTAGGAAGCAGAGAGGAGCAGTCGGGACTTTGAGTTTGAGATAAAACATAAGACGATGCTGAGTGTTCAAAATTCTGCAAAGGGGTGAAGTCACACTCTTACTCTATTGTTTTACAAATACACCAAAACACTTGACATAAACAGACTCAAATTTCAGCATACAGAGCAGCTCCTGCTTGGATTAGCTATTGCTGAGATTTCTCTCAACCAGAAGTATTGCTCAAATAATGTAGATGACCTATATGTAAAGGAAAATAAGCAAGAGAAAAGAACCATTCTGATTGTAGTTCTTAAAATTGATGTTTACACTGTAATTATAATTTTGTTTTTACAGTTAGTGTGAAAATGGTGCATAAAAATGGCTTATTTTAGAGAAAAATCCTAAGACAAATAATTTATATAAGATAATGTCTTCTTTGACTAATACTCATCTCACTTTTACATTTCTGCAAGTTTCAGTGAAATAATATATTACTTTTAAGTATATGTAAAACGTTATTATACACACTTTGATGCCTGGCTAAGCTAGGTTGCCGTGGATATTTTGGACAAGTGTCAAGAGTGTAGAGATGCCATAGCTACCACACATAGGCTGCTGTGGAATATACACAGTTTCCCTTAAAATGTCTTAATGATGAGTGAATTGTAGGGTTATTCAATCTCATGCTCTGCACTGATGAAGATTCACTCACCTATGCATGTTAAATGCTTGAGGTGGTCCCTACAGTAGGGCACTAGCACTACTTTTTAAAGTAATTCATCTAATTATTATTTGGGTGCTTACTTAGAGACTGTTCTTGAATGTTCATTCACAGATAGCTGGTTTATAAGATTGACGGGGGATAAAAATAAGAATGCTGCTTGACTTACAAACTCGCTTGCACTGTCTTCATCCAGTAAAACAAACTCTAAAATTGATTCCTATATTGGATAAATTACACATTAAAGTACATTACATCTCCAAATCCCAAATTGTAAGTAATTTAAGAAATTAGTTCTGACTTCCTATTTGCAAGGTTTCTAAGTTAGCAGCCCAGTTTCGTGTCTTTTATCATCATTCGTAGTCTGTATGTCTGAAAGTTTCTTTCCCCAGATGATTAGCTTTGGCACCAGCATTGGCTGGTTGGTTTCATGCCAATTTTTCTCAGTCTTTCAAGCCCAGAAGTTGGCGGGTCATTCAGCTGGACTTGGCTTCTGGCATCTCTTGGCAGTGTTACTGGAAATCTTGCATCCCTTTTTGAACATTTGCTGGAACTTTTTTTTTTTTTTAATTTCAGAAATGTTAAAATTTAGAAATGCAGAGTTTTAGCAAGATCTGTCAAAAGTAAATGTGTTGCCTCACCCAAAGAATTTTGTACTTTCTATTTTTTACCCTGGTGTTGATTGCTTTTGCTTACACAGCTACGGGAAAATAATTTGTGTGTGAAGGAAAAACAAGAACAAAATCTAACTGAGCAAAAATGATAAGAGGGAAAGAGCATACTGTAACTTGCTGGTTTGAAAAACAGACAAGCCCAGGTCTTCAACGTTTAGTTGTCATTGTATTTGCGGGGTTCTTGTTTGGTTCTTTTTACTAAAAATAATACCTGTTCTTTAAAATAAGGGACAGCCAGATCTTTTCCAGGGCAGTAGAACTTAAGTGGTTTATCTGATGCAGAACTTAAACAGTAACTTGGGAGATTTGATTTTTCTTTTGTTGCTACTTATTTTTGAATCTCTTATATTATGAACTGTGAGTTGCTTGATTGTCCTGGCATGCATGCATTTTCATATCAACAGTCACAAGAGCTTGCTGTACGTCCACTTATGCCATTTTAGGACTTGTCAAGACTTCTTTTAACATCTTGTAGCCATCTTCCAGGGTGAACTTACTTATACATCCAGAACTAAGCATGTCGGAAGTATTTTTGAATGCCCTCCACTTGGATGCTATTTCTGGAGAGCAGAAAAGTTGATTACAGATTTTTTTTTTCAGTACCTCACCAGACTCAATGGTTGCTACAGCCTTCTTTCTGAATGACTCATATGGCCCTGTATTATATATCCATATGTGCTAACATTTTAGGAAAATGCACAGGCCGGTGTAGGATGTCCTAATTTTCCACATTACTACATGTCTCCATAATATTCAGATTTCTTTTTTGATATTTAAGAAATGCAGAACCATGCAGTTTGATTGACGCACTGCTGCAGCTGAAATGCCAAATGGGAGATTCTTCTTTGAGAGATTCAGTCATATGTCTCCTGCATATGTCGTGAGCGAAGCATTGTGCTCCCCTACTCCTCACATTTACGACAGCGAAGCCTTTTGCTATTTACATACCAGGAACTTGTGAATGTCCTTGGGGAACTCCTTTCCTCTGTTCGTACTCGGAATTCTGCACCCGGCAGCAATTGAATCGTGAATCTGAATGGGAGAGAGCTTTCCAATGTTTAGACAGCCCTGGAAAAAAACAACAAAAAAAACACTTGATGCATATTCAGCGGACAACCCCAACCCCATACACCCCTTACATTGTTGACATGCTGGTGCAGAGGCGCTGTCAACCACTCTGTGTGTAGTGTGTCTTGCTGAAATACCCCCAACCATGACATCTGTTTTAATTTTTGTGAGGAAAAAATATAAATTTATGTGCAAATTCTGGTAGCACTTAGCATAGCAAATTGATGCAAATTAGAAAAATTGCTCTTATTCTGATAGAATATCTGTGTTTAGAATTTTTTTTGGTCTTTTTATACAATGAATAGATTACATTTCCAGCAAAAGTTGTGTGTGTTAGTTGATGGGAATATTGACCCTGCATGATCCAAAACCCAACAGGTGTGCATTTCCTGTCCTTTATTTGCATTTTTTTTCTCCTCCACCTTTTTCCTTCTCGTACTTTGATCTCAATCCCAAACAGCAACTCTCTTTGATCTTTTCAAACTGATTGGTTATTTTTTCCCTCCTCCTATTTTATCCATAATCATTATTTTTTTTTATAGCTCCCAAACTGTCCTTTCTTCCTCGTGTTTGCATTGGTCTCGTTTCAGGCAGATTTTGCTTTCTGAAACTAGAGAAAATTATATATTTTTTTCTATTTATGTCCATCCAAATGCATTTTGTGTATTTAGTTTGGTATCCAGTCCTCTTAGAATATTTGAATTTGCTTGAAAGAGTTTCTAGCATAGTGCAGATGTAGGCTGGTCTGCTGGGAATGTGGCATTAAAAGGCTGTTTAATGTGTAAAGTTTAAATCGGTTACTCCTTCTATCTTCATAGACATATTGGTGTATTTTTTTGCAAAACAGTCAACTGTTGCTTGATGTTTTCCCTCCTTGCTCAGCTCCCAGCTAACACAAATAATGTCTCTTGTTAATGAGCTCATGTCATAAAGACTAATGCTTTCTTACTCTAAAGCATATTGTTCCCTATGTTGCATCATTTCTTACTAGGAGTGATAAATTGAAAAATGTTCTGGCATTGCAGCTTTAAAAATTTAAGATGTACTGAAAGCTGAATTAAGTTACAAACTGCAACCAACTAAATACAACAATCTATCCCAAACAACCATGACTGCTGAATGCGCGAAAATGCCTAAAACGTATTTGAATTTGACTTTGCTATCAGAACACGTTTTGTCTCAAGGTCTTGGTTTAAAAGTTTTTCTCTCTGTTTGGTGGAGTTGCGCTCTCATATAATGGCAACACAGTTTCGTTGTACACTTCTCAGGAGGAAACCATTTGACATGTTCTATATTCTCTTGAATGCCCTGAAGTAACTTTTACTGTATCATCTTTTCCTCTTTTATGTAGTTAATTGGTTTTGGAGTATTTCCCAGCTTTTCTTGTTCTTATGATTATTATTTCCATTAAAAATAGAGATAAAAGTGGCTTGTGAGTTAAAATACCCTTTTTAACACATTTTTTGTTATCTAGTGATTTTGTTTGCCTTTGCACAATCTTGCAATGTAATGCGCTGCTACAAAATTGAAACACGACAATTCTATAAGCATTTGGTAATGACTGTATATTAACTATAAGAGTGACTAAATAAACTGAAAATTGAGTTTGTGTATCTTGGCGTAATTTTTTGAACCCAATGCCATTTTTTTAGTGCTAGATTGCATAAGGTAAAGTTTCTTCAACCGTAGCGTCATACCTCTAACATTCAAACCTTAGCAACAACCACAATATTTACATGGCCTTGTGAATACATTTGAGGTAATGTATGTTCTTTCATTAGACAGTTTTTCTTTCGGTCAAGTAAAAACAGGCCAACAAAGATTATCAAGTCAAGGTTGCTGAAGTTGAGCTTTTCAAAGGTAAAACCTCTATTATATGACTCTTAATCCTCTTCTTGGTCTCCAATGATCAGTGAGTGGAACTTCCCTGAGAGTACATGTATTCGAACAAAGCCCCCTGTCTGCATAGAGACCTTTATAACACGCCAGACATGAGCTCATATCTTGCTCAGAAACCTGAGGAGACCACCCCAGGATTTTTTCTTTCTTCCTGGTCTCCTACTTTTATGCTTCTTATCTCCCTACAATCTAAACATTCTGCTTTTTTCACGTGCTGTCCCCTAACGCTCGCCTGCATTTTGCCGTTCCAATGGTTAATCAGCCTAAAACAAGAACCATCTTTCAGTTTGATTGGATCCAGGCAGCATTTTTATGAGCTCCCTGCTCACTGATTACTTAGCAGCATTTCTCTCAGAATATACACCGTTATTTTTGTCTCCTTGTGCTGAGAGCGTTGACGATTTATTTGTTCATCTCTATAGTAAAAGGTTCAAGATCCACATCTGAAAGCCCTTCCAGGTGTGATAACCCAGTGTGTGAGAGACATTTCAAAACATAACTTTATGTTTTAATTCTTTGTCTCTACTTAGCATGTAGCATACTATCACAAGATATAATTACAGTTATAAATTGTCATATGAAAGTGAATTGAAAGTGTCTTTAGAGTTCATTTGTATCATTTTGGTCTCCAAAGTGTGGTGCTGAAAAAGTTTGAAAACTTGCATTGAAAATGCTTGAAAATAACTTGAATTTTACTGTGGGAAACAGATGGTTTGCATAAACCAGACCATCTGCATAAACCATCTAAGACCATATAACTTTCTTTTTGCTTACAGAGACGCTTTTTAAACAGGAACGATATATCCACAGTTTTATTGGTTCCTATTTGTTTGTATCTTTTATTTTTCCTCTGGACAGTGCTTACAGCCTATCAGTGATGGTTCTGTCACACACTTGTTGGTCTTCATTTGATATATGAAGTCCTGCTAAAACAGATGTTATGAAGCACAGGTAATGTTGTGGCCATCAAAATGTTCATGTTCTTGAGAACAACCGTTCTCAAGAACATTGGTGTTGCAATGGTGTTGACCATTGTAACACCAAGTCTTGGTGTTGCAATGGTCTCAATTACATTTTTCCTGGTTTCGATCCAGGTGTCTTGGACTTTTTCTGAAAACTACAGCAGCAGTAACATCGTCTTTTACTGAAACAGACTTTGCAATTCCTGATTGTATTGAAATGCAACAAACGGCTTTTAGTTTTTACGTACTGAGGAAGAGAAAACAAGAGTCAATTCCTCTCCCTCAAACAGCTGCCTTCACTAGCTCTGCCTGTGGCTAATGCTAAGTTAGTTAACATTTAGTTGTAACAGATGTTTCTGTTTAGCTTATTAACTGCTTGTGAGACATTTTAGATGAGTGCCATTTAGCCAATGCTCTACAATGATCCGAAACATATAGCCAAAGCATGCAGTGGAATAATTTAGGTCAAAGTAGATTGATGTTAAAATCGGTGCTGGTTAACATTTATTTTAATTTCTTTTTCCAAATTAAGTATTTTTCTTTGTTATATTTTGACTTTTTCTAAAAGCATTAAACTCCACCATTACTTGGCCATCCATTCTTAATTCCTTCGTCCATCCATTCTTAATTCCTTCCACCACACAAAGTCTACAATATTCAACATTATACATTGATATCCATTTTTATTGCCAACTTCAGTGATTTCATCCACAATTTCTGCAAGTGAAGTCATCATATGTCCTTAGTTTGAATGGCCCAGTCAAAGTCCAGAGATAAATTCAATTAAGAATCTGTGACAGAACCTGAAAATTTATCTTCAGAGGCTCTTTACCCAACGTCACTGAGTCGACAGGCAGCATAGGTCAAAAGGTTCAGACTGACCACAGACTAATTCAATATAATTGATCGCTGAAGTCTGTGTTAATCTTAAGACTGTGCAAGTAAATGATGTCTTTCGACCTTGTAACTCTACGTAAACACTGTTTGTTGTTTGTTGTTTGCGCGCCAAAGCAACAGTTGATGAGCCTTTTGATTGAGAGAACATTTCATGGTTTCCAAAGAAAGGCAGGATTTTCTCATTACTATGTGTTGTTGGAATAAGTTGACTGCTGTGTGTGAGGTTTTGTTTTCCTCCCCCTTTACTGCCTGATTTTTATCACCTTAATGGAAGTGCCTTGGTATGCAGCTTTGATCGCTCCTTCAAATCTTTTCACTCAGGCTCCACTTTAACAGCGAGTTGTTACTCCCATAATGCACCACAGAACTGGCGCTGCTACAGATGCAAGGTGTGTGCACGCTGTTGCTTCCAGGCTAAAATCAAGAAAGACAAATGTCAGATATTCCATTGGAAGCCTAAAAAGGTCTGCAACACATTTCTGAGAAGCTTTATTAACTTATATGGCCATGGATTTTGAACATATTTAATGTTTGTTCCGAGTTGCGTCACTGTATTAAAATTTGCTTTCATAAAGTTTTATTACATACAATTAGTCTGACGCAATTAATGTGTGGTTGCTGTGGCCCGAGGCCATGTTATTTAACGATTGCATTACCTTGACTTCAAAGTGAAGGTATTATGTGGTGACAAGCATAAGGTAATGGCTTGTGCCCAATGCTCCTAACCACATGCACTTGACATTTGCTCTCAAGAAAAATTTGGAAAATAAAGTGTCATTCCATTTTTCTGTTGGTGTTATTGCTACAACCCTGTGGAGATTGTGTTGAAAAGCTTGAGACGACTTGGTGCAAAATAAATCACTGGTTGTTGGAGGTCCATTTGTATATTTGACATTTCCACATGCAGAGTACCGTTTGCACACAAAATACAAAACATAACAAGTAAATGTATTTGTTGAGAACAAATACATTTACTTTACGGTCCTGTTTATGCTTTTTGTCCTGCCATGTGGCTTTAGTATTGGTCTGCAGATCGCTCCTTCTCATGCTTCAATCTTTTGTTCTGCAATTAAGGCTCGTGAATTTTAATTTGTCTGTTCTTCTGTAGCACCTTCAGACCAGATTTTGTACTTCTATGACAAACAGGACGCATTGCTAACTTGCTCTGTAAAACACACAATAACGCACAGGGCTTTTTTGCAAGGTGCTTGCCTGCCATCAGTGGCAATTTGTGGTTCAGCGTTCTGTCAAAGGGCTTTTTATTTAGGCCGTGGAATTTAACCATCAACCACATTAAAATCCACTCTAACTTGTGAGCCTCTGCCAGTTAGTGTAATATTAAACTTTTGAGATGGTGCTCATTAAAAGTGTTTTTATGAAGCACAAAGGGATTTCAATCACTCTGGTAGACATGTCCATCATAATTAATTAACCCCCAGAGCTTCATGCATAAAGTGTTCTTGGCACTGTATGGGTTTATCAGCAACAGAACTTGCTTTTTAAGTGTATGGTGTCAAGGTTATATTCTGTTCTTTCCTCAGAAGAAAATAACCTTACCGTCTCTTGGAGTCATCCAGGGTATCATTCTTGACTTTTTGTACATCTGTATATCCTCCTGACATTTCTGACATTAGTGGAATATCGACAAAGTTTTGCACACATTTGTGATGGAAACGCAGCAACTGTCATGCTGGATAGTCTTTAAGTGATGTGTTTAATTCTATGCATATTAAAATGGATTGAGTTGATTTCACCTGGACTACTTTATCATACCACTTTTGATTGATCATCAGATATCCAATTTGTTATTTTTGGCCTTTTAATGAAATGTCTAAGTATCATTTTGAATTGTTCTAAAAGTGTTTCTGTCCTGTTTTTTTTTCTTTTGTTCTGATGATGTTGGTGTCTGCTGTGTTTTTGGAACCACTTTCAGACTGAGGGTTTTATTTGTTGACTTTAGGTGCCACTTTCCATTTCAAGGATTTGACTGGTCCTCACAGACTGGTAAAGGCAACACAGCTTTAGTTGTTGGCTTTGTAGTGACTGTAGGCCATGAAAAAGATGCTGAACTATTCAGATTACACATCTTTGGCAATCATGTATTTTAGTTAAATAAAATGTGATTCTGTTGTGGGTAAAGTCATTCTAAGCCTCCAGTTGTGCATGCTTTTCTTCTCTTCACATGCAACTCCTCCCCACTTCTTCTCTCTCCACCTCACCGTCCTCCCCCCTTTTTTACCCTCACATGTGGAAAGCATTATATCCTGTCTGGTGGAGAGGGAGAGCAAACAACTCAGGCTGAGAGCCTCCTGGGGGAGGCATAGGGAGGTGCTGCAGAGGCTGTTGGGGTAGACGTGCTGGTGACTCTCCCTGGACCCTGATGGTGCAGTGTCAAAAGTGAGTCTTGTTTCAGAACCACAGCCCCACCAGCTGACAGGCTTCATCCTCCCACTTCACTGGAGTGGAGGAGACCCTGGTTGGATGAGGTGGTGGAAGATAAAAGAAAGTCCAGTTTCTCCCAAAGTACTCACTGTGGTCGTAGATTAGAGGCAATACTTATTTATTTAAATGCACATGTTCATGTTTTCTACTCTTTATGTTTATGGCACATTATTTTTTTAACATTAGGTGATCCATCAAAATAACAGCCTATTCCAGTGCTTTCAAAAAAAATCAGTTCTTTTATTGGTTTTCTCTACAGGGCAACTCAAACGAGATCAAACTTGTACAAGAAGATCAGATTTTCATTAAAATGTTTAACAGCAAAAGACACAAGTGTTGCTATGCACATACTCTAGTCCAAAACTTAGTCCTTCTTTTTACATTCAGCAATAGTCTGTTTATAGCTAACGATACGCTCAGGAACATGGGACCTGCCACTGAAAGAAAAGTAGGATCATACAGCAGTTATACCCTGAAGGTCCAAAGTCACTTTCTACTTATGACTTGATAAGACTTTGTAGTCAGTAGTGAAAAGTCACAATTTTACTGCCTCTGAAGCATTAAAACCATTTAAGACATTGAACTTTAGGAATTCACTGTAAATAATTGACTTTACCCAAACCCTAGCCCTAAACCTAGTTGAACAGTAACAAGGAAAATTTGATGAAACTGTTATTGTGCGTTTGCGTCTGTGAGATAATTTGACATGTCTGACTGGGTTAAATATAAATGGAGATGAAGGGCAGTTCAACTTATACTAGCTGTTAAAACAAGTTTTGTTTTATTCACCGTATTGAAGAATCAAAAGTCACATTTTAGTGTCTGAGAGCACCTTTTATTGTTTGATGTATTTTATTTGACAGAATAAAATTTTAGACCAGCCTGAAGTATTTCCAAATATCACAATTTTTTCAAAATTGTGATTTTCAATAAAAACAACATTCCATCAGTCTCTTCCTACAGTCTAAATGCTTTTAATGAGATGTGAAAAACAGCTGAAGGAACTGGAGTTTCCTCTGGTTTTATTGAGCTTAGAGTTCTGCTGCACATTGCCAGCTGGCTGAAAGAAGGTTTCTATGATTTCTTCTCCTCTGATTATAAGAAATATAACAGCTTGTTAAACTATAAAAGTTAGAATAGCAAAACGAGATTAAAAACTTCCTCTAATTTTATTTGGGGGTTAATTTTTTCTTGTTTGTGTGTCAGAATAAGAGATGATTAATCTTAATGGAACTGTAATAATCTGCATATTTATACTAGCATTGTGGCAGTCAAAATAATTGCTGCGTGGCTTTAAATAAATGTAACTACATTTGTGTCAGATTTTTAAATAGAGATCCAATTGAACTGTAGCATATTCAACAAGAGAAGTAAATCAAGCCTGTGCTACATAGTGAATATTTTACATTGCTTCATTTTCTATTTCCAGATCAGATTATTTGAAAGTGTTTCCAAGATGAACAAAAATTAGAGAATAAAAGCCCTCCGTTCGTACAGAAGAACCAGCATTTTCTTGTCCTTTTTGGCTGAGACTTTGGTGTTTTGTGAAGAGCGGGACCTCGGTGAGACACCACCAGAGGCTCACCAGAGAGCTTTGATGAGCATGAGGGACAGTTTTGCACATTAGTGTGCTGCTATGAGTATAAGGATTTATGTTTTTATGAGTTTGTGCAGTAAAGATTTGACATATTTTCCAAACAGCCAGTAAACATCCAAAAATAGATTCTCCACACATACACACTCACACACACTCACCACCAGCACCCAGACCATCACAGTAGGTGGGCTGAGGGTGCCTCAGGTGGTCGGTTGGGTCGATTCAAATTAAATTGACCCCCGTCACCCTTAAATGCAGCAGCAAGCAGTTGGTAGACACTGACAGCTTGTCATTTAATTAGCCAACCTTCTTCACAGTGTTGAGATTGAGACACGCTTAATTAGCTACAGTTTGGTTCCTCTCTGGCCATTATGGTTGAATATAGAAACTCTGCTGACTTGGTTCCATTTATTTGGTCGTTTCTTTTATGGTCCTGTCTAAATCCTGTTAAGATCTGGTTCTATCCTTAGGACCTAAACTTTGGAAATCCATGAAGATCTTGTTTGTGGCATATGATGAGCTTTAGTATCAGGCTTTTGGAAAGACATTTATTAGACACATCCAGGACTTTTTTAGCAACTGCACAATCTGCGAGTATTGATAATCGCACAAAATATGTCATTTCTCACTGCATCTGATAAACATTCCTCAAAACTTTTAATGTCGCCTGAAGATAAAAACACCAGATTGTGGAATCATTGAAGCAAAAATATCAGCACTGCTGTCCGAGCGTATTTCTGCATAAAACATGGCGCCTAACTCAATCACACAACACATCTGTACAAAACAGTTCCACCGGGACCTGCTGCCTCAACAAGATGACGCAAAATTTGTCATGTGATCACATCAATAAGAGCTGATATCAACACTTCTGATAAACATCACTTTCACTGGGTAGAAGTACAGAAGTATTGCACCGAGTTACATTTGATATCGTTGTTGTGAAATAAACCCTAGAAATGTATCTTTCTCCTGGAGTTCAGTGCAACTTCACCATAAAAAAAAAACTGCAAAGGGGAGGCAGTTATTTCTGCACTGTTCTTTTTTTATTATTATTTTCATTACAAATACAAACAGTTTCATTCAGTTCTCCTCTCCCAAGTGCCCGCTTCCTGACTTTTCTTTGTAGTGTTTAGGAAAAAGAAAATGGAGACAGGAGAGGAGGTTGGAAAAGAAGACATGGCAAAGGTCTACAAGAAAAAGGAGGAGGGAAAAAAAACATGCACATCAGAAGTGAAGCTCTAATACTGCACCCTTGGCTTCCAGGCCTTTGTAGTGCAATGAGCAAGGAGTTGGTTTGGAGGGGGCAAAGGAGGGGCTACACCAGGCTGCGCACCAGCAGCAGCAAGGAAGCAGCAGTTTGTCTCATGGGCTTCAGGTTTTCATCTTTGTTGTGTGCAAACCAATTTTTGAGGCTCTACATCTATAGAACAACTACTCATCCATCTCTTGCAGTGAAAGAGCTTTCACACATTAGGTTTGCACATTTGCCTAGTACTAACACGTTTGTATGTAAATTCAGCCACACCTAAGACATACTTTTTGGTCCATACATGAACCCTGACCCAGTGAAGCCCTGGAGACAGGATTAGTGTGGGTGTGCTGATGTAGGAGGGTGGTGTGCACAACCTGCTGACTGGCAACTGAAGAGTTAATAGGTGTAGCTTTAAATCTGCCTGATCTCTGCTTCTGTTTTGCTTCCCCCCCCCCAATATTGTCATGTATTTCCTTGTAGATTGTAGTGAGTGCACTACTGTCAGCCATGGCATTAGGTTATGTTCTTATAGTATAACCTTAAGTAAATATGTAATTCTTCCAGAGTATTTATACAAGATTTAAAACTAAAATGTGTAATGTAGAATTATTCCTTCTATTGCAATAATTACCGTTAGAGAGTTGGATTATACAGTGTTCTTTTGATACGAACGTCTAAAAATACAGAATAAGATTTATTCTCATTATTCTCATTGTGCATAATATAAATGTTGCCGTTTCATATAGTTATAAATATCTAGCTGGTGAATTAGTCCAGCCCAACAGTCGTGTTTGCAGCCTGCAGGTGGCTTCTTAAATGCACACACCACTCATAGCTTACTAACGGTCATGTTGAAACCGTGTTTGACTTGAAAAGAGACGCTCCTTACGTTTCCACACCATGACGGCCTTTTTTTGTGACTGAGGTTTTTTCCAAACAGATGCATTTGTCTGACTTGTAAATGGAAAATAAGCATGCTGACTGTGCTCCCCCCCCCAGCCAGCCGACTCATTGTTTGCATAAACAGGTTTAAGGAGGAGGATGTTCTGTGCTTATCTGTCTACGCTCTACTATTGGGGAACATTTTTCTCACTCATACTTTCTCTGGCATCTCTGGTATGACATGAATGTTTTGGAACTTTTGAATAACCTTAAAGCTTGAAACCAGTAACTTGCCCATGCTTATTGACGATGAGTGTAACCATACATAAAACTCACAAGTCAACATACGATACTGAATTCACGAGAACCAGGCGAGGTTTTAATATTACTTCATAGAAAATTTCAAAGGTCAAATTTATGCTGCAAAAAGTCCTTTATATGACATTTTTTACAATTTTACGACAAACTTGACAAACTCCCACTTATTGTTGAATTCTATTAAAGAATTTAAAACTCTTTGGACATTTTAGCAGTATTGAACCTGTAGCTTTTTAAAACCTGTCCTTATTGCTAAAACCTGTCTTACATAATGACTAATGTACGCCAACAGAAAAGAATACAACGTAATAGCATAAAAAGTTGCCGTTGGCTAATGATTTATCACATTCATGAAGAGGTGTCCCAGACTGCACTGGAACATGTCGACCAGTGCTAATTATAGCTTGTAAATAAGCACAAAGATAACACTCTCATCTGGCAGCACAAATAAGTTCATGAAAACTATATTTTCATCTTGCCCTGATTTTATTTGTTTTTTTCTCTTCCTCGACAAATTAAACTGGTGACTGTATCATCAGTTTTCACCGTTTCAAAGTTTTACATCAAACAAAATGGTGTAGATGAGCTGAAGTGGTAAATAAATTAATGTGTTGCTGTCTTGACAACAAACACAACCCAGGTTTTGTGAACTACAGATGTTGGTTTTTGGTTTTGGAACTCGTAGGATGAACTTTCTTTAAAGTTGAGCCATTCCTGCAAACAATTCAGCTGTGGCTGGGATTAACCTCAAGCTGGATGGATTTAAAACTGGCCTAATGAGACAAAAAAAGGCCCGTTCTCTGTGATCAATGTTTGAATGCATTGCTTTGGAGCTTAGTTATCAGAAAGCTGCCCATTTTAGATCAGGGAAGCTTTTAAGCTCACTCTTTAAGACTCTCCTTTTAACTTGGCTTTAGAGGCCAAACTATGACATTCTTGGAGAGCTATGGTGTTCTCATTATTATGGTCCTGTTACAAACTGATTTTGTTGCACGTCTGCAAAAATAACCATGTTTCTCCACACTGACTTTCAAATTATTTATTTCACAAGAACAACAAATATGTTGCCTTTACCTTCAACATATTTGAATACAGTCACTGATTTACCAATAAGCAGAAAGACTGAATCTGAATTTTATTGGCAGTGACAGTGCATACCCAGAAAAAAATCTGGTTTAGGGTTGTAAATGACTTCAGACTGAGTGGTTTAGATGAAAACATATTCATGTATTCATGGACTTTTAAGATTTTTTTTTTTATATAAGAAAACCATATTTCATTTTTGTTTCACTTTATAATTATGTGCTGGTATATCACATGAAATCCCAATTGAATACAATGGAGTTTGCAGAACTTGATGCAGTGTGGAAGGACTCAAGTGGTGTGAAGACCTTCACAAAGGCAGTGGAGCTTCCATTTTCCCAGAAATGCTTGGCAGTGGTTTGCACAGAAAAGTTTGAATATGCTCCGACACCAACAGTTTTTGGTGTCCTTGTTTGATTACGGGTCACGGTAGCCCACGGGGCCCCAGTGGCTCAGACAGCCCCAGGCCTCTCAGGTTTCAGAGGCGAGCATTCCTCGCTGACTGCTCTGTAGCTGTGAAAACCGCAAAACAGCTCCAACAACAAACACTCGAGGCGATGGGGCAAAGGCAGCTAACCTGTGGCTAATCAACAACAGGAGTTTTCTCACTCNAAAAGTCCTTTATATGACATTTTTTACAATTTTACGACAAACTTGACAAACTCCCACTTATTGTTGAATTCTATTAAAGAATTTAAAACTTTTTGGACATTTTAGCAGTATTGAACCTGTAGCTTTTTAAAACCTGTCCTTATTGCTAAAACCTGTCTTACATAATGACTAATGTACGCCAACAGAAAAGAATACAAAGTAATAGCATAAAAAGTTGCCGTTGGCTAATGATTTATCACATTCATGAAGAGGTGTCCCAGACTGCACTGGAACATGTCGACCAGTGCTAATTATAGCTTGTAAATAAGCACAAAGATAACACTCTCATCTGGCAGCACAAATAAGTTCATGAAAACTATATTTTCATCTTGCCCTGATTTTATTTGTTTTTTTCTCTTCCTCGACAAATTAAACTGGTGACTGTATCATCAGTTTTCACCGTTTCAAAGTTTTACATCAAACAAAATGGTGTAGATGAGCTGAAGTGGTAAATAAATTAATGTGTTGCTGTCTTGACAACAAACACAACCCAGGTTTTGTGAACTACAGATGTTGGTTTTTGGTTTTGGAACTCGTAGGATGAACTTTCTTTAAAGTTGAGCCATTCCTGCAAACAATTCAGCTGTGGCTGGGATTAACCTCAAGCTGGATGGATTTAAAACTGGCCTAATGAGACAAAAAAAGGCCCGTTCTCTGTGATCAATGTTTGAATGCATTGCTTTGGAGCTTAGTTATCAGAAAGCTGCCCATTTTAGATCAGGGAAGCTTTTAAGCTCACTCTTTAAGACTCTCTTTTTAACTTGGCTTTAGAGGCCAAACTATGACATTCTTGGAGAGCTATGGTGTTCTCATTATTATGGTCCTGTTACGAACTGATTTTGTTGCACGTCTGCAAAAATAACCATGTTTCCCCACACTGACTTTCAAATTATTTATTTCACAAGAACAACAAATATGTTGCCTTTACCTTCAACTTATTTGAATACAGTCACTGATTTTCCAATAAGCAGAAAGACTGAATCTGAATTTTATTGGCATTGTATATGACCACCACAAAGTAGTGCATGATTGTGTAGAGGAAGAAAAAAAGGTTTACAGTTTGATTCCTTTACTCCAATACCCCCAAATATATCTAAACCACCAAACACCTGTGTGCAATTTTATCTCAGTATCAATCATTCTTTGACAGCATCATAAGTTTTCAGGATGGGGGCAGGGGGGTAAATGCATACCCAGAAAAAAATCTGGTTTAGGGTTGTAAATGACTTCAGACTGAGTGGTTTAGATGAAAACATATTCATGTATTCATGGACTTTTAAGATTTTTTTTTTTATATAAGAAAACCATATTTCATTTTTGTTTCACTTTATAATTATGTGCTGGTATATCACATGAAATCCCAATTGAATACAATGGAGTTTGCAGAACTTGATGCAGTGTGGAAGGACTCAAGTGGTGTGAAGACCTTCACAAAGGCAGTGGAGCTTCCATTTTCCCAGAAATGCTTGGCAGTGGTTTGCACAGAAAAGTTTGAATATGCTCAGACACCAACAGTTTTTGGTGTCCTTGTTTGATTACGGGTCACGGTAGCCCACGGGGCCCCAGTGGCTCAGACAGCCCCAGGCCTCTCAGGTTTCAGAGGCGAGCATTCCTCGCTGACTGCTCTGTAGCTGTGAAAACCGCAAAACAGCTCCAACAACAAACACTCGAGGCGATGGGGCAAAGGCAGCTAACCTGTGGCTAATCAACAACAGGAGTTTTCTCACTCGGTTTTTTTTTGTTTTTTTTCTTAAAGTTTGCTGAGTGCATGGAAGAATTGAGAGCTCTTTCCTCAATGTCCCCCTCTTCTTAAGTATGTGTAGTTTTAAACTTTAAAAACATAATTCCTGCTATGTTGTGGCAGTTCTGCTGGAATTTACTCCTTGCAAATAACTCTGTAGTGAAATGTGGTTTTACCTGTGTGTGAGTAAAACATGATGAAGCATGATATTAACTTAGTATCATGAAATGATTGCACAAAAAACGGCGATGGTAAAGATGACGAATCAGATCATCGGTTTGTATTTCTCTTAGTATGTTTGGGAGACTAACATACTAACTAGTTTGTGTTTGTGTTCTTAATAGCAGTTAAATACTGAATGAAATGGGCTGAGGATATTGTTTTAGACAGGATTGTGGGGACTTTTATGATGGAAATTAACTGCTAAATTTGTGAGTTTTCAGTGAATTAAAAAAATAATAATAAAAATATCTACCTTTTATTGTAATTGGCAAATAAGATTATTGAACGCCAACATCTTGAAATTCTGTTTGACCGCTCGTGTTGAAACAATTACACTTACGTTGTGTTTTTGTGTCTATTAAAGTTATTGTTGTAGAACTGAGGGAGTGGACAAACTCCATGTCCACATTATCATGTAGTCTAAAGACATTTAGTCTTGCTAAATTACCGATTGAAATTTATTTGCACAGTTGTTTTTATAAAAAAAAAAAAAAAATGTCAGGAGACATTTTGTGGACACTTTGACATTGCAGCTTTAAGTAATGATTATTGGTCCTGGTGAGTAACCTGTCAATATATTTCAATTAATTTATAAGTTAGTTTATAATTTCTCAAGTCTAAATACTGATTGCCTCTACATTATCAAACACGCTCACTGGTCATTCATGTAGCTACAACCCTCTTTAGCTTATAAAACTGCCCTAGTTATTTATCAGCGTTGTGTTTTTTATTTACGTGCTGGGAAATTTAACAAGCAGAAATTGGAAATGGTGTAAAAAAAGACGGTCATGGACCATGCTCTGAAAGTTTTTCTCTATTTTTTTTTTTTCTTCCATGGTGTTATAGATGTCTGCATATTGTGGATCATATTTTCTACTGAAAACCATTTCAGTATCACATCACTAAAAATCTCCAGAGCAGTTGAGATTTAAGGGCACTCCAGGTTAGTGCGGTGTATTTGAAG
Organism: Poecilia formosa; assembly: GCF_000485575.1. Classification (NCBI taxonomy): domain Eukaryota; kingdom Metazoa; phylum Chordata; class Actinopteri; order Cyprinodontiformes; family Poeciliidae; genus Poecilia; species Poecilia formosa. The sequence continues at coordinate 1,689,178 of NW_006799977.1, forward strand.
TTGTTGCTGGCCCTCTGGAATGTGTCTACAAAAGGTGTAGACAGACAGCAGGAAATGGCTGCACAGTAGAAACCAGACAATTTAGGGCTTTGTGTGTGATGGTTCAGCCTCGAGTGAACCACCTGCCTACCTGCTGCCACAACACAAATGTTAGTTTTTCCTCTGTTTGTAGCTTCCACAGAGTGCTACTGCCTGGGCTTGAGAAAACTGTGTACATAGCTGTGCATTAGAGTCCATTTGAAGGAAAGCATGCTTGTTATTGTATGTTTATGTGTCACAGCAGGTGCACATTTACCAGACGGCTCTGGGCTTTCTGAGCGGTAAGGTCATACCAGGACTCATTTTCTCCAGGTCTGAATGCTCCACTCCTGCTTCCTGCTCACTTAGTATACATCAGGGGCTTCTAAAACGCCTCAGCCTGCAAGGTAAATGTGGAAATGTAACATCACCCTGTGAGCCCAGCTAAAGAAAACAGTCGATCTGTGCTGGAGCTGGACGACACTGAGGTGACACATTTTCGATGTCAACCAGGGAACTTAAGGAAAGGACTATGATGTCGCAATAATTCGGGGGTGGTGGGTGTTAGCAGTTGAGGTTATTGCTTACCTTTTTAGTATTATTTTTAAAAATTGGTCCAGTTTGTGCAAAAAAAATAAAAAAAAGTACTACTTAGGTTTTTGTTTATTTCCAATGGTTTTTTTCCCCCTGATTTTATGTAATTTCAAGTGTAATTTCAAGTTATTTCTGGAGCAAATGTTTGAGCTGATTTTAAGCAGCCTCCTACATCATCTGGGTAAAAATGTTTTAATGATTATTACAGCCGTATGGAAATCTAAGTACAGCCTTAGTAGTTTGTTGAACTACATTTAGCTGTTTCACCTTAAAGTAGTTTATTTCTGCGTTACATCCGTCAGTTTCTCACTATGCTGTGTAGAAATGTTGCCTCCCTCTTTCTTGCTATGTTGCTTTAGCTCGTTGAAGTTTCAGGAAATGTGTTTTTGCGGCGTTCTCTAAAGGTCCCACTGCAGAATTTCATTCCAGTTGAAATCTAAGATTTTAAAACATTTATTCTTTTGTTTTTCAGTTATTGTTCTGTAGATTTGTTGCTGTGCATGGACTTAACAGATGGTCTCAAATAAATGCTTAAAAAGAGATCCAGATCACAAAAATGATTCACCTGTCAGGTTTTACATTTTGACTGATAAAGGTTTTATTTAGTCATTTTAAGCAATGTGCTTCAGGTGCTTTACTTGTAGTAGGAGTTCTGTATCTAACAGAAAATGAAGGACTCTCAATGTTAATCCCCATTTGTACACATTGGGGACACATTATGTCCCCAATGTGTTTAATTTTCTTTAAAGTCAAGAAGTGCATCACAATAGATGTTGAATGAAGTGTTGACTGAAAATGGTGTGTGTTCTTACTCTTTATTTAGAACAAAGAAAAAAAACCCCTGATTCTTCTGTATTTGACCTACTGATCACAGGTCAGATTGGATTAAAATCAGACTATTCCGACCTCCAGCAACTGATTGGTGCATTTCCAATTACAAATGTTCAGTAAAGCGACATTATTGTTGGGACTGATACGCTTGCCATAACTTAATGGATCATCTAAGATTCCAGTGATCTAAATGATAATACATTTCCTAATCAGTGGCTGTAAGTATCAGTAATTGTAAGTTACGTTGGACAAAATGATCACAAGGACTGATTCCGGACCAGCGACTGGACTCATTATTCAGCCAACAGTTGGTCGGTTGAGGGAACTATTTTACCTCAGACTTTTCTCAGTATCCAGCTGGAAAGGCAAGCTCATTAGTAGCTTCTTCTGCCAGTTTACTTGGCATCCATAATTATTGTTATCAAAGACTTGTAGTTGGCATGTGTTCTTTTCAAACATGACTATTCCTAATTATTGCATTTTCACCAACCATGAATTCATATTATGACCTTTCTTCAAAAATATGTGGAGTTCATCTAGTAAGAGTTTCTTTTGCCGTGCTAATTTATTGACACACAACCTCATTTTTACATCTGCTTAAACCTAAGATATATGTACAAAAATTGACTTTATACTTGTAATACTTCAATATAACTGATGAAAAAGTCTCCAGGTAGCATTGTGTCGACTCTTTAATTTCAGAGACTGTAATCTTGACATTGTCCATGCATTTTCGAACAATATTGTTAAAACATAGACATTTATATAGACACTGGTGATAAAACATTGATGTATTCTGGCTGTAACAACTCTTTTTTCATGTTACAATAAAGACATTATTTATTAAAAAAAAATACATACACACACTACCTTCAGTTGGAGCACATTGTGCAGGAATTATGGTACCATCTGCTGTAAAATATTTCATTTTGATAATGTTCTATTTGGTATTAATGTGATGTTTTTTTAGCCTTTAATTAAATCAGTCAACATTTATTTATATTGTGTTTTACAACATGATTGAATGTATTTTTTTTATTTATTCATTGTCTACTTTATGAAAATGTTTATATGTCTTAAATATGTAATATCAGGAGGTTACTCAAAGATTTCAGTTTGATTAGGAGTTAAAATCTGTCGCATCATAATGTGAACTGGAAATTGATTATTTATATTTAAGGTAGAAGTGATTTAAATTTTACAGCAGATTTGGGAATTTTTGACAGCATTCCTATAAAATGTATGATTGATGGACAAAAAATGGTTTACTGGTATAAAAAGAAAGTATGAATTCCCAAAATGGCAACACATGGATTCAAACACTGTACTAAAACAGTTTATTCAGCATTAAGCGTAAATTTTAGGTGGAAAAAATGGCAATGTCAAATGTACCATGCAGACTAATTTAAAGACAGAGAAACTGTATTGACATGACAAGTGTAGGCTCAATTGCAGTGCCCTGAGGGACACCTTTTAATCTCATCATTTAATTTTAAGGGACCACCTAAGTAATGTGAATTGGTATTGGTGCATGAATCTGTTTCAGTAACAGAGTTAAGTCTTGTCGTTCCTGAATTTCAGAGAATATTGAATATGGAAAACAACTTGGTCATTGGCATGCAGGTGGAGTGATGCATCAATGGCATTTTGACAAACATTAATGTAGATTGGACAAATTCAATATAATTTATGTTCATAATGTTTATGGAGGAGACCTTAAATAAAATGAGTTGCTTAGATGCATTTCTTAAGCTACATACTTCACTCTATAACCATGGGATTCAAATTTTTACATGACGATAAACATCGGTCATCAGCACAGAGATGGAGATGTATCACTAACACTCCGCCTTAATAGAGAGCCTTGATGGTCACTCTTAATTAAGTTAGTCCTTTCTGGCCAGGTTTTATAGGTGCTGGTCTCCAGTCTTTACCTGGTCCAACCTCATTGTCTCTGCTTTCTCTCTCTCTCGCTCTCTGTCTCTCTCTCCAGAGGATTTTCAACTCATTCGTGTACACAGAGAAGACATCAAACGGAGAGACAGAAGTTCAGCAGGTGAGTAACAAAGACCTCTGCTGTGTGTGTGTGTGTGTGTGTGTGCGTGTGCGTGTGCGTGTGTGTATGCACTCGTTCTCCTGCCTGTCTGTGCATGCATGTGCCATGGCGAATGTCTGTGGTCTTGTGTAGCGTTCACTTCAGCAACACTGAGGACAGACACCAGGGGGTTTATTAAAATTCAATATCTCCTGTCCCTGCGGCTTTGAAGTTTGGTAACTTATTTATTTCTTTTTACTCCTCTGTCGCTGGCTATCCATCCCTTTCCGCTCCTCGTTATAGTAAGAGCGCAAAGCTTTGGACAAACCGTTAGGAAGACAGATGAGCTGTTGCTAAAATGAAATGCTTTTATTTAATCATCTCCCTTCTACCCAAATGTCAAAATTTTGTGCCACATTTTGGATTTTACTGTGGAAAAAGAAATCTACTCTGGGTTTTTTGGCACCCTGTGTCAAATCTAACATAATTGAGTGCAGACACGGTGTGTAAAAGTGTGTGTTTGTGTTTGCTTTTCTGCGTCAGGGATCTTGGAAAAGTGACAATGTACACCACAGTGGTAAACAGCCACCAGCAAGAACAGACAGGTTGACGATTGTTTGCATTTCTCCGGTGACTCTCTCTGTTTGTTTCTTTCTGTGTCAGCACATGGAAGTGAGTGGAGTACAGTGTCTCGCACCTTGCTGGTATTTAGTATTCCAGTGGCAGTTGAAACTGATTTTAAAGCATTGTTTTGTGGTGTAACACATCACAAAATACAACGTTAAAACACTTCCCATTATCTTTTTAAATGAGCATCTTTTTTTTTTTGTAGACTCCAGAAGTGAAGTTGCTCAGTCTGAGACTTGAAGTATTTATTTCAGCGGCCAGCCTAAATGGTGCCCATAAATTCTCAGCGTAACCCTCCTGAGGTTGGCTCCAACTACTTCAGATTATAGCTCTGACATAGTTGGCTCGCTCTCGCTCTCTAGCAGAGGGGCTGTGTCCCTGAGCCAAGGCGAGGTTCAATTAGGAGAGTATCTGCAGAGAAACAGTTGAGATGGGAGAAAGCGAAGAAGAGCAACAGACAAGGATCCACAAAAAGGAGCCACCGGCATCTTCAGCGAGGCTGTCCTCATGGAAATTCATTATTCAGACTGCTGTGCAGACATCTGTCCCTCTGTAACGACAGGCTCTCTCTCTCTGTGTCCGTCTTTGTCTCACTATCCTGCTCATTGACATATGCTGTCAAATCATTAAATTTAAGCAGGTTATTTGCATTGAGGAAAATAGAATGAATTTTAAATTTGCTTTAATCTTCTTAAAGCCATAGTTGTAAGGGCAACTGGATCACATGCTGTCTGTGCACAGGCGACGGTAATAAAAATGGATTAGGCACTCGTTGCATCTCCATATGTAGTTGGAAGATCTTTTTCCAGCTTAGAAAATTCAGCCATACCTTTAATTAGAGATGCACCGATCCAGTATTAATATCTGTAATATCTGTATCAGTCCCTGTGTAGGAATAAAAACTTAATTGGGTATCGATGACAATGTGCATGATCTGCACAACAGTCTACGCGTTGTGCTCTGAGCGATGTTCACTTTATTCATTTTAAAATACATTTAGAATTCCTAAGTGCACTTTCGGAACCATTTCAAACGTTAGTTGTGGTTCACTTTTTTGTTTGACCTTGGTAGTCAACCTGTTATTTGTGTCAGTTTCTTTATTTATTTTACATTGACTGTTATATTCCTAATTGCACTGACTGAACAAATTAAAGTTATGTTGGTTTTACATGTTTGACTTGGCTTGTGAAGCTGTTGATTGTACTGGTCCTTACCAAGTAATTGTACTCTGTTTAAAAAACAAAACAAAAAAAATAACGATTTTAAGTCAATTCAGCACATTTTTTCTGTATCGTATCAGCCGATACCACCCTTCAGACACCTGTATCGGTATTGGAAAAGAAAAAAGTGGATCATTGCATCCCTAACTTAAATGCTTATATGCTCAATGAGATTTTATGTACCAGCATTATTTGTGACACTGTTCTTAGTGCAGTTTGGGAACTGCGCTAAGAACAGTGTTTACTCTGTGGCTAAATGACATCAAAACTGTCGAAAGCATAGGGCTGTTTGTTTATGGAAATATAATTGCCTTGATTATTGTTGCCAATTTCAGAATTATACGTACTTGTCACGATAGATCAACGAGTTTGGAAATGCACTGTATTTGTTCCATTAATCTTACTTGCTCACTTCATAAATGCAGCGTTTTCTTTGATTATTGTTTATAAGTGTCTCATGTTTCGGTTGTGGTCTGTTCTTCCATATGTTGCTTCAAAGAAAGCCATAGCCTTGATTGATTGAGTCACGCACACAGGTCAGAAGTGGTAAAGATGAATACAGTCTCTCTGGAACAGTTTTCTTTTCTGAACATCATTGGAAATGTTTAGGGGAAAACCTGTATTTGTTTAATGCTATCCACATATCAACAAATTTAACCACTTTTAGAGTTTTACAGTGCATTCCTTCATTTTGAAAAAGCATGAGCTTTGAGCATTCAGAATTCAAAAGGACAGCTAGAATTGGATGGATTCTTGTCATGTCAAAAAATAGATTCTATTTGAATTATTTTTCCAACAAAAAAAGTATTGCATTGAACAGATGTTTATTTCATGTAATTTTGTATAAGCTCATCTTTAAAAAATAAATGCATCAGTTATTACGTGTAGATGTTCAAGTGAAATCAAGTGGAAAAGTGAGAATTTTTTTATAGCCATACACCTATTCTCCATGCCTGTCATGTTGGTGATACTAGATCAAGGTCCATAATATGTATTATTATTTTTTAATATTATACATTTTATATTTATATTAATATTATACATTTTATATTTTTTCTTTTTGTGAGCATTGTATTACGTGGTTCTAGCTCTCTAGAACCTATTTATGTAGCTAGCTATATAGATAGGTAGCTAGCTATATAATTATGTAGTTATTTATCTGTGTAGCTACTTGGCTTGCTAGGATTTATATGTATAAAATCCCTTTTGCAAATTCTTTAGCATAGCCTTCTCTTGAAAAGAGAAATGGCTAAAGTTCCCCAACCATGGACGTTTGGGATATTTTTATTCGTACCTGCTCTACCATCCTTCTCTCTGGGTCTGGTTGCAAGATAAACTTGGCTACTCATCCAGTCACGCTCTCACCATTTCAGTTTTAAATATTTTATTTCTCTGACTCTAGCGAAAAGTTATTTTCTTTTAGCTATTTTAAGAAATTGGATTCTGTGGTGTCATATTAGACCATGGAAACAGGAAGTCAATACATGACTAATTTAACATTGCTAGACACTGATCTGTCTGTCCACAGTTTTTCTAGTTTTCATATTTAAAGCTTGCCTGCGGTAGAAATATTGAATACATAATCATTACAAACAATGGTATTTGTACTCTAAAATTGGGCCAAAAGAAAGTGAGGACTCTGGAATAATATGGAATGTTGACATGGTTTCCAGTAAGTGCTTGTGGTGGCCGATTCTGGTCCGGTGGGCTTTACAAGAGGCTGGTGGAGTGATTCACATGGTGGAGAGTAGAGCTCTTGTGTTCTGGAGAGTTTGGTTAATGTGAGGAGAGCAGATTGGTTTGGCTGCTTCATGGCGCACTGTAACCTAAGCTCTAACTTACATCACCAAAAGAGTTTTGTTTCTTTTAAGTAATTTCTGTTAAAACTTGAATTGGGCTTCTGTCACTCCCTCCCCCTGCCAGAGAAGCCCTCCACAGCTGAACTCTGGCCAATTTATCCATATTCAAAGCAAAGTTCACTTTAGCTAATTGCCGTGAAATTCACATTACCACTACGGAGGATTTTACCTTGAAGTTGCTGTGTGACAACGTGTACGTGTCATGCTGTCTGTGTTGCTTGTAGAGGCAGTAATTGCGAGCTGCGCCTCAGGCTCCCATTAAGGTCCAAATAGGAATAGCGGCTGACTGATTAGGTGTATAAAGCGGTCAGTGGGTCGGGGTCGCTCACTTTTTTCTTTTTCTTTTTTTTTTATTTTTTATTTCCTGTTACTGGTTTCAGTCACAGACTTTTTTGCAAGTAGCAGTAATTATGGGATGTGAACAAAGGGGGTTCAGATACTGTGAAAATAAGCTTTCATTTGTATTCAGAAAGGCTTATGATTGTGTGCCTGTGGAAGGCATTTGGACAACAATGTCTTGTTTTGGTTTCTGGTTTTAACACCTTATGTTAATGATTCGTATAAGTTTATGCACTTAATCTAAAGCTTTTTGTGTTTTTTTTTTGTGTGTGTTTTTTTTTTGTTTTTTTCCTTCTGCTCTGGAACAACAAAATGCTCCAGAAGCTCTCGCATCTTTTGGGAGCAAAGTAAGCGGAACAGACATTTTTTCTAAGACTCAACAACAGAAAGATTGGTGGTATTAAGTAATTCCTGAACAACATATAAACATTTAACTTAATATAATTACACAAACTTAAGTTGTGTTTGTCACAACTTTAGCTTCTGCCTTGAGTAATTGGTAGATGCTAAAGTTATCTGCTTTGTATGCAGTTAAACCCAAAGCCATGTCGCAAACAGGAAATCAACCAATCTGCTTCTGTAGCATCACACATGCCTTCAGTCACTTGAACTACATTTGATCAGATATTAATTATAAATCTCAATATAGCTGAGATTTGTATAAACCATCCCCAGTGTGTTTAGTGGCTGTGTATTTAGTTCTGTTTTGAGAAGATTGAGTCACTCAGAACTAAGGATGCTCCGATCAGGTTTTTCACTGCCGATTCTGATACTGATCATCCATGAGGCCGATCTCTGCCGATCACCGATCACTGCCTATCGCCTGAAATGGCTGTCAATTTTTCGCTTTAGGTATAACTGCTATTATGTTATCTGGCAAAACGGAAAAATTGTCTGGCAATAAATTCACCTAATTTAGACACAAGATATATTTTAATACATATGTAAAATCTTCTTTTTTTTTTCTTAAGTTGCATGCTGCAGTTTTAAGCAGACGTTCGGTGTGAGAGTTCAGTCTGGTGGACGTTGAGCTATGTCTGTGATATATTACTACCAGTACTGTGTAGTGGCGGTCCAACAGCGAGAGCAGAACCAGCGTCTAGTGTTTAGTTATGGTGGAGGACCTGTGATTTATTGGGACTGCATCAGAAATATTTTATCTGGTATCTACTGGAGTCTTTTAGATGGATAATGATCCAAAACATAACACCTATGAGACACCAGAAAAATATCCAAATAAAACACATTCTTATAAGCGGGTAACTTAAAAATATTAAAACAGGAAATAAAAAGTAACGCAACTGTTGCCATCATAGGTAGTACAAACAATCTCTGCCATAAGTCAAGGCATTGTTGAAGCTGTAGTAGAAAAACTCAAAATCTGAAGTTATTATGAGACATTGACAAGCTTTACTTCTTGATCAATTTAGGTGGTATTTTATTTATTTTATATGTTTGTTTCCTCCTTTTGTTTCTGCTGGTTCACTTTGAATAGATGTAGAAAGTGATTCTACCATCGATAATCCTTTTGTTTATATTCTACTATCTGTGCAGAATCTGAGGAGAGCTAAGGTTGAAAATATTCCAAAAATACTTTAGGGTTATAGAGTCAGAGTTGTCTTAAAATTTTCTCAAATTTTGTCAGAAAAAGTTGACAGAAAATTAAAGTCAGACCAAATTGCTCATAAAAAGATGCCATACCTTTGGATTTTATTTTTAACACCGTTACATTTTTTTCTCAATGTATTTTGGAATTAAGAATGAGCTATTTGTTGTCATTACCTCCCAGGAGGCTGTTGTCGAGAAAAGTCGAGCTCAGCCCACTTCCCCATGCTGGAAGCATGGGGAAGTGGGCTGGAGGGAAGGGGGGGGGGGAGGTGTTGTGCAACAACACTGTTGCAGATATATTTCTTGGATTCCTGAAATATCTGGATCCCCATTCAGAACGAGTACATGGATGTGCAACTCAAAACGTGTCCTTTTAAAGAAAACACTGCATAATTTAAAGTGGTTCAGGGGGGAAAAACATCAGTGAAAAAGCTGATTTTTTTTCTCCCTCTTTTTGAAATATATATTGCCTCTGAGAAAACATGCAGTATCAAAAAGATGACTACTTGATAGTCTTTTGCATACATAAGTGCACAACACATGAAAGATGGTTGTGGATTGTACATTTAAATTAGGGTTGTGTCGTGTGAATTTTCATCATTGCAAGTATTTGCAATAGCACAGCTTTTTGATTGGCTCACTCTTGTTGGTCAGGGTTGATATTTTTTTTTAAATTAAATTACTGAGCAGCGTGACGGCAAGTTTGTATTCTTGAGCTTTAGCCATCCATCACATATTTCTGCAGTTAATCATGATGAATTTCACACTCTGTGTAGCCTGAGGCCTGAAGCATCTTTGATGTTACTCAGCTTCCTTGATAATAAATAATACACGTGAATGTTTGTGCATGTGAATGTTTAAACGGCCCATAGATTTTAGATTGTTTGTGTGTTGTGTGCTGAAGTGGGTGATTCCAGGATCCAGACAGATGGGAATTCCCTAAATAGATCCAGCTGAGGAGAATACAGAATAAGATTGACATCATTTAACAAAAAGCAAATCTAGTTGCATATTATTTGTGTTTTAAAGAATCTTTAATTATGGAAGAATAATTCAGTCCAGGTTTGAATAATCCGTACTATTCCACATCCTGTTGGTTACTTACAAGAAAACGTAACAGTGCCATTTAAATTTTTATTTTATTTTATTTTTTTTTATGCTTTTAGATCTTCAGGGCACAGAAAGGGGCAGAGGTCAACATAAAGCATATGAGTTCCAAAGACCGATATATACTAAATTAAGAATAAATTATGATTAGTCTGTATATGTTGCAATCTTTATATTTACAAATAGAATGTAAATATAAAGATTATATTTACAAATTTACAAAAGTAAATTTGCTGAAAATTATAACAATTGCCCCTACTTAACTGTTTTAATAGAACAGAGGTAAATGTAAAACCAATGATCCACAACAACAGATATTTCCTAAAATGTAAATGTTTCTGATTAGTCTGTCTTAGTTGCAGTCTTTATATTTGCAAATGCTAACATAAATGTTCATTTCAAATAGTTTTATTAACATTTTGTGTTTCCTTTCTGCAGTTGGCCAAGAAGATTCGCGAAAAGTTTAACCGCTACCTGGATGTGGTGAACAGAAACAAGCAGGTGGTGGAGGCGTCCTACACGGCCCACCTCACCTCTCCGCTCACAGCGATACAGGACTGCTGCTCCATACCTGCATCCATGATGGAGTGAGTCATTTTCCCTCAAAAACTACTAGAAGACCACAAATTTCATCCTTTATGTCATAAGGAAGAAGATCTGCAGGATGTTTTATTATTGTGTGTAAATACACCTCCAGGACAGCATTCAACCATCTATAGAGGAGTTTTTCATCCTAGTACCCAAACTTATCACCAGCTTAGATATAGTTTGATAATCACATGATTTGTCATAACAGGGTACATCACATCTTACTGCACTGAGCAGAATAAACTTGCCGTAAAACATGGTAGCGTTTTTATGAGTTGAATTTCATTTCAGGCATGGAAGCATTGCACACTGCAGGGCATAAATAATGTGTAGGATCATAGAGTCCCAGACTGCAGACTTTGGGAAATAACAATGTTTGCATCAACTTTATAGTGGCATATATATTAAAATTTACTATTAAGTCTTGATGAGTTTATGCAATTTGCTTTTTCCTAAAAATAAATAGGGATTTTTAAACAGTTCCAGTGCAGGAGACTTGTTCTTATTTTTTTAAAAACTTGATATAAGGTTAAATATTTCCCATTTGAGCCTTTTGCAGAGAGTTTAAAATTGGTCCGGTCTACTATCGACCAGGCTTTTTCTCAGCCAATCATCAACTCCAGCAGGCGAAAACACAGTTCAAAAGCTGAGCACAGAAAAAGACAGCACAGTTTTCAGTTCTAATCTACAGAGCCGCAGCTGTCTCTTCCCTTCATCCGCGCTCTCTCCATTTCTCTCTATCTCCCTCCCCTTTATCAGCCAATACAACTAGTCACTCTCTCTGAAGTTTTTGCACTGCAGACTTCACAGGCTGCTAGGTCACCTGTCTTTCCTCCCGTCATACAGAAAGTGGGGGTGGGGACAGTTATCTGGCTCAGAGCCACCAGCCACCTGTAGCCACACCAAGTGCTCAGCATACTGGACATGCATTCAGTGCTTGTTCACTCAGTTAGCTGTATGTTTTTGCTGCAACATGTTCATTTTAACACAGTGCTAAAAAAAGAGGGGTTTGCAGCTTTATGAGACTGAAATGGGTAAAAACATTGTTCAGGATAAAAGATGTGTATAAAAGCTTTGGCAGGTAATAAGGTGTGATGCAGGGGAGTCACAATGGAGGTGGTGGTGATAGATGTGCCAAACTGAAGCTGAGTCTGATAGATCTCTGAACTTCAAAGCATTTTCCCCAAGGGAGCAGGAAAACTTACCTCTCTTGCTCTTATTTCTCTCATTTTGAATCTGCACATGATCATAAAACACTTGAAAAAAAATATGCCTGGCAAAAAGAAAAAAAATATAGATTTTTTATCTTCAGAGCTATACATGAGAAAATGCTGTAAACTTTATTTTCTTCCCTTTTATGTCCTCTTTATACAAAGAACATGCAATATACTGAGCATGTGATGAAGAATAACTTATGTAATTTTGTGACTTCTTTATCAATAAAATTGAAGAACATTTATTTGAGCTACTACTCTACTCAGAAAATAGCAGTACAATTGCTTATTAATACTAGTATGTAATTATTTTTATAAATAATTGGATTAGTTATTAGGGCTGCATGTTACAACATGGCGAGAACAAGTTTCACCAACATTTTTTGGAAACGATTTCTTTTTTTTTTCTGTCATGATGTAATTTTCTCAGTTCACTCTATGCAGTTCAGCATCTCAGCCAGTCTGGAAAATTGCTCGAGTTTGTGAATTAAGGAATCTTGGAGCCCACATATGTGCTCTTAGAAATTACAATATGCCATACAATAATATTACAAAGTTAACTGTGATTCCATATATTGTACAGGGTATAATTTCAAGCAAAAGACTGAACATGTCAAAAGTTAACTTGGCTGCCTTCTTGTTTAACCTTTAGGAACTAATTTAGGTGCTAACTGCTGGACGTTTTAACAGCCAGTAGTTTAATCACTAATCAACTAACAGGAGAACAAGTAGCAGGAGCTGACACACTGATAATGTCACACCTACAAAAAATCCAACTTTATATGCCCAGATCTCTAAAATTAGCATAAAGAAAGCTAGGCTACAGAGCACTAGACATATTTCTAGTTTTAAATAGTTATAATTCTTTACATTTTCGACCAGCAAACAATTTGTTTCCCAGCCTGTTAATTAAAACATTACCTTTAATGTGTAATTTGAAGTCAAAACTTATCATATTGACAGAAATGAGTATTAAATTACAATAGAAGTTAGCCTAGGCTAACAGGATCTTAGCTTTGCTTTGATTCAAGTTAGTGTCATATTTAGGTTTTGAAGTCGAGTTTTAAACACATATCTTAAAACAATTTCAAAACGTTAATAAAAAAAAAAAGTCATGCAAGGTAGTACCCGTTTTTGGTGCCAAACTATCAAAATTATCATCTTGATTGGAATTTGTTTTTATATATGTTTGTCCAGCAAAACTTTTAATATATTGCCCACACTCAGCCATGACATGTCCAATTAAGCCTAACATGGGAGAGAAAACTTGGCAATGAAAACAGATGGGACTTTCTGTATGTTAGACCAGAAGTCTATTCAATTCACTTCACTGTGTCTTTCACTAGTTTCAGACCTCAGCTGTTTTCTGGGGTCTCGGTCAGGTCAAGCAGTTTACAGGGGATCAGGTGGTTCACACACTGCTCATGTCTGGCAGCCTATCTTTTCTCAGGGAGGCCACAGAGGGCAGCGGTTAGCATTCGATGGTATGCTTTAATCATCGCTTGGTCTCACAAACTGACTGCATCTGAAAATAGATATGACTTGTTGAATATGTGTGTTGCCTGTATGTTTATGTTTCTAACATGAGACCTCTAGATGTTCTTCTCAACACTTTTGCTGTGAAGCAGTTGTAAAAGTGACAAGTGTGCTGTGCAGCTGCATAGGTGGTACTTTTCATCAATTGATTTTAGGTGAGGCTTTAAATTGTTTTTTTTTTTTTTGTTATATATTAAAGTTTCTGTTTAGGATCAAAGCTCCCCATAAATATACCTAAAACACAATAATGTGTCAAAAAATGCCATTGTCCTAATACATAAATACTTGTCAATAGCTTGTCTGTTCTGTGTTTTTTTTCTATATCTTTTAAACTGTATGACTAGTCTAACAGTAACCAGCTACCTAGCATACAGTGTGCTATGTATTTACCTCGCTGTTATTCAGTAGAATAGAAATTAAATGTTTTATAGACTTTTGTGTGCAGAGTAGTTTTGTTTGATGTCACTTTGTCAAGCTGACATTGTCCTCTAACTAAATTCATCCTGACTTTTACTGGAAAACAAAGATATTTTGCTGCATTCATTCATTATGTATAGATGCAAAGTTACATTAGAGGTGATAATGCAGAATTTCCATTTATGATTAAAGTTTGCATAGTGTTGATACCTAGGTCATGTTTCTGTAGAAGAAATTCTCACTATTTATACTAATGGCAGGCTGACGGGTCACTTCAAAGGCAATATGTCCCAGTGGTGAATCACTTCTTGAAATTCACATCAAGCAGATCATCTTGTCTCTTGGTTGCACAGTCAACAAAATGACAAGATCTCTGCTTGCACATTAGAGATTAGATATCAAAAGTGCTGCCAAGTTGTACGAGGGTCATTATTTATGCTTCAGTAACCAGTGTAGATGTTCTTCATCACTATTTTCTAATGCCTCCTTTAAAGCAACTCATTTTATCCCCAGTTTAACCCTTTATGCAAACATTTTCAGCATCTACTGATAATCTTAGTTGTCTAAGTCAAGACTAAACAAATACTAACTTTGTCATTTTACTGATTCTTCAAGCTAAATGTGTTTATAGTTTTTTCTTCACATCCCTTTGAAAAAAACCTCCACTTAAAAAGGTCATTGACACCTGTATCATAACATTTTTAATCAAATGAACAAATTCAAACTCAGTCGCATTACAAGATAGTAAAAGTCCAAGCTTTGTTGGTTACTGTGGTCTGCCATCGATATGTTGGGGCACAGCTGTGCATCGAGCTCAGATTTATTGCTATTGCATTCCTAAGAGTGAAACTGGACTTTGAAGATCTTCCTGGAAGCAAGAGAGAAAATGTGAAAGCAGAGCAGCAGATTAAATTATTCAGCAGCATTTATTTACAGCGATGTGAGCATCTTGGTTATGTGGACTATTTCTGTTTTGATGATGCTCTGGTGCTGATGTTTGAGTTGGAGGCCAAGAAAATGTAGCTTAGCAAATATCTTTTCACCTTATAAGTTCAAACACGCACTCAGAGATTAAAGTGCAGGGAGGGATTGCAGCTTGCACTTGTTTACCATGCATAGATGCAACTGAAAGACAAAAACAAGCTATTTCTGTACAGTAGCAGCACAATCTGCTGCAGTGTTTTTATTTTATTTTCATTAAACTTGAATCTTGACTACCACCGCCTCATATGACGATCAGCTGTTACAGAGGCAAGCCGGTGGGCTTTGGCCTTACTGCTGCTCTCTGCAGTATATCAGTGAAGATACGTGCAGCTGAGTTGATCCGCTTGTAAACTTGATTTATAGTTTTTCTGGACTCCATGTGGAATAGATCCCCTTCTCGCACATAGTTATAAAGTCATGTAGGGGCTATTGGTGTTTATTATCTGTAACTTTCTAAAATTAACAGTTAGACACCCATAATGCTCTTATTGTTAACAGAGCTCGTAACCTGTGCAGAACATGTTTGAATTCCTGAATCTACCCTCTTCTTTCACCTTTCTCTGATGGCCATTTACTCCAGCCTGTCTTGAGTTATTGCTGGTGGGATTCCTATAAAATAATTTGATTTGTTGTCCGTCTGAAAGCATACTCCGAGTAATTGTTCTGAAACCGTAGTTCAATTTTTACTTGCTGTATTTACGTACACTGCAGTGCCTTGTGGGAAATTACTTCTATCGTTTCACTATTTCATACGACAAACTTCAATGTCGTATGAAATAGTGAAATATTGGAATTTTATGATATGGATCAGAACAAAATGGGACTTAATTGTGAAGTGAAAATAAAATGGATACGTGGTTTTCTAAAGTTCTCATAAATAAAAACCTGATAAATGATCAGATATTTGTGTTATCTGACCAGAACACTTTTGTCCAGTTCTTTAATTTGACCCCCTACAATGCATGTGGCTTTATTTCAACAGTAACTTTCTTCTTGCCCTTCATAAGGGAATATTTACAGTGTATGAATACACTGTATAAGTGGGATTGTTATCAGATAATCCCAATCTCTGGTTAATGCTGTGCTTGCCTAGTTTTACTAATATTCCAAAAGTAGCCTTTACAGAACAGCTGGATTTATACTGAGATGAAATTACACACTCAGTAGTGGTTATTAGTTTTTTACTACTTTCTACAACTCTCCTATTTCATGTCAGAACATTTCAGTAGACTGTAAAGATCAATGAATGAATGAATGAGTTATTTAATTAATTAATTAAATAATGATCTGAAAATGTCTTAATTTCTTTTTCTTGACTTCTTTAGAAAATGACTGTCCTAGTTTTTTAGGCCTGTTTGATTAAAGGAAATTAAAAATACATTTATTCCACAATATTCTGAGTTGTATTTGTAAAACATTTTTTGATACATTTTCTTTCCACTTCACAGTGATATACCAGTTTGTGTTGCGCTGTCACATAGACATCAATCAATTGCACTGAAATTTGAGGTTGCAATGTGACAAAAAATTTAAATGGTAGGAGTGCTTCTGCACTAGAGCATTATTTGGTATGTTTAGAATGTAGCGATTTCTTTTGGACATTTCTTATCCCCTATAGCAGAGATATAAAATGGACACACTCTTCAGAAGAAGCTGCTACACACCAGTTTCCCCTAAATCCATTCGGCATTTTGCCTTTACATTCCTCTTCGGTAGAGCCGCTTCATCATCCAGGGATACATAAAAGGCTTTTTGCAAGCATTTCAATTCTATGGGTAGCGTGTTGGTTGCTTTACCTCTGCTGCTGCAGCAGAGGGATTGCAAACACATTAGAAATGGTATTACTCTCTGCGGCTCACACAGCAGCAAGTCTCTTCAAGGTAATTGTTCTCATGGGGCTTTTTCAATAGAGCAGAACTGTCTGCTTTGTGAAAATACATGGTTCCTTTTGCAGGGTGCAGCTTAATGTAACAGATTCTACAAACAGTGAGTGGCTTGTAGCGGCTGAAAACACCAGGCGCTGTTCTATTTGGGATTTCCTGCTTCATGCTGAAAGTTTTAAATATTTCTTCTGGCCACTTTTGATGGTTTCCCCAACATCTTATTGTTGATATACATCCAAAATTGGAGAATAATTTGGTGTATTGCACTGTTATTTTGCATATACGACTATATTTCATTTATTTAGTCTATTAAACTAAACTGTGTGTGATCTTTTCATTTCTGATGAGCTAAATCCCATTTCTTTTTTTCTCCAAACCATTCCACCGCCTAATTAAGATGTTTAAAACTCGCTGCATTCCTTCCCGCTTTTCTCTTCCCTCACATACGGCTTTTTGATGTTGAATTCAAAGCTGCTGGGATTTTTATTTTTTATTTTTTAGATTTCACATTGCCTCGGGCCCTCCCCCTCCTGCAGACTGGGATGAAGGAGAATCATGAAGAAGAATTATGGGGTTCTAAATGAGTGGTTTAAATGCAATCTGTGCATTAATACTTCTATCAGTAAAAATGACCATTGTTGGGGATGTAACTCTAAGATGCACATGTGTCAAAAATGTATGTTTCAAGAAATGGGTTGTGGATGTTTGGGGATGGTTTAGCTGAAGGAAGGGAGGGATCAAAGTGGCCACGCTTGGTGCAGTGCAGGACAACCTTCTCCACCGTCTGATCAACTCAGGCACATCCTGTTGTGGAAATCTCTGAGACATTAAAATTAGCAATAGAGTGCTCTATAAGAGTTCCCAGCTCTATAGTAGATATTGCAGACCTACATAAATCGAATCACACCAGAGCTCATTTCGAAAAGCTGTCAGGAACAGTGCGGGAAAATTATTCTGTGTGGACAAGTGATCCCCCCCTCCCCCCACCTGTCTTGCTGAAATGTTCTTCTCTTTGCAGTAAACTGAGCTCTTTTTAAGTAAAACCATATGCCCTGCACAACACGATCCAGGCACTTGTATTCTTTCATGTGACTTTATTTTATCTTTTTTTTTCTCCCCTCCTATTGCCTATACTTATTTCTTCATCAAAGCCTGAAGCTCTTCATTTCCCTATGACCTTGTCTTCTCATTACCTCTGTGTGCTCTCTCAAACTGATAAAGATTGTGCTGTGGACAACATAATCTAACATACATGAATCTCTTTTTTTAATTGGATCTCCTTCACTTGCTTTCTTTTCTTCATGAAATACATGAAATGGTTTAATTAAGGATGTATAATCTGTTGGCTATTAAATGCTACAACATGTTTATATTGCATGTTTTGGTATAATGTTTCTCAAACAGACTCTGAGTCCATTTTCCAACTGTGATCCTCTAAAATACAAAATGTTAAACTTGGGTATAATAGTATAAATTCCACTGAACATAAGCTAAAATTTTATATCTGCACAAGTGCTTCCAGATGATGTTTGTTGCAACAGTAATTAGATTAACTNACAAGTGCTTCCAGATGATGTTTGTTGCAACAGTAATTAGATTAACTGTATAGTGACTTTCCAAGAGCTTACTTGCTTAAATTAATTTTTTTTTTGTTTTTGTTTTTGTCACTTTTCTCAAACTTAAGTACCTCAGCAGGAAGCTATGTAAAGTGTAAATATGTAGTGATGTAATGTGGTTGTCAACAAAAGCAGGTGTCGAGAAAAGTCGAGCTCATCCCACTTCCCCATGCTGGAGATTTTAGTTTAATAATAACAATAAATAAAGTTATCTTTAAAACTGATTACACAGGTGATATCAAGACCCAACAGTAGAGTCAGACGGTGATAAAATTAATCTGGTTGTGTGTGTTGTTATTGTGTCTTGCTTTAATTCTACTTTTTTCTATTTAATCATAAAAAATCATAGTCAGACAGAAAGACAGTTATGAAACAGGAAGAGCAGGTTTCCTGGAGAAAGAGGAAGTTTCCAGCCTGCAGTGATTAAAAATAGTTCAGACTGCTCATTCAGGGCATTAAAGGTTTAAAGAATAAAATCTAAACATTTTGAGTAATTGGATAAAACCCAGAGTAAAATACTTGAATTAATAATGATAACTTATAATTAAGTTAATAATCAATATTGGTTTAACCGGTGGTTGATGTTGGTTTGATTATAAGAATATTTACTCTTACACTTATGGAAGTACTTAACGATGAAAGAAGTAACTGTAACATGGTGTCAAATAATTGGAATAATGAATTATTCTTGGTTTCTTTTCAGAAATGTCTGTAATGACTCACATCATGATTATAATAAGAGTAACTAATAAGTAGTGGTTATTATAAAATTATAAATGAATGCTAAATCAGAGAAACTAAAAGGTTATAAATGTGATTTTGACATTGAACTTGAAATGTGGTGAAATGTGTAACTGTAACTAAAGGTCACTGATGTTGTGTTAGAGGTAGATGGTAGGTGAAAAGTCAGGGAGAAAGAGGAACTGATGGGAGAGCGGAGGTGACTAAGGCCTTATTGCTAAGCTTAAAACTTACCTAAGAAAAGGTTGGACACAAGAGAGCTGTTGAGCAACTCGGGGACATTAGAACAGACATCAGGTCATGTCCAAAGATGGATATGAGATTATCGGTCCAAGCAGTCAGCCAATGAAACAGGCAAAGCAACAAAGCTAGCCAATGCAAATGCACCAAAAGGGTGGA